>NC_069506.1:258487554-258805054 GCF_027579735.1 Bombina bombina
TTTAGCGGAAGAGGAAGGGGGGGACTCCTTTGAAATTACGAAAGGAACGAAAATTACTTTGTCGTCCCCTTTGCTTAGATGCCTTATCTTGAGGGAGGAGGCGACCCTTACCTCCCATAATGTCAGAAATTATTTCTTTCAAGTCAGGCCCGAATAGGGTCTTTCCCTTGAAAGGAATAGCCAAAAGCTTGGATTTAGAGGACACATCCGCAGACCAAGATTTAAACCATAGGGCTCTTCGTGCTAAGATGGAGAATCCCGAACTCTTAGCCGCCAATTTGGTGACCTTTAAGGCAGCATCCGTAATAAAAGAATTAGCCAGCTTAAGGGCCTTAATTCTATCTTGTATTTCCTCCAAGAAAGTCTTAGTCCTAAGAGACTCTTCTAGAGCTTCAAACCAAAAAGCAGACGCAGTCGTGACTGTTACAATGCAGGCTGCTGGTTGCAATAAAAACCCTTGATGAACATAGAGTTTTTTGAGAAGACCCTCCAACTTCTTATCCATGGGGTCTTTGAAAGCACAACTGTCCTAAATAAGAATAGTCGTACGCTTCGCCAGAGTAGAGATGGATCCCTCCACCTTAGGGACCGTCTGTCCCGGACGGTGTCAGCTATAGGGTACATTTTCTTAAAAACAGAATTTATGCTTACCTGATAAATTTCTTTCTTTTGCGATGTACCGAGTCCACGGATTCATCCTAACTTGTGGGATATTGTCCTTCCTGACAGGAAGTAGCAAAGAGAGCACCACAGCAGAGCTGTCTATATAGCTCCCCCCTTAACTCCACCCCCCAGTCATTCGACCAAAGGCCAAGGAAGAAAAGGAAAAACTATAAGGTGCAGAGGTGACTGAAGTTTACATAAAAAATACTATCTGTCTTGAATAGACAGGGCGGGCCGTGGACTCGGTACATTGCAAAAGAAAGAAATTTATCAGGTAAACAAATTCTGTTTTCTTTTGCAAGATGTACCAAGTCCACGGATTCATCCTAACTTGTGGGATACCAATACCAAAGCTTTAGGACGCGGATGAAGGGAGGGACAAGACAGGAACCTAAACGGAAGGCACCACTGCTTGAAGAACTTTTCTCCCAAAAATAGCCTCCGAAGAAGCAAAAGTATCAAATTTGTAAAATTTGGAAAAGGTATGAAGCGAAGACCAAGTAGCAACCTTACAAATCTGTTCAACAGAAGCATCATTTTTAAAAGCCCATGTGGAAGCCACCACTCTAGTGGAGTAAGCTGTAATTCTTTCAGGAGGCTGCTGTCCAGCAGTCTCATAAGCCAAACGGATGATGCTTTTCAGTCAAAAGGGAAGAAAGGTAGCCGTAGCCTTTTGACCTCTACGCTTTCCAGCATAGACAACAAACAAAGAAGATGATTGGCGAAAATCTTTGGTTGCCTGCAAATAAAACTTCAAGGCACGAACCACGTCCAAGTTGTGCAACAGACGGTCCTTCTTAGAAGAAGGATTAGGACACAGAGAAGGAACAACAATTTCCTGATTGATATTCCTGTTAGAAACAACCTTAGGGAGGAACCCAGGTTTGGTACGCAAAACCACCTTATCGGCATGGAAAACAAGATAAGGAGAGTCACATTGTAATGCAGATAGTTCAGAAACTCTTCGAGCTGAAGAGATAGCAACTAGAAACAGAACTTTCCAAGATAGAAGCTTAATATCTATGGAATGCATGGGTTCAAACGGAACCCCCTGAAGAACTTTAAGAACTAAATTGAGACTCCATGGCGGAGCAACAGGTTTAAACACAGGCTTAATTCTAACTAAAGCCTGACAAAAAGCCCAAACGTCTGGGACGCTTGTGCAACAGAATAGACAAAGCAGATATCTGTCCCTTTAAGGAACTAGCGGACAATCCTTTCTCCAATCCTTCTTGGAGAAAAGACAAAATCCTAGGAATCCTGATCTTACTCCATGAGTAGCCTTTGGATTCACACCAAAAAAGATATTTACGCCATATCTTATGATAGATCTTCCTGGTGACAGGCTTTCGAGCCTGAATCAAGGTAAAATCAAGCGTCCAATCTCCAAGCAGTCAGAATGTTTATCGGTAGGAGGGCCTCCTCCTGACTCCACAAACCCTGTGCTTTCAGGGAATTCCAGACTGCACCCCAGCCCAGTAGGCTGGCGTCCGTCGTCACAATAACCCACGCTGGCCTGCGGAAACACATTCCCCTGGACAGGTGATCCTGTGACAACCACCAAAGAAGAGAGTCTCTGGTCTCTTGATCCAGATTTATCTGAGGAGATAAATCTGCATAATCCCCATTCCACTGTTTGAACATAGTGAGGGAATATCGGATATGGCTACTAAAGCGTCAGAAGGCTCAGCATTTGTTCTTAACCCAGAGCTACTGCGCTTCCCTTGCAACCCTGGCAGTTTAGATAAAACCTCTGTGAGGGTAGTATTCATAACTGAAGCCATATCTTGCAAGGTGAAAGAATTAGACGCACTAGAAGTACTTGGCGTCGCTTGTGCGGGCGTAACTGGTTGTGACACTTGGGGAGAACTAGATGGCGAAACCTGATTTCCTTCTGTCTGAGAATCATTTAATGCCAAATTCTTATAAGTCAAAATATGCTGTTTGCAATTTATAGACATATCAGTACAATTGGGACACATTCTTAGAGGGGGTTCCACAATGGCTTCTAAACAAACTGAACAATGAGTTTCACAGGCTAGTAATGAAGCAAGCAAGCTTGGAAAACACTTCATTTAATGAAAAAAACACCATTTGCAAAAACGGTACTGTACCTTTAAGAGAAAAAAAAGGCATACACAAACTGCAAAACAGGTTAAAATTGCTTCAAAAATTCCGAAATTTTAACAGTGTACTCCCAGACACAAAAACGTTTGTCCCAAATTCACATAAACTGAGTGCCCACAAAAAATTAACCCTTTATGCAAGCTAGTAAAAACCTCTGATAACACTAGGATTCCTGCTTACCCTTCCCCTAATGGGGACACCGTCAGCCTTTCCGAGTTAACACAGTCTCTGCAGAAAATATGACTAAACATACCTCATGTGGGAACAGCAGTGGACCTTAGTTACAAATGCTAAGATCATCATCCTCCAGGCAGAAATCTTCATCTATGTCCTGCCTGAGAGTAAATAGTACAACACCGGTACCATTTAAAAATAAACTCTTGATTGAAGATAAAATAAAACTAACAGTTTAACACCTCTTCTCTTTTCCCTTCCTGCTTAGAGCCAGCAAAGAGAATGACTGGGGGGTGGAGTTAAGGGGGGAGCTATATAGACAGCTCTGCTGTGGTGCTCTCTTTGCTACTTCCTGTCAGGAAGGACAATATCCCACAAGTTAGGATGAATCCGTGGACTCGGTACATCTTGCAAAAGAAAATAGGGGAGGAGAGAACAGGATACCCGGTCTTCCCCATTCCCTTGTAACAATTTCCGAAATTCTCTTAGGAACTGGAAAAACATCGGAATAAGAAGGGACCTCTAAGTATTTGTCCATCTTACACAATTTCTCTGGTGGGACCACAATAGAGTCACAGTCGTCCAGAGTCATCAAAACCTCTCGCAGTAATATACGGAGATGTTCAAGCTTAAATCTGAAAGACATAACGTCCGAAACGGTCTGGGGCAACGCACTTCCTGAGTCAGACAGTTCCCCTCAGACAGGGTCTCCCTACCCCCCAAATCAGAGCCCTGGGTGGGTACATCGGAGATAGCTATCAAAGCATCAGAAGTCGCAGGGACCACATGGGCCTCTGACCTGCTGCATTTGCCTTGTAGCACTGGCAACTTAGATAAAACTTCTGTAAGAGTGGATGACATAACTGCAGCCATATTCTGCAGAGTGAATGAAGTGGACGCAGTTGAGGAACACGGCGTAGCTTGGGTGGGCGTTAAAAGGTTGTGATGCTTGGGGAGAAAGCTGCGGCATACCCTGATTCTCATCAGTCTGAGAAGCATCCTTAGATATACTTGCATTAAAGAAAATTTGTTCTTTACATTGTAAAGCCCTCTCAGTACATGAGGGATAAAAGGTAATAGGGGGTTCCACATTGGCATCTAGACACAGAGCATGTACTTATTGGCATCTAGACACAGAGCATGTACTTTCCTGAAGTTCAGATATGACAAACTAGCAATATTGGTCGTTTTATACTAAAAATTCAACTAAATTTAATAAGCAAACACTGTTAGAAAAGTTGCTGAAAAACGGGTGTACTGTCTCTTTAACCCCTTGAGTGCTAATGACGGCTCTGAGCCGTCACAGAGTTTCCCACTCTGGTGCTAATGACGGCTCAGAGCCGTCACTAGCACTCTCCCAACTTGAGGGAGATCTGGGGGCTCCCACCCACTCCTACCCCGGCGATCGGTGCTGCATAATTTAAGGCATCGCCGGAGCTTCCGTTTTGCGTGGTGATGTCAGGGGGCATGCTGCTTAGAAGCCTGTATCTCCGGCATCTAAGCAGCTACAGACCCCCAAGACCCACCGTTGGAAAGGTAATCGTCTAACCTTTCCAACGGTGTAAGTGGGGATCTGAAATAAATAAAAAAAAAAAACCTTAGCACCCAGGTGGGAAAGTGCTTAGCAGTCAAAGGGTTAAAAAGTAAAATCATATATGCGTTTGCCGCTTCGCAATAAAACTGCAGTAATTTGGAAGCACTCAAATACTTTGACAAGTTTATACTGTAAGTGTATGAACGAATAATTACAAAATTAGGCATTAATTAACCCTTTGCACCTCACCACAGCCTACCTGCTCCAATCGAACACTGACTAGACGTGGAAACGGTGCTCCTAAAGCCGCTTGTGATGACTGAACCCAAGCGACTTAGGCCACACCGGAGCGTAGACACTTGCTGCTCCAAGACAGGCTCCGAATAGTAAATGCGTGTCTGAGCGCGCAAATCTCTAAGCCCCGTCCATCGTGGGCGCAACAAAAAGTCCCCGGCTAGAGAAGAACCGCATGAGAAATAAACATGTCAGTGTATTTTTAACAAGTACCGCTAACCACCAATGTGTCCCCTCACAATAAACACTTATATTCTGATATTTGCCATAATATAGAACACTTGCCGCGCATGCCACAAACCCCAGTGTCAAGCCCATAATAAAAGAATAGCCACCGGTTAACCCTTTATTAGGCCACTGATCATCCAAATAAAAAGGGCAATACTTATGCACATAACTCGACCCTGTGCAAAACGATTACCCCTTCCCTGTACCGGGAGTAAGTGTCAGTCTATTCTGAGATACTTCAGTCTCCCCAGAAATAAATGACTGTACATACCTCAATGCTGAACGCAGTATGAAGATGTTCCTTTTCCTCACCTTCAGCACATCAGTGGGAAACAACCAGGGTCTAAGATAATATCGGCTAAGACCATCAGCAGGGAATCAACCAATACGGGAGCGTTTTAGTAGAATAAAGATCTCCCCTGTTCATTGCTGAAAAGCCAGAAGCTCTAGCCCTGAGAAAAATAGTACTCACTGGTACCATTTAAAAATAATAAAAAAAACTTTTCTTGAAGAATCTAACTAACACCTCACTTTACCTCTTCCTATCACTAACACAGGCAAAGAGAATGACTGGGGTGGGAGGGAAGGGAGGAGCTATATATACAGCTCTGATGTGGTGCTCTTTGCCTCCTCCAGCTGACCAGGAGGCGATAACCCATAAGGATGAAATCTGTGGACTCGTCATATCTTGTAAAAGAAAAAACATAATTTATGCTTACCTGATAAATTCCTTTCTTCTGTAGTGTGATCAGTCCACGGGTCATCATTACTTCTGGGATATTAACTGCTCCCCTACAGGAAGTGCAAGAGGATTCACCCAGCAGAGTTGCTATATAGCTCCTCCCCTCTACGTCACCTCCAGTCATTCGACCAAGGACCAACGAGAAAGGAGAAGCCAAGGGTGTAGTGGTGACTGGAGTATAATTTAAAAAATATTTACCTGCCTTAAAAAAAACAGGGCGGGCCGTGGACTGATCACACTACAGAAGAAAGGAATTTATCAGGTAAGCATAAATTATGTTTTCTTCTGTTAAGTGTGATCAGTCCACGGGTCATCATTACTTCTGGGATACCAATACCAAAGCAAAAGTACACGGATGACGGGAGGGATAGGCAGGCTCTTTATACAGAAGGAACCACTGCCTGAAGAACCTTTCTCCCAAAAATAGCCTCCGAGGAAGCAAAAGTGTCAAATTTGTAAAATTTGGAAAAAGTATGAAGCGAAGACCAAGTTGCAGCCTTGCAAATCTGTTCAACAGAGGCCTCATTCTTAAAGGCCCAAGTGGAAGCCACAGCTCTAGTGGAATGAGCTGTAATTCTTTCAGGAGGCTGCTGTCCAGCAGTCTCATAAGCTAAACGAATTATGCTACGAAGCCAAAAAGAGAGAGAGGTAGCAGAAGCCTTTTGACCTCTCCTCTGACCAGAGTAAACGACAAACAGGGAAGACGTTTGTCGAAAATCTTTAGTTGCCTGTAAATAAAATTTAAGGGCACGAACTACATCCAGATTGTGCAAAAGACGTTCCTTCCTCGAAGAAGGATTTGGGCACAAGGATGGAACAACAATCTCCTGATTGATATTCCTGTTAGTGACTACCTTAGGTAAGAACCCAGGTTTAGTACGCAGAACTACCTTATCCGAGTGAAAAATCAAATAAGGAGAATCACAATGTAAGGCTGATAACTCAGAGACTCTTCGAGCCGAGGAAATAGCCATTAAAAATAGAACTTTCCAAGATAACAACTTTATAACAATGGAATGAAGGGGTTCAAATGGAACGCCCTGTAAAACGTTAAGAACAAGGTTTAAACTCCATGGTGGAGCCACAGCTTTAAACACAGGTTTAATCCTGGCCAAAGCCTGACAAAAAGCCTGAACGTCTGGAACTTCTGACAGACGCTTGTGTAACAGAATGGACAGAGCTGAGATCTGTCCCTTTAAGGAACTAGCGGATAACCCCTTTTCTAAACCTTCTTGTAGAAAAGACAATATCCTAGGAATCCTAACCTTACTCCAAGAGTAACCTTTGGATTTGCACCAATATAGGTATTTACGCCATATTTTATGGTAAATCTTTCTGGTAACAGGCTTCCTAGCCTGTATTAAGGTATCAATAACTGACTCAGAAAAACCACGCTTTGATAAGATCAAGCGTTCAATTTCCAAGCAGTCAGCTTCAGAGAAGTTAGATTTTGATGTTTGAAAGGACCCTGAATCAGAAGGTCCTGTTTCAGAGGTAACGACCAAGGTGGACAGAATGACATGTCCACCAGATCTGCATACCAAGTCCTGCGTGGCCATGCAGGCGCTATTAGAATCACTGATGCTTTCTCCTGTTTGATTCTGGCAATCAATCGAGGAAGCATCGGGAAAGGTGGAAACACATAAGCCATCCTGAAGGTCCATGGTGCTGTCAAGGCATCTATCAGGATCGCTCCCGAATCCCTGGATCTGGACCCGTAGCGCGGAAGCTTGGCGTTCTGTCGAGACGCCATGAGATCTATCTCTGGTTTGCCCCAACGTCGAAGTATTTGGGCAAAGACCTCTGGATGAAGTTCCCACTCCCCCGGATGAAAAGTCTGACGACTTAAGAAATCCGCCTCCCAGTTCTCCACTCCCGGGATGTGGATTGCAGACAGGTGGCAAGAGTGAGACTCTGCCCAGCGAATTATCTTCGATACTTCCATCATTGCTAGGGAGCTTCTTGTCCCTCCCTGATGGTTGATATAAGCTACAGTCGTGATGTTGTCCGACTGGAACCTGATGAACCCCTGAGTTGTTAACTGGGGCCAAGCCAGAAGAGCATTGAGGACTGCTCTTAATTCCAGAATGTTTATTGGAAGGAGACTCTCCTCCTGATTCCATAGTCCCTGAGCCTTCAGAGAATTTCAGACAGCGCCCCAACCTAGTAGGCTGGCGTCTGTTGTTACAATTGACCAGTCTGGCCTGCTGAATGGCATTCCCCTGGACAGATGTGGCCGATAAAGCCACCATAGAAGAGAATTTCTGGTCTCTTGATTCAGATTTAGAGTGGGGGACAAATCTGAGTAATCCCCATTCCACTGACTTAGCATGCACAGTTGCAGTGGTCTGAGATGTAGGCGTGCAAAAGGAACTATGTCCATTGCTGCTACCATTAGTCCGATTACCTCCATGCATTGAGCTACTGACGGGTGTTGAATGGAATGAAGGACACGGCATGCATTTTGAAGTTTTGTTAACCTGTCCTCTGTCAGGTAAATCTTCATTTCTACAGAATCTATCAGAGTCCCCAGGAAGGGAACTCTTGTGAGTGGAAAGAGAGAACTTTTCTCTTCGTTCACTTTCCATCCATGCGACCTTAGAAATGCCAGTACTATCTCTGTATGAGACTTGGCAGTTTGAAAGCTTGAAGCTTGTATCAGTATGTCGTCTAAGTACGGAGCTACTGAAATTCCTCGCGGTCTTAGTACCGCCAGAAGAGTGCCCAGAACCTTTGTGAAGATTCTTGGAGCCGTAGCCAGTCCGAATGGAAGAGCTACAAACTGGTAATGCCTGTCTAAAAAGGCAAACCTTAGATACCGGTAATGACTTCTGTGAATCGGTATGTGAAGGTAAGCATCCTTTAAATCCACTGTGGTCATGTACTGACCCTCTTGGATCATGGGCAAAATTGTTCGAATAGTTTCCATCTTGAACGATGGAACTCTTAGGAATTTGTTTAGGATCTTTAAATCCAAGATTGGCCTGAAGGTTTCCTCTTTTTTGGGAACTACAAACAGATTTGAGTAAAACCCTTGTCCTTGTTCCAACCGCGGAACTGGATGGATCACTCCCATTAATAAAAGATCTTGTACGCAGCGTAGAAACGCTTCCTTCTTTGTTAGGTTTGTTGACAACCTTGACAGATGAAATCTCCCTCTTGGGGGAGAGGATTTGAAGTCCAGAAGGTATCCCTGAGATATGATCTCTAACGCCCAGGGATCCTGAACATCTCTTGCCCAAGCCTGGGCGAAGAGGGAAAGTCTGCCCACCACTAGATCCGGTCCCGGATCGGGGGCCCTCAATTCATGCTGTCTTAGGGGCAGCAGCAGGTTTTCTGGCCTGTTTGCCCCTGTTCCAGGACTGGTTAGGTTTCCAGCCTTGTCTGTAGCGAGCAACAGCTCCTTCCTGTTTTGGTGCAGAGGAAGTTGATGCTGCTCCTGCTTTGAAATTACGAAAGGAACGAAAATTGGACTGTCTAGCCTTGGCTTTGGCCTTGTCCTGAGGCAGGGCATGACCTTTACCTCCTGTAATGTCAGCAATAATCTCTTTCAAGCCGGGCCCGAATAAGGTCTGCCCTTTGAAAGGAATATTAAGCAATTTAGATTTAGACGTAACATCAGCTGACCAGGATTTCAGCCACAGAGCTCTGCGTGCCTGAATGGCGAATCCTGAATTTTTAGCCGCAAGTTTAGTTAAATGTACTACGGCATCTGAAATAAATGAATTAGCTAACTTAAGGAATTTAAGTTTGTGTGTGATGTCATCTAGTGTGGATGATTGAAGTGTCTCTTCCAGAGACTCAAACCAAAATGCTGCTGCAGCCGTGACAGGCGCAATACATGCAAGAGGTTGCAATATAAACCCTTGTTGAACAAACATTTTCTTAAGGTAACCCTCTAATTTTTTATCCATTGGATCTGAAAAAGCACAGCTATCCTCCACTGGGATAGTGGTACGCTTAGCTAAAGTAGAAACTGCTCCCTCCACCTTAGGGACCATTTGCCATAAGTCCCGTGTGGCGGCGTCTATTGGAAACATTTTTCTGAATATAGGAGGGGGTGATAAAGGCACCCCGGGTCTATCCCACTCCTTAGTAACAATGTCAGTAAGTCTCTTTGGTATAGGAAAAACGTCAGTACTCGTCGGTACCGCAAAATATTTATCCAACCTACACATTTTTTCTGGGATTGCAACTGTGTTACAATCATTCAGAGCCGCTAATACCTCCCCTAGTAACACACGGAGGTTCTCAAGCTTAAATTTAAAATTTGAAATGTCTGAGTCCAGTTTATTTGGATCAGAACCGTCACCCACAGAATGAAGCTCTCCGTCTTCACGTTCTGCAAACTGTGACGCAGTATCAGACATGGCCCTTGCATTATCAGCGCACTCTGTTCTCACCCCAGAGTGATCACGTTTACCTCTTAGTTCTGGTAGTTTAGCCAAAACTTCAGTCATAACAGTAGCCATATCTTGTAATGTGATTTGTAATGGCCGCCCAGATGTACTCTGCGCTACAATATCACGCACCTCCTGAGCGGGAGATGCAGGTACTGACACGTGAGGCGAGTTAGTCGGCATAACTCTCCCCTCGTTGTTTGGTGAAATATGTTCAATTTGTACAGATTGACTGTTTTTTAAAGTAGCATCAATACGTTTAGTACATAAATTTCTATTGGGCTCCACTTTGGCATTAACACATATAGCACAGAGATATTCCTCTGAATCAGACATGTTTAACACACTAGCAAATAAACAGCAACTTGGAAATACTTTTCAAAGTAATTTACAAATAATATGAAAACGAACTGTGCCTTTAAGAAGCACAGAAAAAAATTATAACAGTTAAAATAATTAAGTTATAGCATCAATCTTTGTCAGAATATACAGTTTTAGCAAAGGATTGTTCCCCTCAGCAATGATAACTAACCCAGGCAGCAGAAAAAAATACACAAATAAACGTTTTTTTTTTTGTTTTTGTTTTTTTTTTTATCACAGTCAATACAATCAGCACAGCTCTGCTGTAATGATTACTTCCCTCAAAAAAGGCTTTGGAGATCCCTGAACTCTGTAGAGATGAACCGGATCATGCAGGAAGAAAATGAACCTATGACTGAGTTTTTTTGATGCATAGTAAAAGCTCCAAAAACGGCCCCTCCCCCACACACATAACAGTGAGAGGGATCAGTGAACTGCTCTAATTTAAATCAAAACTATTGCCAAGTGGAAAAATAGTGCCCAAAACATTTTTTCACCCAGTACCTCAGAGAAAAAAACGTTTTTACATGCCAGCAAAAAAACGTTTTACCTCAATAATTAATTGTCATTTAAAACCTATTGCAAGTCCCTGCAAATTAGGTTAAGTCTATGTATACAGTCTAAAAACCAGGAAGTACCATTCCCCAGAAAACTGAAGTGTAAAATATACATACATGACAGCCTGATATCAGCTACATCTACTGCATTCAAGGCTGAGTTTACATTATAACGGTATGGCAGGATTTTCTCATCAATTCCATTGTCAGAAAATAATAAACTGCTACATACCTCTTTGCAGATTAATCTGCCTGCTGTCCCCTGATCTGAAGTTTACCTCACTCCTCAGATGGCCGAGAAACAGCAATATGATCTTAACTACTCCGGCTAAAATCATAGAAAAAACTCAGGTAGATTCTTCTTCAAATTCTACCAGAGAATGAATAACACACTCCGGTGCTATTATAAAATAACAAACTTTTGATTGAAGATATAAAAACTAAATATATCACCATAGTCCTCTCACACATCCTATCTAGTCGTTGGGTGCAAGAGAATGACTGGAGGTGACGTAGAGGGGAGGAGCTATATAGCAACTCTGCTGGGTGAATCCTCTTGCACTTCCTGTAGGGGAGCAGTTAATATCCCAGAAGTAATGATGACCCGTGGACTGATCACACTTAACAGAAGAAAGCAATATTACCCTCAGAAGAGTCTTTTTGGATAGGCTTGAGCTAAGAGTGTCATTGTGGGACTTTATGTTAGTTGTATATATACACACACAAACACATTTTATATATATATAACAGAATTTATGCTTACCTGATAAATTACTTTCTCCAACGGTGTGTCCGGTCCACGGCGTCATCCTTACTTGTGGGATATTCTCTTCCCCAACAGGAAATGGCAAAGAGCCCAGCAAAGCTGGTCACATGATCCCCCCTAGGCTCCGCCTTCCCCAGTCATTCGACCGACGTAAAGGAGGAATATGCATAGGAGAAATCATATGATACCGTGGTGACTGTAGTTAGAGAAAATAAATCATCAGACCTGATTAAAAACCAGGGCGGGCCGTGGACCGGACACACCGTTGGAGAAAGTAATTTATCAGGTAAGCATAAATTCTGTTTTCTCCAACATAGGTGTGTCCGGTCCACGGCGTCATCCTTACTTGTGGGAACCAATACCAAAGCTTTAGGACACGGATGATGGGAGGGAACAAATCAGGTCGCCTAGATGGAAGGCACCACGGCTTGCAAAACCTTTCTCCCAAAAATAGCCTCAGATGAAGCAAAAGTATCAAATTTGTAGAATTTGGTAAAAGTGTGCAGTGAAGACCAAGTCGCTGCCTTACATATCTGATCAACAGAAGCCTCGTTCTTGAAGGCCCATGTGGAAGCCACAGCCCTAGTGGAGTGAGCTGTGATTCTTTCAGGAGGCTGCCGTCCGGCAGTCTCATAAGCCAATCGGATAATGCTTTTAAGCCAGAAAGAGAGAGAGGTAGAAGTTGCTTTTTGACCTCTCCTTTTACCAGAATAAACAACAAACAAAGAAGATGTTTGTCTGAAATCCTTAGTAGCTGCTAAGTAAAATTTGAGAGCACGAACTACATCCAAGTTGTGCAACAAACGTTCCTTCTTTGAAACTGGATTAGGACACAAAGAAGGCACGACTATCTCCTGGTTAATATTTTTATTAGAAACAACTTTCGGAAGAAAACCAGGTTTAGTACGCAAAACCACCTTATCTGCATGGAACACCAGATATGGAGGAGAACACTGCAGAGCAGATAACTCTGAAACTCTTCTTGCAGAAGAGATTGCAACCAAAAGCAAAACTTTCCAAGATAATAACTTTATATCAATGGAATGTAGGGGTTCAAACGGAACCCCCTGAAGAACTGAAAAAACTAAATTGAGACTCCAGGGAGGAGTCAAAGGTTTGTAAACAGGCTTGATTCTAACCAGAGCCTGAACAAAAGCTTGAACGTCTGGCACAGCCGCCAGCTTTTTGTGAAGTAAAACAGATAAAGCAGAAATCTGTCCCTTCAAAGAACTTGCAGATAATCCTTTCTCCAAACCTTCTTGAAGAAAGGATAGAATCCTAGGAATTTTTATCTTGTTCCATGGGAATCCCTTGGATTCACACCAACAGATATATCTTTTCCATATTTTATGGTAGATTTTTCTAGTTACAGGCTTTCTAGCCTGAACAAGAGTATCAAT
Organism: Bombina bombina; assembly: GCF_027579735.1. NCBI lineage: Eukaryota > Metazoa > Chordata > Amphibia > Anura > Bombinatoridae > Bombina > Bombina bombina. The sequence goes on from NC_069506.1 coordinate 258,500,800, forward strand.
GACAGAATCTGAGAACCCTCGCTTTGATAAAATCAAGCGTTCAATCTCCAAGCAGTCAGTTGGAGTGAGGCCAGATTCGGATGTTCGAACGGACCTTGAACAAGAAGGTCCTGTCTCAGAGGTAGCTTCCATGGTGGAGCCGATGACATATTCACCAGGTCTGCATACCAAGTCCTGCGTGGCCACGCAGGAGCTATCAAGATCACCGATACCCTCTCCTGTTTGATCCTGGCTACCAGCCTGGGAATGAGAGGAAACGGTGGGAACACATAAGCTAGGTTGAAGGTCCAAGGTGCTACTAGTGCATCCACTAGAGCCGCCTTGGGATCCCTGGATCTGGACCCGTAGTAAGGAACCTTGAAGTTCTGGCGAGACGCCATCAGATCCATGTCTGGGATGCCCCATAATTGAGTTATTTGGGCAAAGATTTCCGGATGGAGTTCCCACTCCCCCGGATGAAATGTCTGACGACTCAGAAAATCCGCTTCCCAATTTTCTACTCCTGGGATGTGGATTGCAGACAAGTGGCAGGAGTGAGTCTCCGCCCATTGAATTATTTTGGTCACTTCTACCATCGCCAGGGAACTCCCTGTTCCCCCCTGATGGTTGATATACGCAACAGTCGTCATGTTGTCTGATTGAAACCTTATGAATTTGGCCTTTGCAAGCTGAGGCCAAGCCTTGAGAGCATTGAATATCGCTCTCAGTTCCAGAATGTTAATCGGTAGAAGAGATTCTTCCCGAGACCAAAGCCCCTGAGCTTTCAGGGGTTCCCAGACCGCGCCCCAGCCCACCAGACTGGCGTCGGTCGTGACAATGACCCACTCTGGTCTGCGGAAGCTCATCCCTTGTGACAGGTTGTCCAGGGTCAGCCACCAACGGAGTGAATCTCTGGTCCTCTGATCTACTTGTATCGTTGGAGACAAGTCTGTATAATCCCCATTCCACTGTCTGAGCATGCACAGTTGTAATGGTCTTAGATGAATTCGCGCAAAAGGAACTATGTCCATTGCCGCAACCATCAAACCTATTACTTCCATGCACTGCGCTATGGAAGGAAGAAGAACAGAATGAAGTACTTGACAAGAGTTTAGAAGTTTTGATTTTCTGGCTTCTGTCAGAAAAATCTTCATTTCTAAGGAGTCTATTATTGTTCCCAAGAAGGGGACTCTTGTTGACGGAGATAGAGAACTTTTCTCTACGTTCACTTTCCACCTGTGAGATCTGAGAAAGGCTAGGACAATGTCCGTATGAGCCTTTGCTTGTGGCAGGGACGACGCTTGAATCAGAATGTCGTCCAAGTAAGGTACTACTGCAATGCCCCTCGGTCTTAGCACCGCTAGAAGGGACCCTAGTACCTTTGTGAAAATTCTTGGGGCAGTGGCTAATCCGAATGGAAGTGCCACGAACTGGTAATGTTTGTCCAGAAAGGCGAACCTTAGGAACTGATGATGTTCCTTGTGGATAGGAATATGTAGATACGCATCCTTTAAATCCACCGTGGTCATGAATTGACCTTCCTGGATGGTAGGAAGAATTGTTCGAATGGTTTCCATCTTGAACGATGGAACCCTGAGAAATTTGTTTAAGATCTTGAGATCCAAGATTGGTCTGAATGTTCCCTCTTTTTTGGGAACTATGAACAGATTGGAGTAGAATCCCATCCCTTGTTCCTTTAATGTAACAGGATGAATCACTCCCATTTTTAACAGGTCTCCTACACAATGTAAGAATGCCTGTTTTTTTATGTGGTCTGAAGACAATTGAGACCTGTGGAATCTTCCCCTTGGGGGTAGCTCCTTGAATTCCAGAAGATAACCTTGGGAGACTATTTCTAGAGCCCAAGGATCCAGAACATCTCTTGCCCATGCCTGAGCGAAGAGAGAAAGTCTGCCCCCCACCAGATCCGGTCCCGGATCGGGGACCAACATCTCATGCTGTCTTGGTAGCAGTGGCAGGTTTCTTGGCCTGCTTACCTTTGTTCCAGCCTTGCATTGGCCTCCAGGCTGGCTTGGCTTGAGACGTATTACCCTCTTGCTTAGAGGGTGTAGAACTTGAGGCTGGTCCGTTTCTACGAAAAGGACGAAAATTAGGCTTATTTTTAGCCTTGAAAGACCTATCCTGAGGAAGGGCATGGCCCTTTCCCCCAGTGATATCTGAAATAATCTCTTTCAAGTCAGGGCCAAACAGCGTTTTCCCCTTGAAAGGAATATTAAGCAATTTGTTCTTGGATGACGCATCCGCTGACCAAGACTTTAGCCATAGCGCTCTGCGCGCCACAATAGCAAACCCTGAATTTTTCGCCGCTAATCTAGCTAATTGCAGGGTAGCGTCTAGAGTAAAAGAATTAGCCAATTTAAGAGCACGAATTCTGTCCATAATCTCCTCATAAGAGGTAACTTTATCTAGCGACTTTTCTAGTTCATCAAACCAGAAAGACGCTGCTGTAGTAACAGGAACAATGCATGAAATTGGCTGTAGAAGGTAACCTTGCTGAACAAACATCTTTTTAAGCAAACCTTCTAACTTTTTATCCATAGGATCTTTGAAAGCACAACTATCTTCTATAGGGATAGTGGTGCGTTTGTTTAAGGTAGAGACCGCCCCCTCGACCTTAGGGACTGTCTGCCATAAGTCCTTTCTGGGGTCGACTATAGGAAACAATTTCTTAAATATAGGGGGAGGGACAAAAGGTATGCCGGGCCTTTCCCATTCTTTGTTTACAATATCCGCCACCCGCTTGGGTATAGGAAAAGCTTCGGGGGGCACCGGGACCTCTAGGAACTTGTCCATCTTACATAATTTCTCTGGAACGACCAAATTGTCACAATCATCCAGAGTAGATAACACCTCCTTAAGCAGAGCGCGGAGATGTTCCAATTTAAATTTGAACGTAATAACATCAGGTTCAGCTTGTTGAGAAATTTTTCCTGAATCTGAAATTTCTCCCTCAGACAAAACCTCCCTAGCCCCTTCAGACTGGTGTAAGGGCATGTCAGAACCATTATCATCTGCGCCCTCATGCTCTACAGTATCTAAAACAGAGCAGTCGCGCTTTCGCTGATAAGTGGGCATTTTAGCTAAAATGTTTTTAATAGAATTATCCATTACAGCCGTTAATTGTTGCATAGTAAGAAGAATAGGCGCACTAGATGTACTAGGGGCCTCTTGTGTGGGCAAGACTGGTGTAGACACATAAGGGGATGATGCAGTACCATGCTTACTCCCCTCACTAGAGGAATCATCTTGGGCATCATTTTCACTATCACATGCATCACATATATTTAAATGAGAAGGAACTTTGGCTTCCTGACATACAGAACATAGTCTATCTGATGGTACAGACATGTTAAACAGGCATAAACTTGACAACAAAGTACAAAAAACGTTTTAAAATAAAACCGTTACTGTCACTTTAAATTTTAAACTGAACACACTTTATTACTGAATATGCGAAAAAGTATGAAGGAATTGTCCAAAATTCACCAAAATTTCACCACAGTGTCATAAAGCCTTGAAAGTATTGCACACCAAATTTGAAAGTTTTAACTCTTAAAATAACGGAACCGGAGCCGTTTTTACGTTTAACCCCTATACAGTCCCTGGTATCTGCTTTGCTGAGACCCAACCAAGCCCAGAGGGGAATACGATACCAAATGACGCCTTCAGCACGCTTTTTCAATGTATCAGAGCTCCTCACACATGCATCTGCATGCTTTGACTCCCAAAAACAACTGCGCATTAGTGGCGCGAAACTGAGGCTCTGCCTAAGACTAGAGAAGGCCCCCAGTGAAAAAGGTGTCCAATACAGTGCCTGCCGTTTTTATTATCAAAATTCCCAGATAAAAACAACTCCTCAGAGTAATAAACCATTAAACATGCTTATAAAACAAACGTTTTAGCCCAGAAAAATGTCTACCAGTCTTTAAAGCCCTTGTGAAGCCCTTTATAAATTGTTATTAAAATGGCTTACCGGATCCCATAGGGAAAATGACAGCTTCCAGCATTACCAAGTCTTGTTAGAAATGTGTCATACTTCAAGCAGTAAAAGTCTGCACACTGTTCCCCCCAACTGAAGTTACTTCATCTCAACAGTCCTGTGTGGAAACAGCCATCGATTTTAGTAACGGTTGCTAAAATCATCTCCCTCTTACAAACAGAAATCTTCATCTCTATTCTGTTTCAGAGTAAATAGTACATACCAGCACTATTTTAAAATAACAAACTCTTGATTGAAGCAATAAAACTACATTTAAACACCAAAAAACTCTAAGCCATCTCCGTGGAGATGTTGCCTGTACAACGGCAAAGAGAATGACTGGGGAAGGCGGAGCCTAGGGGGGGATCATGTGACCAGCTTTGCTGGGCTCTTTGCCATTTCCTGTTGGGGAAGAGAATATCCCACAAGTAAGGATGACGCCGTGGACCGGACACACCTATGTTGGAGAAATATATATATATATATATATATATATATATATACATACATACATACACACATACACATATATACACACACACACATATACTGTACACACACATACACTCACCAGCCACTTTATTAGGTACACCTTGCTAGTACCGGGTTGGACCCCCTTTAGCCTTCAGAACTGCCTTAATTCTTTGTGGCATAGATTCAACAAGGTGTTGGAAACATTCCTCAGAGATTGTGGTCCATATTGACATGATAGTATCATGCAGTTGCTGCAGATTTGTCGGCTGCCTATTATCTCGAACCAGTCTGTCCATTCTCCTCTGACCTCAACAAGGCATTTTTGTTCACATAACTGCCGCTCACTGAATATTTTCTCTTTTTCAGACTATTCTCTGTAAACCCTGGAGATGGTTGTGCGTAAAAGTCCCAGTAGATCAGCAGTTTTTGAAATAATCAGACCAGCCCGTTTGGCATATCAACCATGCCACGTTCAAAATCACTTAAATCCCCTTTCTTCCCCATTCTGATGCTCAGTTTGAACAAGTAGTCCACCACGCCACGTCTAGAGGCCTAAATGCATTGAGTTGCTGCCATGTGATTGGCTGATTAGCAATTTGGCTTACCAAGCAATTGAACAGGTGTACCTAATAAAGTGACCGGTGAGTGAGTATTATATATATATATATATATATATATATATATATATATCTTGGGTAAAAACCCTGCAGATAAAAGTATGAAAAAAGAATGAACAACAACTGCAGTCTTAAAATAAATACTTCCTTTAGCATAAATCTGTCTGCAAACAGAAAGGAAATTGTGCTAACAAATACACTGGATCAAACAGACCAAATAATAGCAAAAAGTAAATAAACGTATTGTCAGAAAGGAATGAGAATGGGAATAAACTATGAAAGTCCCCAGCTTTACCTTCTTGCTCTGAAGGGTTAGTGCGTAAAAGCAAATATTTACTATAATGCAAACGTTCATCCTTCCATTTGTTAATTATGTACATATTTTACTTTTGGCCCAAATCAAACAGGAATTGTATTACGTTCTTTTATTGTAAGATGGTGATGCAATTTTGTAGGGAACTTATCAGTTTGGTGTATAATGGGGGGAAAAAAATCCCCTAACATGTGCAAGGCCCGATTTTCCTATCACAATCTAAATGATTGAAACCTAAGTACAAAATTTACAGGCAAGACCTTTTTAACTTATGCTCGAAAACTTTTGGGGTACCTGGTAATAAGTCTACACATATGTTCCCAGATGTGGATATGCATGTCACCAGTGTATAAGAACTCCCAGGAAGCATGACACCCCAGCTCTTATATTTGTCTTCTAACCTTTTGACTCATCAATACGAAGATGTCATCATCTACCTGCTGCAAACAACGTCATGCACAATTAAACATTTGACATGTGTCAGGAAAACTGAAGTGACTAATTTGGAACAAATTTTGCAATTTCCTGTGACACCGTAATCGTGTAAGTCATTAGTGTCAATAAAATATTATGCAGTTGCGAAATTAGAATATTTTATATATATATATACAGACTAATTATATACAGAACAAATTATCTCCACAATTATGACTCAAATGAACATACAACCTGATGAACAAGGTGTATTGTAGAGCAGCACTGGATCATTTGTATAAGTGCAGGGTAAAGCAGACAGGAAATATAGTACAGGTACGGGGGCAAGCGGAAGTACCCACATTGCATCATATGGGCAAGGGGAACTAGAGGGGGTACGAGTCAGCTAGTGTCCCTAAATCCACTTGGAAATCATGTAAGTTAGGAGCACATACAAAGAAACAGACAGAAGCTCAATAGTCAGGGGATGGCTGGGATCTTGCAATAGAAAGTGTGCAATAGAGAGGGGTCAAATCTACTATTGACACAGTGTAAAATACCAAACCCTTAGGGTGGCGCAGAGCTTAAGTTTAGCCCACATGTCCCTGTTTAAATAGAGTGATATAAAAAATGCTAAACACTCTCCGGTACTTTGGGCAAGTTTTTTTTACTTAAATTCCCAGTAGTTAATAAGTTAAACAACTTTTCATTTTACTTTTATTATCAGATATGCTTAATTCTACTGGCATCCTTTGTTAAAGGAGTAGCAATACACTACTGCGAGCTAGCTGAATATATCCATTGAGCCAATGACAAGAGGCACCAATCAGCAGCTACATCCCAGTGGGGAACTGCAGCTCATGAGCCTACCTAGATATGCTTTCTGACAAAGGATACCAAAGTAACAAAGCAAATTAAATAGAAGTAAACTGGACAGTGGTTTAAATGGTATGTTCTATCAAAACCATGAAAGTTTCATTTTTACTTCAAATGTACCTACCTTTAGGAGCTCCTAGTATATCACTGTGAAAAAGTGTCCCAGAAACATGTGCCAGATACAGGACCACAGTGAAATATCACAAGGAGAATATGCCATGGTCAAATGTGCCAGGTAAAGTGTTGTACCCAAGTATGTCAAAATGAAATGAGCCAGATAAACTGCGTATGTGATAAACTTTTATGAAGACATTTTTTGTGACATATGACACACTGTGTGTGTGTTATCTTAATAAGTTACTTTTATAATTTGTTGCTTTAATATTTCTTGCATCAACATTCACTAAAACTGGAATTTAAAATAAAATTCCTAACAAAAAATAAAAAAATCTAATACAAATTTGTCACATTCTAGGTGAAAGGGGCTGGGAAAACAAAAGGAGCAAACACAGCCCCCTTCCCTGCAAATGAAAAGACAGATAATGCAAACAGGAGCCAGCAGGAGTCTGTAAAAGAGTGTATACATCCAACACTGTGGTGGGGTTTGATTAGGAGTATGAAAATCATCACAATGTTATTTAAAAAAAAAAAAAGCAAAACTATACATTGTTACAAACACTCCAGGATGGGCTATATAAATTTATCATCTACAAAACATTTATGCAAAAAAAATCTAGTGTACAATGTCTCTAATAGTTTACACATTTAAAAAGGACATTAACAACTCTGAGATTGCAATATAAAACATTATAATCAGTACAGCCTTTGCTGGTGTTCTCCACAGAAACTTTTTGCAAGTAAATTGGCATTAAGAAGTGACCAGGTCGGGGTATTGTAATACTATGTAACATTTTAACATTTTCTACTATTATTTATTTATGACGCACCATCATATTCTGCAGCGCTGTCCATGGATACAATTCATTTAAATAAAACAATATAAGACTTGTAAGACACAGGACACAATTTAAAAACACATACAGGAGGAATTGAGGGCCCTATTCCTGTAGGAACGTACAATCTAGAAGGGTAGGGGGTTGAGAAACAGGAGGTGAGGACTGCAAGATTGAGAAAGATGTTAATGCAGAGTTAGATGAAGGAAATGTTATGTAAGAAATATTATTGAATTGGGTGGTAGGCTTCTCTGAACAGAAAAGTCTTCAGAGAGCATTTAAAGAAAGGAAGATTAGGGCAAAGCCTGACAGCATGAGGGAGAGTGTTCCAGAGGGTAGGTGCTGACCGACAGAAGTCCTGCAGTCTAGCATGAGAGTAGAGCTGCAACAACTAATCGGCATAATCGATAATAATCGATTATGAAAATAGTTGTCAACAAATCTCATAATCGATTAGCTGGTTTGCAATTAGTTGGTCTGTGCACAACACCAGCTGCTTCACTCCAATGGGCTCCTGCACATGGTATTGTGTTTTATGTTTATGCCCTTAGCCTAAAGGACATCTGCAGATGTTTACTTTTCACTTTTTCAGGACAGTATAAGTTTACAACTGCCCCTAGCTTATCTGCAACCCAGATATAATAGTCATCATTTGGATCGTTTAAATTAAATCAGATAATATGAAACTATGCTTTGCATGATATAGCGCCAAGCTTGTTATTTACACCTAGCCCCTAGATTGATGGAAATTATTTAAATTGATGTGCACTATTATCTTTTTGCACAATTATTAGCTGATGCTTGCTATTGCTGATTATATGTACTGTATAAATAAACGTGTAAGGCTTTGTCCTGTTATTGATATACAGTCTTTAGCACTTTTGATTTGTTTTTTGTTTGTTTATATTTTTAGTACATTTTGATATGTACCAGATTAAACCTTTATAAGTATATATCTGTTATTTTTAGAGCGGACTAGATATTTCCCCTAACCTTTTAGCTGGTTATTTACCATTGCATATAGATATTCAAGATATTTTTTAATGTTAGAATGAAGTCAAGGGTTACTTTATTGAGAGGCCCCTTGCCAAGGTAAAAAACACTTTGCATTGGTGAAGAGCTAACAAAGATAAATATCCCACTTTGGTGAAAATGGCAAAAACCCTACTTATGCATCTCAAGCACCTCAACGCCATCTGAGTGCCTAGTTTCTGCTGCAGGAAATATAGCTGCAAACAGAAAAATAGCTTTAGCAAGAAGCATGTGGAGATGTTGAGATTTTTGCATTTCAATGCAAAGTTTCTGAAAGAGAGAATAACAGAATGTTATTAACAGTGATAGTCTAACTCTTTCTAATTCTACCTCTTTTCAAACAGTTTGTGGTTTTGTTTTGCTTAATTATAAAACTGTGTTCTGCTGCTTAAAAATTGGTCAAACAGTTGTGTTAATGTAAAGTTTTAGTCTGAAGTTTATATTTGTAACACTCAGTATGTGGATTTTATTTAAAATATAGGAAACAATTATTGATTCTTTTTTATCCAATTAGTCGATTAATTGAAAAAATAATCGGCCGATTAATCGATTATGAAAATAATCGTTAGTTGCACCCCTACATGAGAGGAGGTGATAGTTGCGGATGCAAGGAGCAGGTCATTGTTGGATCTTAGTGGGCGGGCTGGAGAATACTTGTTGAATAGAGAGGATAGGTAGAGGGGAGCGGTGTTGGTGAGCGCTTTGTATGTAAGGGTGAGAATTTTGAATTTAATTCTGCTGTGAATGGGGAGCCAATGAAGGGACTCGCAGAGAGGTGCAACAGATAAAGAACGATGGGAAAGGTGGCTCAGCCTGGCAGAGGCATTTAGGATGGATTGAAGGGGGGAGAGGCGGTAAAGGGGAAGGCCAGTAAGTAGGTTATTGCAGTAATCAAGTCGGGAAATAACAAGGGAGTGGATTATTTGCTTTGTGGTTTTAGTGCACAGAAAAGGTTGAATCTTGGTAGATGGTTGAGGCAGGATGTAGAAAGCGATTGGATATGAGGGGCGAAGGATAGATTTGAGTAAAGTGTAACTCTGAGGCAGCGGACTTGGGACGATGGGGAAATGGTGATGCCATCCACAGGGATAGAGAAGTCAGAAGTCGGCTAAGAGCTGGAGGGGGGATAAAAAGGAGTTCAGTCTTGGACATGTTAATCTTTAGGTGGTGAGAGGCCATCCAGGAAGAAATACCAGATAAGCAGTCACTGACATGAGAAAGGACAGAGGGAGAGAGAGAGCAGGGGTGGAGAGGTAGACCTGGGTGTCATCAGCATAGAGGTGATATTTGAAGCCATAACTGTTGATAAGTTTACCCAGAGAAAAAGTATAAATGGAGAAGAGTAGAGGACCCAGAACAGATTCTTGAGGTACTCCAACAGACAGAGGCATTGGAGAGGCGTCACCGGCAAATTAGTTGCATAATTTAACAATTTTATTAAATGGTAATTTGTGCATTTAAGATTGGTATAATTAGCTAATATTAGTATTTTTCAGAGTACTGACAATTTTTAGCCGGGTGATCCACCATTAAAAACATCCTGGTAGAGCACACTTTGAGATTGTAATATACAATGTTTATTTTTTACCAATCTTAATTGCACAAAATACAATTTATTTTGTACCCTCTTCTTGTAATTTAAAAATGGTTGGTTTTGTCAATTCCACTAAGTTTTTACAAAGAAATGGGCGGTGCCATGTTTGTACTTAAGTTTTACCCCTGTATCTGTTTTTGCTACTGAGGACAAATATAGACAGAGATAAAACAGGCAATAACTAACAATGCCTTTGTGGAAACCCTGTTAGTTACTTTAAAGGGCTATTAAAGATAAAATGACATGTTCATTTGTTAGAGCATGTAAATTTTATCCCTCCGACCCTGCAAAGCTATGTGTTTAACACCCACAAAGGGGTTAAACACATAAAGTACCAATCGGGAACTGCAGAGGACTGATGGTCCAGAGTGGAAACTGCCACTGCTATCAGCAGCACTAGAAGCACATAGCTTGACACTAATCAATTAGATCATGTCATTGTATTATTATAATCAGCCTTTAATAATCCCTATATTTGACACAGCCTTGTTTGCACTGACTTAATTTCCTGTTTTATATTTGTCCTGAATTGTCCTCAAAGTAGATAAAGGCAAAACCCTAGGTCCAAACATGGAAACGCCCTTTACTTTATAGAAACTAAACTAAACCTTTAAAAACATATCTTCAATATTTTAACAGCTATTATAATAAAAAAAAAAAACTCTACATACTATTCTTAGGTTAATCATTACTTTGAATGCATCATTATAGCCTTTATTTACATTGTATCCTTAGTTTCATTGTATAACATGGGAGTGGGCACTAAAAAAAACAAAAAAAAAAAAACACCTTTACATGAACTTCAAAAAACCAAGATCATTTTATAAAAAATGCAACTATATACTATTCTCAGGCTCATCTGTGCGCTCCACATATAATTTTGCCAGGTGGGTGGTATTATGAAGTAGCCACATAGGGCAGTGTAATACTTTGATTAATTATAACAAATGTATTAAATAACATTTTTAAATGTTTATTGCTCAAATTATTAGCCAACTTTAGTTTAATATTGGCTTAGCAGGGTGGTCAGTAAAATCAGCCAGTATTGTGCCCATTAAAAGCATTTATTGAGTGTCCCTATAAAGGGAAACTAAATAAAAAACACAATTCCTGTTTATTAGTTTAACAAAAAACACAACATACAGTACCCATTTTCCCATCTTTAGCTGTCATGTCATGCTTCTTCCCAAGAGAGACTGAAGCTCAAATTCTGTAACCTAAGTATGCAACAAAACGCCACAGATTTTCTAACATGAAACTCAAAATGAAGGGTTTCAGGACAAATATACCAAGCAGTCTTTAACAACTTTCCAATTTAGTTCTATTATCATATTTACTTTGTTCTCTTGGCATCTATTGTTGAATATACAAATGTTATTGCCAACATTGCTGTTTAATAGTGCTCTGGACATGCTCCTGAGCCTAACAAGGTAAACTGTTTAAAAAAGGCTACCAACAGAACAAAGTATATACAGTTTTGCTCATATGTTTACTTGCCTTGGCAGAATATATGATTTCTTAGCCATTTTTCAGAGAATATGAATGATAAAAACTTTTCTTTCACTCATGGTTAGTGTATGGCTGAAGCCATTTATTATCAATCATCTGTGTTTACTCTTTTTAAATCATAATGAAAACAAACTACTCAAATGACCCTGATCAAAAGTTTACATACCCCAGTTCTTAATACTGTGTATAGCCCCCTTTAACATCAATGACAGCTTGAAGTTTTTTGTGGTATTTGTGGATGAGGCTCTTTATCTTCTCAGATGGTAAATCTGCCCATTCTTCCTGGCAAAAAGCCTCCAGTTCCGGTATATTATTGGGCTGTCTTGCATGAACTGCACGTTTGAAATCTCCCCATGTCAGGGTGCCAGGAATCAGACTGAGACGAGAAGTACAAAAATAATCACACCTTTATTAATAACAAAAAATAATAAAAAAGTCCACAAGTCAAATAAGCCAGGAGTCAAAACCAGAGCTGGTAGTCAGACGAGCCGAGTCAGGAGCCAAAGCGAATAGTCAGACGAGCCGGAATCAGGAACAAGGAAAACAGCAGAGTCAGGAACAAGCCAGGAACCAGGAAGGACGTCAGACAGCCAGGTAATACACAGGAACTCACAAACAGGTCTGAGACAACGCAAAGCATACTGAACAGAGGCCCTTTAAATAATAAGTGATGACATCACAATTCTGAGACTGCATCCTGTCTCACACAGATGATGCACACCAGTCTGGCCATAAAAGGAAGTGCAGGAAATTAGCAGCATCCCCCCCACAATGCACCATAGTCAGCAAGAGAGGTGAGTAAAATGGCTGCCAGCAGCACATGGCAAACAAAACAGGGAAAAAACCCTGACACCCCAGAGTGGCTCAATGATATTGAGGTCAGGAGACTGAGATGGCCACTCCAGAACCTTCACTTTATTCTGCTGTAGCCAATGACAGGTCGACTTGGCCTTGTGTTTAGGATCATTGTCATGTTGGAATGTCCAAGTACGTCCCATGCGCAGCTTCCGGGCTGATGAATGCAAATTTTTCTACAGTATTTTTTGATAACATACTGCATTCATCTTGCCATCAATTCTGACCAAATTTCCCATGCCTTTGTAGCTCACACATCCCCAAAACATCAGCAATCCACCTCCGTGTTTCACAGTAGGAATGGTGTACCTTTCATCATAGGCCTTGTTGACTCCTCTCCAAATGTAGCATTTATGGTTGTGTCCATCACTCAAAATGACTTTGTGCCAGAAGGTTTGAGGCTTGTCTCTGTGCTGTTTGGCGTATTGTAAGCGGGATACTTTGTGGCATTTGCCTAGTAATGGCTTTCTTCTGGTGACTCGACCATGCAGCCCATCTTTCTTCAAGTGCCTCCTTATTGTGCATCTTGAAACAGCCACACCACATGTTTTCAGAGAGTCCTGTTCTACCTGACCGTGGTTTGGTTTCAACAGAACCCCTTATTTTCCACTTCTTGATAAGAGTTTGAACACTGCTGATTGAAATTCTCAATTGCTTGGATATCTTTTTATATCCCTTTCCTGTTTTATACAGTTCAACTACCTTTCCCTGCAGATCCTTTGACAATTCTTCTCCGTTCCCTATGACTCAGAATCCAGAAACGTCAGTGCAGCACTGGGTGAAAGATGCAAGGGTCTGTCAGGGGTCCAGAAACTCATTGACCTTTTATACACACACACTAATTACAAGCAAACAGATCACAGACGACAATGGTTACCTTTAATAGCCATTACCTTTAATAGTCATTCAAACTGCTTTGTGTCAACTTGTGTGCATGTTATCAGGCCAAAATCACCAGGGTATGTAAACTTTTGATTAGGGTCATTTGGGTAGTTTCTGTTGTCATTATGATTTTAAACGAGTAAACACAGTTGATTGATAATAAATGGCTTCAGCCAAACACTAACAATGAGTGAAAGAAAAGTTTGTGTTATCATTCATATTCTCTGAAAAATGGCCAATAAATCAAATTCTGCCAGGGTATGTAAACTTATGAGCACAAATGAATCTTAACAGAAGAAATTGGAGTACATTTCACAACAGAAGTAAATTGGAAAGTTGTTAAATGTTCTGAATCAGGAGTTTAACCCCTTAGCGACCGATGACGTGCTAGGTACGTCCTACAAAAACTGTCAGTGACCATGGACATACCTGGCACGTCATCCGGGAGCACTGGAAGTAATCGTTTATCGCTTCAGCCGCTCTTAGCGTACTGCCACAATGCCTTGATATTGAGGCATTGTGCAATACCTACCAGAGGGTAACCAATGCAGAGAGTGCGACTCTGTGGTCCTCTCCCTGCATCGGGTAGCGATGGTGCTGATCGTTGGTGACGTGGGAGGGTTAGGAGGGAGGCGGGTAGGCGGCCCATCGCTGGAGGGGGACGGGACAAGGTGGGACTGCTATGCTACAGAAAAAAAACAGTGGCAGGATGGGGAAGGAGGGAGATGGGGATCCTAGACATGGAGGGGGGGGGGGGAATTAGAGGGTAGGGACGTATATATTCTCGGATGGGGACAGGGTAAATGAGGGAGGGGGGAGGTAGGGGGCAGCTACACTACAGAAAAAATATTTATTAAAAAATAATAATAATACTGGAAACTGGTTACTGGCAGATAGCTGCCAGTACCTAAGATGGTGGCTAAAAGGTAGAGGGGAGGTTTAGAGAGCTGTTTGGGGGGGGGGGGGGGGGAAGAGAGATCAGGGAGGTGTATTAAAAAAAAAAAAAGCCAGTACTTAATAGGAAAGTCAAAATTAAACCTGCATGAGTCATATAGAGCATGTAATTTTAAGACACTTAAATTCACTTCTATTTTCAAATGTGCTTCGTTATCTTAGTATCCCTTGTTTTAAACTGAAAACGCACATATCATACACCAGTGGAAGCTGCTGCTAATTGGTGCCTGCACACATTTGTCTCTTGTGCTTGGGCAACTAGATGTGTTCAGCTAGCTGCCAGTAGTTACGATTCAGTTACAGCATGTGATTTTAAATAACTTTCCAATTTACTTTTATCTAATTTGTTTTGTTCCCTTGGTAGCCTTTGCTGAAAAGTATACCTAGGTAGGCTAAAGACTTGCTGATTAGTGGCTGCACCTATATCCCTCATGTTATTGGCTTACGCAATGTGTTCAGCTAGCTCCCACTATTGCATTGCTGCTTCTTCAACAAAGGATACCAAAATAATTAGATAAAAGTAAATATGAAATATATTTGGAAGTTGTTTAACCCCTTAATGACCACAATGTACCCTGTATGTCACTGGTCGTTAAGGGTTTTTTCAGGACATAATAGCACAAGTCTAGCAAGAACACGCTATTAATGCCCTCCCTCCAGCAAGCTTTGTGGAATAGAGCAGTCTCAATGCTGGTTGCAAGACCGCGCTATAAAACAATCAAGTCCCAAAAAAAGGCCAGTGACATACAGGGTACATCGCTGGTCCTTAAGGGGTTAAAATTGTTTTCCCTATCTGAATCATGAAAGAAAAAATATACTTTATGTAATTTTGAGATTATTGTCCATGTTGGTGCTTTTAAAACATATTATACACAGCTTTTTTGCAAATCAGTACTCGTTTTGTGAATTCTTGCACATGCTCAGTAGGAGCCAGTGCAAGTATGAAAAAAAATTTGCAAAATTTGATAAAGGAAGTAATTTGGAAAGTGTCTTAAAAGGGACATTATACACTTTTTACATGCATAAATGTTTTGTAGATGATCTATTAATATAACCCATAAAGTTTTTTGTTTGTTTGTTTTTTTTAAAAAATGTATAGTTTTGCTTATTTTTAAATAACATTGCTCTGATTTTCAGACTCCTAGCCAAGCCTCAAAGTGTTATGAGAATACCGTCAGATACCTACTCCAGCTTGCTCCTGTTTGTGTAATGGGTCTTTTCATATGCAAAAGAAGGGGGAGGGGGGAGTGTCTTATTTCCCACTTGCAGTGGGCTTTCCAGCTACCTTTTAAACAAAGCTAAACAGAGCTTCTAAGTAAGTTTTTAAAAAACATAATTTATGTAAGAACTTACATACTTACCTGCCCCAAGGCAGAACATACAGTGATCTGAGATGTCATCGCAGAAAATGCAGAAAGTCTGCAGAAAGAACAGGACACATGCAGGAACCGTTAGGGCTTGAACTTTGTAGTGCTGCTCCACATTAGACAGTTCTCTTCAAACAGAGCTGTGCTCTGGTTGAAGTGTATAAGTTTTTCTTAACACAGTGCATCCAGAGCAAAGTTCTGTTTGAAGTGAGCAGTCAAAGATGCAGTAGCGCTGCAAAGCAGCAGCAGCACATTGCTTGTTTACTGGCTCTCAGAGATTTTTTCAAACCCGCCCCCTAGCCTTTCCCAGTCTGCAAAATTGTTTATTCTGAATTTTAAAATGTCTTTTTTGTATGCAGCTAATTTGCAATGCAACTATATTATAAAGCATTAAAAATTGCTTTATTCTTCAGTTAACCAACACATTGCAGTTGAACTGGTGCATTAGTGTAACTGTCTAATTTAAAATATAATTTTATTTAAAAATGACCCGCAGAAAAATTTTTACTAAAAAAAAATCTCATCGCAGAAAGTGAAGAAAAGTTCTGCCTCTGGGCTTACCTGATAAATTAATTTCTTTCATATTGGCAAGAGTCCATGAGCTAGTGACGTATGGGATATACATTCCTACCAGGAGGGGCAAAGTTTCCCAAACCTCAAAATGCCTATAAATACACCCCCCACCACACCCACAATTCAGTTTAATGAATAGCAAAGAAGTGGGGTGATAAGAAAGGAGCGAAAGCATCAACAAGGAATTGGAATAATTGTGCTTTATACAAAAAAATCATAACCACCACAAAAAGGGTGGGCCTCATGGACTCTTGCCAATATGAAAGAAATTAATTTATCAGGTAAGTTCTTACATTAATTATGTTTTCTTTCATGTAATTAGCAAGAGTCCATGAGCTAGTGACGTATGGGATGGCAAATACCCAAGATGTGGAACTCCACGCAAGAGTCACTAGAGAGGGAGGGATAAAAATAAAGACAGCCAATTACACTGAAAAAATAATCCACAACCCAAATCAAAAGTTTTAATCTTTATAATGAAAAAAACTGAAATTATAAGCAGAAGAATCAAACTTAAACAGCTGCCTGAAGTACTTTTCTACAATAAACTGCTTCTGAAGAAGAGAGAACATCAAAATGGTAGAATTTAGTAAATGTATGCAAAGAAGACTAAGTTGCTGCTTTGCAAATCTGATCAACAGAAGCTTCATTCTTAAAAGCCCAGGAAGTAGAAACTGACCTAGTAGAATGAGCTGTAATCCTCTGAGGTGGGGATTTACCCGACTCCAAATAAGCATGATGAATCAAAAGCTTTAACCAAGAAGCCAAAGAAATGGCAGAAGCCTTCTGACCTTTCCTAGAACCAGAAAAGATAACAAATAGACTAGAAGTCTTTCTGAACTCTTTAGTAGCTTCAACATATTTCAAAGCTCTAACCACATCCAAAGAATGCAAAGATCTTTCCAAAAAATTCTTAGGATTAGGACACAACGAAGGGACAACAATTTCTCTACTAATGTTGTTGGAATTCACAACTTTAGGTAAAAATTTAAATGAAGTCCGCAAACCAGCCTTATCCTGATGAAAAATCAGAAAAGGAGATTCACAAGAAAGAGCAGATAATTCAGAAACTCTTCTAGCAGAAGAGATGGCCAAAAGAAACAATACTTTCCAAGAAAGTAATTTAATGTCCAGAGAATGCATAGGCTCAAACGGAGGAGCCTGTAAAGCTCTCAAAACCAAATTAAGACTCCAAGGAGGAGAAATTGACTTAATGACAGGCTTGATACGAACCAAAGCCTGTACAAAACAACGAATGTCAGGAAGATTAGCAATCTTTCTGTGAAACAGAACAGAAAGAGCCGAGATTTGTCCTTTCATGGAACTTGCAGACAAACCCTTATCCAAACCATCCTGAAGAAACTGTAAAATTCTAGGAATTCTAAAAGAATGCCAAGAGAATTTATGAGAAGAACACCATGAAAACAGAATTTATGCTTACCTGATAAATTACTTTCTCCAACGGTGTGTCCTGTCCACGGCGTCATCCTTACTTGTGGGATATTCTCTTCCCCAACAGGAAATGGCAAAGAGTCCCAGCAAAGCTGGTCACATGGTCCCTCCTAGGCTCCGCCCACTCCAGTCATTCGACCGACTGACAGGAGGAAATATATATAGGAGAAACCATATGGTACCGTGGTGACTGTAGTTAGAGAAAATAATTCATCAGACCTGATTAAAAAACCAGGGCGGGCCGTGGACCGGACACACCGTTGGAGAAAGTAATTTATCAGGTAAGCATAAATTCTGTTTTCTCCAACATTGGTGTGTCCGGTCCACGGCGTCATCCTTACTTGTGGGAACCAATACCAAAGCTTTAGGACACGGATGAAGGAAGGGAGGGAGCAAATCAGGTTACCTAAACGGAAGGCACCACAGCTTGCAAAACCTTTCTCCCAAAAATAGCCTCCGAAGAAGCAAAAGTATCAAATTTGTAAAATTTGGCAAAAGTGTGCAGTGAAGACCAAGTCGCTGCCTTACATATCTGGTCAACAGAAGCCTCGTTCTTGAAGGCCCATGTGGAAGCCACAGCCCTAGTGGAGTGAGCTGTGATTCTTTCAGGAGGCTGCCGTCCGGCAGTCTCATAAGCCAATCGGATAATGCTTTTAAGCCAAAAGGAAAGAGAGGTAGAAGTCGCTTTTTGACCTCTCCTTTTACCAGAATAAACAACAAACAAAGAAGATGTTTGTCTGAAATCTTTAGTAGCCTCTAAATAGAACTTTAGAGCACGGACAACGTCCAAATTGTGTAACAAACGTTCCTTCTTTGAAACTGGATTCGGACACAAAGAAGTTACAACTATCTCCTGGTTAATATTTTTGTTAGAAACAACTTTAGGAAGAAAACCAGGCTTAGTACGCAAAACCACCTTATCTGCATGGAACACCAGATAAGGAGGAGAACACTGCAGAGCAGATAACTCTGAAACTCTTCTAGCAGAAGAAATTGCAACCAAAAACAAAACTTTCCAAGATAGTAACTTAATATCTATGGAATGTAAAGGTTCAAACGGAACCCCTTGAAGAACTGAAAGAACTAGATTTAGACTCCAGGGAGGAGTCAAAAGTCAGTAAACAGGCTTGATCCTAACCAAAGCCTGAACAAATGCTTGAACATCTGGCACAGCTGCCAGTCTTTTGTGTAGTAAGACAGATAAAGCAGAGATCTGTCCCTTTAGAGAACTTGCAGATAATCCTTTCTCCAAACCTTCTTGTAGAAAGGAGAGAATCTTAGGAATTTTTATCTTATTCCATGTGAATCCCTTGGATTCACACCAACAGATATATCTTTTCCATATTTTATAGTAAATCTTTCTAGTTACAGGTTTTCTGGCCTGAACCAGAGTATCTATCACAGAATCTGAAAACCCACGCTTTGATAGAATCAAGCGTTCAATCTCCAAGCCGTCAGTTGGAGGGAAACCAGATTTGGATGTTCGAATGGACCCTGAACAAGAAGGTCCTGTCTCAAAGGTAGCTTCCATGGTGGAGCCGATGACATATTCACCAGGTCTGCATACCAAGTCCTGCGTGGCCACGCAGGAGCTATCAAGATCACCGAAGCCCTCTCCTGATTGATCCTGGCTACCAGCCTGGGAATGAGAGGAAACGGTGGGAATACGTAAGCTAGGTTGAAAGTTCAAGGTGCTACTAGTGCATCTACTAGAGTCGCCTTGGGATCCCTGGATCTGGACCCGTAGCAAGGAACCTTGAAGTTCTGACGAGACGCCATCAGATCCATGTCTGGAATGCCCCATAATTGAGTTATTTGGGCAAAGATTTCCGGATGGAGTTCCCACTCCCCCGGATGAAATGTCTGACGACTCAGAAAATCCGCTTCCCAATTTTCCACTCCTGGGATGTGGATCGCAGACAAGTGGCAGGAGTGATCCTCCGCCCATTGAATTATTTTGGTCACTTCTTTCATCGCCAGGGAACTCTTTGTTCCCCCCCTGATGATTGATATATGCAACAGTCGTCATGTTGTCTGATTGGAACCTTATGAATTTGGCCTTTGCTAGTTGAGGCCAAGCTCTGAGAGCATTGAATATCGCTCTCAGTTCCAGAATGTTTATCGGGAGGAGAGACTCTTCCCGAGACCATAGACCCTGAGCTTTCAGGGATTCCCAGACTGCACCCCAGCCCACTAGACTGGCGTCGGTCGTGACAATGACCCACTCTGGCCTGCGGAAGCTCATTCCCTGGGACAGATGGTCCAGGGTCAGCCACCAACGGAGTGAATCTCTGGTCTTTTGATCTACTTGAATCATTGGAGACAAGTCTGTATAATCCCCATTCCACTGTTTGAGCATGCACAGTTGTAATGGTCTTAGATGAATTCGTGCAAAAGGAACTATGTCCATTGTTGCAACCATCAATCCTACTACTTCCATGCACTGCGCTATGGAAGGACGAGGAACAGAATGAAGCACTTGACAAGAGCTTAGAAGTTTTGATTTTCTGACCTCTGTCAGAAAAATCCTCATTTCTAAGGAATCTATTATTGTTCCCAAGAAGGGAACTCTTGTTGACGGGGACAGAACTCTTTTCTTTGTTCACCTTCCATCCGTGAGATGTGAAAAAGGCTAGAACGATGTCCGTATGAGCCTTTGCTTTTGACAGGGACGACGCTTGTATTAGAATGTCGTCCAAGTAAGGTACTACTGCAATGCCCCTTGGTCTTAGAACCGCTAGAAGGGAACCTAGCACCTTTGTGAAAATCCTTGGAGCAGTGGCTAATCCGAATGGGAGAGCCACAAACTGGTAATGTTTGTCCAGAAAAGCGAACCTTAGGAACTGATGATGTTCTTTGTGGATAGGAATATGTAGGTACGCATCCTTTAGATCCACGGTAGTCATAAATTGACTTTCCTGGATGGTGGGTAGAATCGTTCGAATAGTTTCCATTTTGAACGATGGTACCCTGAGAAATTTGTTTAGGATCTTCAAATCCAAAATTGGTCTGAACGTTCCCTCTTTTTTGGGAACTACGAACAGATTGGAATAAAATCCCATTCCTTGTTCCTTTATTGGAACTGGGTGTATCACTCCCATCTTTAACAGGTCTTCTACACAATGTAAGAATGCCTGTCTCTTTATTTGGTTTGAGGATAAGTGAGACTTGTGGAACCTTCCCCTTGGGGGTAGTTCCTTGAATTCCAGGAGATAACCTTGAGAAACTATTTCTAGCGCCCAAGGATCCTGAACATCTCTTGCCCAAGCCTGAGCAAAGAGAGAGAGTCTGCCCCCCACCAGATCCGGTCCCGGATCGGGGGCTACTCCTTCATGCTGTTTTGTTAGCAGTGGCAGGCTTCTTGGCCTGCTTACCCTTGTTCCAGCCTTGCATTGGTTTCCAGGCTGGTTTGGGTTGTGAGGCATTACCCTCTTGCTTAGAGGATGCAGAATTAGAGACTGGTCCATTTCTGCGAAAGGGATGAAAATTAGGCTTATTTTTAGCCTTAAAAGACCTATCCTGTGGAAGGGCGTGGCCCTTTCCCCCAGTGATGTCTGAAATAATCTCTTTCAAATCAGGTCCAAATAAAGTTTTACCTTTGAAAGGGATGTTAAGCAATTTTGTCTTGGATGACACATCCGCTGACCAAGACTTTAGCCAAAGCGCTCTGCGCGCCACGATAGCAAACCCTGAATTTTTCGCCGCTAATCTTGCTAATTGCAAAGCGGCATCTATAATAAAAGAGTTAGCCAATTTAAGTGCGTGAACTCTGTCCATAACCTCCTCATACGGAGTTTCTCTACTGAGCGACTTTTCTAGTTCCTCGAACCAGAACCACGCTGCTGTAGTGACAGGAACAATGCATGAAATTGGTTGTAGAAGGTAGCCTTGCTGTACAAAAATCTTTTTAAGCAAACCTTCCAATTTTTTATCCATAGGATCTTTGAAAGCACAACTATCTTCAATAGGAATAGTAGTGCGTTTGTTTAGAGTAGAAACTGCCCCCTCGACCTTGGGGACTGACTGCCATAAGTCCTTTCTGGGGTCGACCATAGGAAATAATTTCTTAAATATAGGGGGAGGAACAAAAGGTATGCCAGGTTTTTCCCACTCCTTATTTACTATGTTCGCCACCCGCTTGGGTATAGGAAAAGCGTCGGGGGGCACCGGAACCTCTAGGAACCTGTCCATCTTGCATAATTTCTCTGGAATGACCAAATTGTCACAATCATCCAGAGTAGATAACACCTCCTTAAGCAGTATGCGGAGATGTTCAAATTTAAATTTAAATGTCACAACATCAGGTTCAGCTTGATGAGAAATTTTTCCTGAATCAGAAATTTCTCCATCAGACAAAACCTCCCTCATGACCCCTTCAGATTGGTGTGAGGGTATGACAGAACAATTATCATCAGCGTCCTCTTGCTCTTCAGTGTTTAAAACAGAGCAATCGCGCTTTCTCTGATAAGTAGGCATTTTGGATAAAAGATTTGCTATGGAGTTATCCATTACAGCCGTTAATTGTTGCATGGTAATAAGTATTGGCGCACTAGATGTACTAGGGGCCTCCTGCATGGGCAAAACTGGTGTAGACACAGTAGGAGATGATGTAGTATCATGTTTATTCCCCTCATTTGAGGAATCATCTTGGGCAATATCATTATTTGTGGCAGTACTGTCCTTACTTTGTTTGGACGCTATGGCACAATTATCACATAAATTTAAATGGGGAGACACATTGGCTTTCATACATATAGAACATAGCTTATCTGAAGGTACAGACATGTTAAACAGGCTTAAACTTGTCAACAAAGCACAAAAAACGTTTTAAAATAAAACCGTTACTGTCACTTTAAATTTCAAACAGAAAACACTTTATTACTGAATATGTGAAAAAGTATGAAGGAATTGTTCAAAAATTACCAAAATTTCACCACAGTGTCTTAAAGCCTTAAAAGTATTGCACACCAAATTTCAGAGCTTTAACCCTTAAAATAACGGAACCGGAGCCGTTTTTCAATTTAACCCCTATACAGTCCCAGCTATAGTCTTTGCTAAGACCCAACCAAGCCCTGAGGGGAATACGATACCAAATGACGCCTTCTAAAAGCTTTTTCAGAGATTCTTAGATCCTCACACATGCATCTGCATGCCCTGCTCTTAAAAAACAACTGCACATTAATGGCGCGAAAATGAGGCTCAGTCTATGACTAGAAAGGCCCCCTGACTGAAAAAGGTGTCCAATACAGTGCCTGCCGTTTTATAAGCGTTCCCCAAGATTATAAATGTCAAATGTTAGCCTAAATCTGAATAACATGCACAAATAAAGCAATCGATTTAGCCCATAAAAATGTCTACCAGTTTTTTAGCCCATAATAAGCCCTTTATTCTGTTTGTTTGACTAAGAAAATGGCTTACCGGTCCCCATGAGGGGAAATGACAGCCTTCCAGCATTACACAGTCTTGTTAGAAATATGGCTAGTCATACCTTAAGCAGAAAAGTCTGCTAACTGTTTCCCCCAACTGAAGTTACTTCATCTCAACAGTCCTATGTGGAAACAGCAATCGATTTTAGTTACTGTCTGCTAAAATCATCTTCCTCTTACAAACAGAAATCTTCATCCTTTTCTGTTTCAGAGTAAATAGTACATACCAGCACTATTTTAAAATAACAAACACTTGATAGAAGAATAAAAACTACATTTAAACACCAAAAAACTCTTAACCATCTCCGTGGAGATGTTGCCTGTGCAACGGCAAAGAGAATGACTGGGGTGGGCGGAGCCTAGGAGGGACCATGTGACCAGCTTTGCTGGGACTCTTTGCCATTTCCTGTTGGGGAAGAGAATATCCCACAAGTAAGGATGACGCCGTGGACCGGACACACCAATGTTGGAGAAATGTAAGTCTTCCAAACTCGGTAGTAAATCTTTCTAGACACAGATTTGCGAGCCTGCAACATAGTATTAATCACTGAGTCAGAGAAACCTCTATGACTAAGCACTAAGCTTCAATCTCCATACCTTCAAATTTAATGATTTGAGCTCCTGATGGAAAAACGGACCTTGAGATAGAAGGTCTAGCCTTAACGGAAGTGGCCAAGGTTGGCAACTGGACATCTGAACAAGATCCGCATACCAAAACCTGTGTGGCCATGCTGGAGCCACCAGCAGTACAAATGAACGCTCCATTATGATTTTTGAAATCACGCTGGGAAGAAGAACTAGAGGCGGAAAGATATAAGCAGGTTGATAATTCCAAGGAAGTGACAACGCATCCACTACTTCCGCCTGAGGATCCCTGGACCTGGACAGGTACCTGGGAAGTTTCCTGTTTAGATGAGAAGCCATCAGATCTATTTCTGGAAGCTCCCACATCTGAACAATCTGAAGAAACATATCAGGATGAAGAGACCATTCTCCCGGATGTAAAGTCTGGCGGCTGAGATTATCTGCTTCCCAATTGTCTATACCTGGGATATGGACCGCAGAGATTAGACAGGAGCTGGATTCCGCCCATGCAAGTATTCGAGATACTTCTTTCATAGCTTGAGGACTGTGAGTCCCACCTTGATGATGGACATACGCCACGGTTGTGACATTGTCTGTCTGAAAACAAATAAACGATTCTCTCTTCAGAAGGGGCCAGAACTGAAGAGCTCTGAGAATCGCACAGAGTTCCAATATATTGATTGGTAATCTCGCCTCTTGAGATTTCCAAACCCCCTGCGCTGTCAGAGATCCCCAGACAGCTCCCCAACCTGAAAGACTCGCATCTGTTGAAATCACAGTCCAGGTTGGACGAAGAAAAGAAGCCCCCTGAATCAAACAGTGGTGATCTAACCACCAAGTCAGAGATAGTCGAGTATTGGGATTTAAGGATATTAATTGTGATATCTTTGTATAATCCCTGCACCATTGGTTCAGCATACAAAGCTGAAGAGGTCTTGTGAAAACGAGCAAAGGGGATCACGTCCGATGCTGCAGTCATGAGACCTAAAACCTCCATGCACATAGCTACTGAAGGGAATTCAGACGTCTTTTGTCTGTTAGAGACAAAGTCATGGATACTGAATCTATTTGGAATCTTAAAAAGGTTACCCTTGTCTGAGGAATCAAGGAACTCTTTGGTAAATTGATCCTCCAACCATGTTTTTGAAGAAACAACACTAGTTGATTCGTGTGAGATTCTGCAGAATGTAAAGACTGAGCAAGTACCAAGATATCGTCCAAATAAGGAAACACCGCAATACCCCGCTCTCTCATTACAGAGAGTAGGGCACCGAGAACCTTTGAAAAGATCCTTGGAGCGGTTGCTAAGCCAAAAAGAAGAGCAACAATTTGGTAATGCTTGTCTAGAAAAGAGAATCTCAGGAACTGATAGTGATCTGGATGAATCGGAATATGAAGATAAGCATCCTGTAAGTCTATTGTGGACATATAATGCCCTTGCTGAACAAAAGGAAGAATAGTCCTTATAGTAACCATTTTGAATGTTGGTATTCTTACATAATGATTAAAAATTTTTAGATCCAGAACTGGTCTGAAAGAATTCACTTTCTTTGGAACAATGAACAGATTTGAATAAAAAACCAGACCCCGTTCCAGATATGGAACTGGCACAATTACCCCAGATGACTCAAGGTCTGAAACATACTTCAGGAAAGCCTGAGCCTTTACTGGGTTCACTGGAATGCGTGAGAGAAAGAATCTTCTCACAGGCGGTCTTACCTTGAAACCTATTCTGTACCCTTGAGAAACAATGTTCTGAATCCAATGATTTTGAATTGAATTGATTTAAACATCTTTGAAAAATCGTAGTCTGCCCCCTACCAGCTGTGCTGGAATGAGGGCCGCACCTTCATGCGGACTTGGGGGCTGGTTTTGATTTTCTAAAAGGCTTGGATTTATTCCAGACTGGAGAAGGCTTCCAATTGGAAACCGTTCCTTTAGGGGAAGGGTCAGGCTTCTGCTCCTTATTCTGACGAAAGGAACGAGAACGGTTAGCAGCCCTAAATTTACCCTTAGATTTTTTATCCTGAGGCAAAAAAGCTCCCTTCCCCCCCAGTGACAGTTGAAATTATAGAATCCAACTGAGAACCAAACAATTTATTACCTTGGAAAGAGATAGCAAAGTTGACTTAGAAGTCATATCCGCATTCCAAGATTTAAGCCATAAAGCTCTTCTAGCTAAAATAGCTAAAGACATATACCGGACATCAATTCTAATGATATCAAAAATGGCATCACAAATGAAATTATTAGCATGTTGAATTAGCTTAACAATGCTATATACATTAGGATCTGGTACTTGTTGCGCTAAATCCTCCAACCAAAAAGTTGAAGCCGCAGCAACATCAGCCAAAGAAATAGCAGGCCTAAGAAGATGACCTAAACATAAATAAGCCTTCCTAAGATAAGATTCAAGCTTCCTATCTAAAGGGTCTTTAAAAGAAGTACTATCTGCCATAGGAATAGTAGTACATTTAGCAAGAGTAGAGATAGCCCCATCAACTTTGATAGATTGGAGTTTTGGAAAAAAATCCCCAGACGGCAAAGGGTACAGTCTCTTAAACCTTGAAGAAGGAGTAAATTAAGTACCCAAACTATTCCATTCCCTAGAAATTACATCTGAAATAGCATCAGGAACTGGAAAAACCTCTGGAATAACTACATGAGGTTTAAAAACCTAATTTAAACGTTTACTGGTTTTAATATCAAGAGGACTAGACTCCTCCATATCTAATGCAATCAACACCTCTTTTAATAAAGAACGAATAAACTCCATTTTAAATAAATATGAAGATTTGTCAGTGTCAATATCTGAGGCAGAATCTTCTGAACCAGATAGATCCTCATCAGAGATAGATAAATCAGAATGCTGGCAGTCATTTAAAAATTCATCAAATTTATGAGAAGTTTTAAAAGACCTTTTACGTTTATTAGAAGGTGGTATAACTGACAGGGCCTTCTGAATAGAATTAGAAACAAATTTCCTCACATTAACAGGAATATTCTGAGCATTAGATGTTGAAGGAACAACAACAGGTAATGGATTACTACTAATGGAAATATTGTCTGCTTTTGAAAGTTTATCATGACAACTAACACAAACTACAGCCGGAGGAACAGTTACAACAAGTTTACAACAAATGCACTTAGCTTTGGAAAAACCGATATCAGGCAGCAGCATTCCAGAAGTAGATTCTGATACAGGGTCAGATTGAGACATCTTGCAATATGTAATAGAAAAAACAACATATAAAGCAAAATTATCAAATTCCTTATATGACAGTTTCAGGAATGGGAAAAATGCAAACAGAATAAGCCTCTGGAAACCAGAAGCAACAAGAAACAATGACTTAAATAATGTCAAAAAAACTGGCGCCAAGTATGACGCCCACAATTGACAAAATATTTTTTGGCCCCAAAAACATCTGCAACAAACACGAGCGTCATAGATGACGCAACTACGTGAAAACTCTCGGCGCCAACTAAGACGCCGGAAATGACGTCATAACGTCAACAAACATAATTTTCGCGCCAAAAAAGTATTGCGCCAAAAATTAATGAATAAATTATAGCATTTTGTGCTCCCGCGAGCCTAACAGCCCGCAATTTAGAAAGAAGAGTCAAATTGAAAAATTTTCAGGTAAGAAATTTTTTTATTCATATGCATTTCCCAAAATCAAACTGACAGTCTGTAAGAAGGAAATATACTGATTAACCTGAATCATGGCAAATATAAGTATAAAACATATTTAGAACTTTGCATATAAAGTGCCAAACCATAGCTGAGAGTGCCATAAATAAAATAAAACATACTTACCAAAAGACACTCATCTACACAAAGTAGATAGCCAAACCAGTACTGAAACGAGAATCAGCAGAGGTAATGGAATATAAGAGTATATTGTCGATCTGAAAAGGGAGGTACTCTACGACCAAAAACAGAGAACCTATGAAATAGATCCCCGTTAGGTTGACCATTGCATTCAATAGGTAATACTCCCTTCACATCCCTCTGTCATTCACTGCACTCTGAGAGAAAAACGGGCTTCAGCATGCTGCGAAGCGCATATCAACGTAGAAATCTAGCACAAACTTACTTCACCACCTCCATAGGAGGCAAAGTTTGTAAAACAGAATTGTGGGTGTGGTGGGGGGTGTATTTATAGGCATTTTGAGGTTTGGGAAACTTTGCCCCTCCTGGTAGGAATGTATATCCCATATGTCACTAGCTCATGGACTCTTGCCAATTACATGAAAGAAACCGTTTTATACTGGATTTTTATATCAGTATCTGTGCATCTTATTCTTTATAGAAGTGTCTATTACATGCAGTTATTTTAAAAGGAGTGTATACTGTCCCTTTAAAACTGCAGCCTCTTTCTGAATCATAACATTTAAAGTGGTTTAAGATTGCCTGCCCTATCGGAATCATGAAAGCTTAATTTTGATTTGAGTGCAACTTTAAGATGCTGATTTAGATTATGCATATATCAAATTTAATTTTTAAATACGTTTTAAATCTGTAAAAATGATATTAATAGACACTAATATATTCAATGAAAGTTTTTTTTTACAAGGTTCTGTAATACATCTGATCAGTATTAGCAAGTTAGACAATATTTTTTTCTTTTCTTTCATGGGAGGAATAAGGTTTGCTCAATTCAAGCCTTTGGGACTTAAACACTCCCTTCTGTACCAAGGGACAGATAATGTGCTTACAGTACAGACACTGCTATTAAAGCCGATACACAACTTACTAATAGTATAGCAACAGCTACCATGGCTTTGTAGCTGAGATAAGATTAAGGGCAGATTGCCAGAACATTAACAATTGTGGGTAGGGAAATCTGCAGTGAAATGTAGACCATTCATTAAACATTTACAGACAACGCCATTGCTTGAAGTATAATATTTCTATTGACAAGTCCCACGTTATCGAACATTTAGTTACAATTTGTTTGGTGGAGTGATGTTTAGTGTAATCAATGGTTAGGCGTAAACAATAAGTAATCGGATACAGTCCTAGCTCTGCCAATGTTGGCTGCTAGTTTGCGCTGTGTGTGTTAAATGACTACTCAAGGGACCAAAAAGAATCTCTCTCTCTCAGCCAGGCAGTTAAAATAGCTATTTATATACAATAGATTTCCCCATCCTTGCATTTAATCCATTTCCTTTTCTAAAGCATTTCCTGCTCTGTGATGATGAATGTGAATAATATTAACAAATATTACTTCTATAAAAAGGTACAGTACAACTTAAAAAGTCAAATTTATTTTCTCTTTGTTGAATCTATCTTAAACAGTTTTATTTTAAAATAAATTAGCATTGGAAAAAAGAGATGTCCCTGCTCTTTAATACAAAATAATTATGCTGGTGGGGCATATCAATACCTACCAATTAAGCTTTGTGATTTTTCCTTTTTTGGCAGTGGGAAGTGTGTAGCCATTATTTTCCTATTAGATTCTAAATTAACCCCTTAATGACCAGACCATTTTTCAATTTTCTTACCCTTAATGACAAAGGCTATTTTTACATTTCTGCTGTGTTTGTGTTTAGCTGTAATTTTCCTCATTCATTTATTTTACCCACACATATTATATACCGTTTTTCTCGCCATTAAATGGAATTTCTAAAGATACCATTATTTTCATCATATCTTATAATTTCCTATAAATTTTTTTATAAAATATGAGGAAAAAAAAAAAACACTTTTTCTAACTTTGACCACCAAAATCTGTTACACATCTACAATCACCAAAAAACACCCATGGTAAATAGTTTCTAAATTTTGTCCTGAGTTTAGAAATACCCAATGTTTTCATGTTCTTTACTTTTTTTGCAAGTTATAGGGCAATAAATACAAGTAGCACTTTGCTATTTCCAAATCACTTTTTTTCAAAATTAGCGCTAGTTACATTGGGACACTGATATCTGTCAGGAATCCCTGAATATCCCTTGACATGTATATATTTATTTTTAGAAGACATCCCAAAGTATTGATCTAGGTCCATTTTGGTATATTTCATGCCACCATTTCACCGCCAAATGTGATCAAATAAAAAAAAAAAGTTAACTTTTTCACAAATTTTGTCACAAACTTTAGGTTTCTCACTGAAATTATTTACAAACAGCTTCTGCAATTAAGGCACAAATTGTTGTAAATGCTTCTTTGTGATCCCCTTTGTTCAGAAATAGCAGACATATATGGCTTTGGGGTTGCTTTTTGGTAATTAGAAGGCCGCTAAATGGCGCTGTGCACCACACGTGTTTTATGCCCAGCAGTGAAGGGGTTAATTAGGGAGCTTGTAGGGTTAATTTTAGCTTTAGTGTAGTGTAGTAGACAACCCGAAGTATTGATCTAGGCCCATTTTGATATATTTCATGCCACAATTTCACCGCCAAATGCGAGCAAATTATAAAAAAAAAAATTCATTTTTCACAATTTTAGGCTTCTCACTGAAATTATTTACAAACAGCTTGTGCTATTATGGCACAAATTGTTGTAAAAGCTTCTTTGGGATCCCCTTTGTTCAGAAATAGCAGACTTATATGGCTTTGGCATTGCTTTTTGGTAATTAGAAGGCCGCTAAATGCTGCTGCGCACCACACGTAAACTATGCCCAGCAGTGAAGGGGTTAATTAGGTAGGTTGTAGGGAGCTTGCAGGGTTAATTTTAGCTTTAGGGTAGAGATCAGCCTCCCACCTGACACATCCCACCCCCTGATCCCTCCCAAACAGCTCTCTTCCCTCCCCCACAATTGTCCCCGCCATCTTAAGTACTGGCAGAAAGTCTGCCAGTACTAAAAAAAGGAGTTTTTTTTTTTATTAAAAAAATTAAAATATTTTAGCTGTGATGGACTCCTGCCTTAGCCCCAACCTCCATGATCCCCCCCCCCCAGCTCTCTAACCCTCTCCCCTATCTAATTGCCGCCATCTTGGGTACTGGCAGCTGTCTGCCAGTACCAAATTTGCCCCAAAAACAAAAGTATTTTTTCCTCTTTTGCAATTGTTTATGTTTTCTGTAGTGTAGCAGCCCCCCACAATACCCCTATCCCCCTCCCAGATCCTTTTATATTAAGTTTTTTTTTAATCTTTTTTCCCCCCCTCTTCCCTCCTCATTGGTGTCAGTGGCCAGCTAATGCGCGCGCACACACACACACACACACACGCGCGCCCCCCGCACGCTCCCGGCGTGCACATTGCACTTCTAGGAACCGGATGCCGGGTAGCGATGGGCCGCCCACCCGCCTCCCTGTTACGCTCCCACCCACCAACGAACCGGCACCATCGCTACCGGTGCAGAGAGGGCCACAGAGTGTCTCTCTCTGCATCAGAGTCTTCTAAAAAGGTATTGCAGGATGCCTCTATATTGAGGCATCACTGCAATACCCTGAGAGCTGCTGGAAGCGATTGTGATCGCTTCCAGCACTCTGTTAAGACAACTGACGTACTAGGTACGTCTATTGTCATTAACTGGTTGTTTTTGCATGACGTACCTGGTACGTCAGTTGTCATTAAGGGGTTAAACATCTTTGATGGTAAACTTGACATGTTTTAAAATTAGGTCTGGTAAACTTGACATGTTTTAAAATTAGGTCTGGTAAACTTGACATGTTTTAAAATTAGGTCTGGTAAACTTGACATGTTTTAAAATTAGGTCTGGTAAACTTGACATGTTTAAAAATTAGGTCTGGTAAACTTGACATGTTTTAAAATTAGGTCTGGAATCTATGCAATGTTTTACAGGGACTTTAATTGGTCACTTCTATTGAAGATGCGTTGTAACATACTTTTTAATCTAACTGTGCCACTCAAATACCCCGCTCTCTGGCCGGCTGTCGCCAAATTAAAAATTCATATTTTTTGGGAGCTAACAGTTTGAACTGTTCTCCGTTCGATGCTCTAGCTACAAAAAAAAGTGCCATACGGCTATAGCGCCAATTGGATAAAAGTTTAGACACAAAAAAAATATATATATAAAAGTTTTGAGGGGGGGGGGGGTGTGGAGCCCAGGGTAATAGAATGGCACAGCTAAATTAAAAAGTTTATTAGAAGTAATCAATTAAAATCCATCTAAAATATTGCTTAGATTCAGGACCCAGTTTTAAAACATGTCAAGTTTAACATCACCTGAAACACTTTCCTGCATGACACAAAAGTGTTTCCAATTCTATTCTATTTTTGAAGGGAAGAATACTTTTTAAAGAACGTCTTCTTTCATAGCAGCATAGGAAATGGTTAGATGCCCCATACTGACATACTTAAAGGGACACAAAACCCAAATTTTTTCTTTCATGATTCAGATAGAGCATGCAATTTTATGCAACTTTCCCATTTACTCTTATTATACATTTTTCTTTGTTCTCATGCTATCTTTATTTGAAAAAGCAGGAATGTAAGCATAGGAGCAGGCCCATTTTTGGTTCAGTACTTGGGTAGTGCTTGCCGATTCGTGGCTACATTAAGCCACCATTCAGCAGGCGCTACCCAGGTGCTGAACCAAATATAGGCCGTCTCCTATGCTTACATTCCTGCTTTTTGCTACCAATCAGCAAGCGCTACCCAGGTTCTGAACCAAAAATGAGCCGGATCCTATGCTTACATTCATACTTTTTCAAATAAAGATAGCAAGAGAACAAAGAAAAATGTATAATAGGAGTAAATTAGAAAGTTGCTTAAAATAACATGCTCTATCCGAATCATGAAAGAAAAAATTGGGTTTGTGTCCCTTTAATAAGCTCTTTTGTGCTTATTTTATAGTACGCCGTACATTGTTAAAAGACCATAAATAATGAAAATTATAAAAAAAACATTTGTGCGTTTGTGGTGTTAAATGATCTGTTCTTGTGATACCAATAACACAGCAAATTGCTGGTTAGATATACTGTACTGGAAACTATAACTTTGGAGTTAATGCTGAACAAATCTAATCCATCCTCTCATTTTATTTTCATGCTCCAGTGAAAAGCACACAAGACATATTGACATATACACAGGTTCACCACCTCGCAGTGACACTGCAAATCCCATCTGGCTGTCAGAGCAAATTGGTCATGATGTTTTATGGGTAGAAAGGGAAGAAAAATGTACATCTGCATAATAAGCAACTGAAACAAACGTCCTCATATATGAGATATGTTTTGGAGACAAATGTAATTGTTATAATGGTGAAATCACTTGTTACCTTATGTGACACTAACTTGTACTGTGGCTGTCAAACGCCTACACTACATACCCAATATTTTATGTAAGTGATGGTAAATCCTAGCGTTTGTGAAACACTAGGATTTACCATTGGAACAAATAAAGGGGACTTTCAGTCATGAAGTATAAAATACTTAATTCTTAAAGTTCCTTTATTTGTTTGAAGCGTTCACCACGTTGAGCACTTCAGTAAGCCCACAGCATTTTGCTAAGAGGTGACGTTCCCACCACTTAGCCAATAGCGTGCTAGCTATCCTGCTTGGCGCCAGCTGGGTCACACGGCTATTTGCTAAGAGGTGGAAACGTCACCTCTCAGCAAAACAGCATTCTGCCGTGGGCTGCTTGAGGAGCTCAGTGCGATGAACACTTCAAACAAATAAAGGATCTTTCCGCATTAAGCATTTTATACCTCATAACTAAAAGTCCCCTTTATTTGCTCCAATGGTAAATCCTAGCGTTTAACAATTTTTATATCAGTAGGCATTGTGTAATAAACGCATTGTATATAGTTATTGCAATCTTTATTTTACATTGTGGTTTACTCTCAAGTATTCCCTTAATATGTGCACAATGTTCCTTTAAAAATTGTTCTCAATTTGCTGAATCTTAAAACAGTTACCTCTCCCCATATGTAGTAAATAAATATAGCAAGCATAAATACAATGTTAACCCCCATTTAAATTCCTGCTTAAAGGGACACTCAAGTCAAAATTAAACTTTCATGATTCAGATAGAGCATGCAATTGTAAACAACTTTACAATTTACTGCCATTAACAAAATGTGCAGTCTTCATATTTACACTTTGAATAATCGGCTCCTATTGAGCATGTGCAATAATTCATAGAATATATGTATACGCATTTGTGATTGGCTGATGGCTCTCACATGGAGTGGAAATATACAAAACTTTAATAATTTGTTAGAAACAAAATCTGCTTCTCATTTGAAGTTCAAACTAAGTGCTATTGTATTGTCTTGTTACCATGCATTTGTTGTTTATACAAATCTACTATATTTACTGGTCCTTTAATGGGCCATGTAAGGATTAGCCAAGCTTGGGGAAAACACAGTACACCCGCATTGTTATCCTTTTAATTTAGAAAAATAAAATCCTGGAATTTAAAATAATTTGGGTTTCAGGACTATGGCATCTATGAGAAAACGGTTTGTCTGGCATACAAGTATATCTTGGTAAAAAACAAAATTTATGCTTACCTAATAAATTCCTTTCTCCTGTAGTGTAGTCAGTCCACGGGTCATCCATTACTTATGGGATTATAACTCCTCCCTAACAGGAAGTGCAAGAGGATCACCCAAGCAGAGCTGCTATATAGCTCCTCCCCTCTACGTCATACCCAGTCATTCGACCGAAACCAAACGAGAAAGGAGAAACTATAGGGTGCAGTGGTGACTGGAGTTTAATATAAAATTTAGACCTGCCGTAAAACAGGGCGGGCCGTGGACTGACTACACTACAGGAGAAAGGAATTTATCAGGTAAGCATAAATTTTGTTTTCTCCTGTTAAGTGTAGTCAGTCCACGGGTCATCCATTACTTATGGGATACCAATACCAAAGCTAAAAGTACACGGATGACGGGAGGGACAGGCAGGATCTTTACACAGAAGGAACCACTGCCTGAAGAACCTTTCTCCCAAAAACAGCCTCCGAAGAAGCAAAAGTGTCAAATTTGTAAAATTTGGAAAAAGTGTGAAAAGACCAAGTTGCAGCCTTGCAAATCTGTTCAACAGAGGCCTCATTCTTAAAGGCCCAAGTGGAAGCCACAGCTCTAGTAGAATGAGCTGTAATTCTTTCAGGAGGCTGCTGTCCAGCAGTCTCATAGGCTAAACGTATTATGCTACGAAGCCAGAAAGAGAGGTAGCAGAAGCTTTTTGACCTCTCCTCTGTCCAGAATAAACGACAAACAGGGAAGAAGTTTGGCGAAAATCTTTAGTTGCCTGTAAATAAAATTTCAGGGCACGGACGACGTCCAGATTGTGCAGAAGTCGTTCCTTCTTTGAAGAAGGGTTAGGGCACAATGATGGAACAACAATCTCTTGATTGATATTCCTGTTAGTGACTACCTTAGGTAAGAACCCAGGTTTAGTACGCAGAACTACCTTGTCTGAATGAAAAATCAGATAAGGAGAATCACAATGTAAGGCCGATAACTCAGAGACTCTTCGAGCCGAGGAAATAGCCATTAAAAACAGAACTTTCCAAGATAACAGCTTGATATCAATGGAATGAAGGGGTTCAAACGGAACACCCCGTAAAACGTTAAGAACTAAGTTTAAGCTCCACGGCGGAGCAACAGTCTTAAACACAGGCTTAATCCTGGCCAAAGCCTGACAAAAAGCCTGAACGTCTGGAACTTCTGACAGACGTTTGTGTAAAAGGATGGACAGAGCTGAGATCTGTCCCTTTAAAGAACTAGCAGATAAACCCTTTTCTAAACCTTCTTGTAGAAAAGACAATATCCTAGGAATCCTAACCTTACTCCATGAGTAACTCTTGGATTCGCACCAATGCAAGCATTTACGCCATATTTTATGGTAAATTTTCCTGGTAACAGGTTTCCTAGCCTGTATTAAGGTATCAATTACTGACTCCGAAAATCCACGCTTTGATAAAATCAAGCGTTCAATCTCCATGCAGTCAGCCTCAGAGAAATTAGATTTTGATGTTTGAAAGGACCCTGAATCAGAAGGTCCTGTCTCAGAGGCAGAGACCAAGGTGGACAGGATGACATGTCCACTAGATCTGCATACCAGGTCCTGCGTGGCCACGCAGGCGCTATTAGAATCACCGATGCTCTCTCCTGTTTGATCCTGGCAATCAATCGAGGAAGCATCGGGAAGGGTGGAAACACATAAGCCATGTTGAAGACCCAAGGTGCTGTCAGAGCATCTATCAGTACCGCTCCCGGGTCCCTGGACCTGGATCCGTAACAAGGAAGCTTGGCGTTCTGGCGAGACGCCATGAGATCCAGATCTGGTTTGCCCCAACGCCGAAGTATTTGGGCAAAGACCTCCGGATGAAGTTCCCACTCCCCCGGATGAAAAGTCTGGCGACTTAGGAAATCCGCCTCCCAGTTCTCCACGCCTGGGATGTGGATCGCTGATAGGTGGCAAGAGTGAGACTCTGCCCAGTGAATTATCTTTGAGACTTCCATCATCGCTAGGGAACTCCTTGTCCCTCCCTGATGGTTGATGTAAGCCACAGTCGTGATGTTGTCCGACTGAAACCTGATGAACCTCAGAGTTGCTAACTGAGGCCAAGCCAGAAGGGCATTGAAAACTGCTCTTAATTCCAGAATGTTTATTGGAAGGAGTCTCTCCTCCTGAGTCCATGATCCCTGAGTCTTCAGGGAATTCCAGACAGCGCCCCAACCTAGCAGGCTGGCGTCTGTTGTTACAATCGTCCAATCTGGTCTGCTGAAGGGCATCCCCCTGGACAGATGTGGCCGAGAGAGCCACCATAGAAGAGAATTTCTGGTCTCTTGATCCAGATTCTGCATAGGGGACAAATCTGAGTAATCCCCATTCCACTGACTTAGCATGCACAATTGCAGTGGTCTGAGATGCAGGCGTGCAAAGGGTACTATGTCCATTGCCGCTACCATTAAGCCGATTACCTCCATGCATTGAGCCACTGACGGGTGTGGAATGGAATGAAGGACACGGCAAGCATTTAGGAGTTTTGTTAACCTGTCCTCTGTCAGGTAAATTTTCATTTCTACAGAATCTATAAGAGTCCCTAAGAAGGGAACTCTTGTGAGTGGCAATAGAGAACTCTTTTCTTCGTTCACCTTCCACCCATGTGACCTTAGAAATGCCAGAACTAACTCTGTATGAGACTTGGAAGCTTGACGCTTGTATCAGAATGTCGTCTAGGTACGGAGCTACCGATATTCCTCGCGGTCTTAGTACCGCCAGAAGAGAACCCAGAACCTTTGTAAAGATTCTTGGAGCAGTAGCTAACCCGAAGGGAAGAGCTACAAACTGGTAATGCCTGTTTAGGAAGGCAAACCTTAGGTACCGGTAATGATCTTTGTGAATCGGTATGTGAAGGTAGGCATCCTTTAAATCCACTGTGGTCATGTACTGACCCTTTTGGATCATAGGTAAGATTTTCCGAATAGTTTCCATTTTGAACGATGGAACTCTTAGGAATTTGTTTAGGATCTTTAAGTCCAAGATTGGTCTGAAGGTTCCCTCTTTTTTGGGAACCACAAACAGATTTGAGTAAAACCCTTGTCCGTGTTCCGACCGCGGAACCGGGTGGATCACTCCCATTAGTAAAAGGTCTTGTACACAGCGTAGAAACGCCTCTTTCTTTATCTGGTTTGCTGACAACCTTGAAAGATGAAATCTCCCTTTTGGAGGAGAAGCTTTGAAGTCCAGAAGATATCCCTGAGATATGATCTCTAACGTCCAGGGATCCTGGACATCTCTTGCCCAAGCCTGGGCGAAGAGAGAAAGTCTGCCCCCCACTAGATCCGTTTCCGGATCGGGGGCCCTCACTTCATGCTGTCTTAGGGGCAGCAGCAGGTTTTCTGGCCTGCTTGCCCTTGTTCCAGGTCTGGTTAGGTTTCCAGCCCTGTCTGTAGCGAGCAACAGTTCCTTCCTGTTTTGGAGCGGAGGAAGTTGATGCTGCTCCTGCCTTGAAGTTACGAAAGGCACGAAAATTAGACTGTCTAGCCCTTGGTTTGGCTCTGTCTTGAGGCAGGGCATGGCCCTTACCTCCAGTAATGTCAGCGATAATTTCTTTCAAACCGGGCCCGAATAATGTCTGCCCTTTGAAAGGTATGTTAAGCAATTTAGATGTCACATCGGCTGACCAGGATTTAAGCCACAGCGCTCTGCGCGCTTGAATGGCGAATCCTGAGTTCTTAGCCGCAAGTTTAGTTAAGTGTACTACGGCATCAGAAATAAATGAATTAGCTAGCTTAAGGACTCTAAGCTTGTCTATAATCTCATCCAACGGAACTGAGCTAATGGTCTCCTCCAGAGACTCAAACCAGAATGCCGCCGCAGCCGTGACAGGCGCAATGCATGCAAGGGGTTGCAATATAAAACCTTGTTGAACAAACATTTTCTTAAGGTAACCCTCTAACTTTTTATCCATTGGATCTGAAAAAGCACAGCTATCCTCCACCGGGATAGTGGTGCGCTTAGCCAGAGTAGAAACTGCTCCCTCCACCTTAGGGACCGTCTGCCATAAGTCCCGTGTGGTGGCGTCTATTGGAAACATTTTCCTAAATATAGGAGGGGGTGAAAAAGGCACACCGGGTCTATCCCACTCCTTGTTAACAATTTCTGTAAGCCTTTTAGGTATAGGAAAAACGTCAGTACACGTCGGTACCGCAAAATATTTATCCAGCCTACATATTTTCTCTGGAATTGCAACCGTGTTACAATCATTCAGAGCCGCTAATACCTCCCCTAGTAACACACGGAGGTTCTCAAGCTTAAATTTAAAATTTGAAATGTCTGAATCCAGTTTATTTGGATCAGATCCGTCACCCACAGAATGAAGCTCTCCGTCCTCATGTTCTGCAAATTGTGACGCAGTATCAGACATGGCCCTATTATTATCAGTGCACTCTGTTCTCACCCCAGAGTGGTCGCGTTTACCCCTAAGCTCTGGCAATTTAGATAAAACTTCAGTCATAACATTAGCCATGTCTTGCAAAGTGATTTGTAAGGGCCGCCCTGATGTACTTGGCGCCACAATATCACGCACCTCCTGAGCGAGAGATGCAGGTACTGACACGTGAGGAGAGTTAGTCGGCATAACTTCCCCCTCGTTGTCTGGTGAAATTTTCTTTACATGTACAGATTGGCTTTTATTTAAAGTAGCATCAATGCAATTAGTACACAAATTTCTATTGGGCTCCACATTGGCCTTTGAACATATTGCACAAAGAGATTCCTCTGTGTCAGACATGTTTAAACAAACTAGCAATTAGACTAGCAAGCTTGGAAAATACTTTTCAAATAAATTTACAAGCAATATAAAAAACGTTACTGTGCCTTTAAGAAGCACACAAAACTGTCACAGTTGAAATAACAATGAACCAAATTAGTTATAGCAACCAAATTTTCACAGTAAATGCATTAAGTTAGCAAAGGATTGCACCCACTAGCAAATGGATGATTAACCCCTTAGTACCCAAAAACGGATAACAATTTAAAATATAAGCGTTTTTATCACAGTCAAAGCACAGTCTCACAGGTCTGCTGTGAGTGATTACCTCCCTCAAAACTAGTTTTGGAGACCCCTGAGCTCTGTAGAGACGTCCTGGATCATGGAGGAAGAAATAGATAGACTGACTGAATTTTTACTGCGCAATAAAGCGCCAAAATAGGCCCCTCCCACTCATAATACAACAGTGGGGAAGCTCAGTAAACTGATTTTATTCATAAACAAACGACAGCCATGTGGAAAAAATAATGCCCATAAAGTATTATCACCAAGTACCTCAGAGAAAAACGATTAACATGCCAGTAAACGTTTTAAATATAAAATTACGAAATGTTATTAAAAAGCCTGCTGCTAGTCGCTTTCACTGCAGTATAGGCTATAAGTTATATGTATACAGTATTTTCTTAGTGAAGTGCCATTCCCCAGAAATACCTCAGTGTAAACATACATACATATCAGCCTGATACCAGTCGCTACTACTGCATTTAAGGCTGCACTTACATTACATCGGTATTAGCAGTATTTTCTCAGTCAATTCCATTCCTTAGAAAATAATATACTGCAACATACCTCCTTGCAGGTGAACCCTGCCCGCTGTCCCCTGTTCTGAAGTTACCTCTCTCCTCAGAATGGCCGAGAACAGCAAATGGATCTTAGTTACGACCGCTAAGATCATACACAAACTCAGGTAGATTCTTCTTCTAATGCTGCCTGAGAAAAAACAACACACTCCGGTGCTGTTTAAAATAACAAACTTTTGATTGAAGAAATAAAAAACTAAGTTTAACAACCACAGTCCTCTCACACGTCCTATCTATTAGTTAGGTGCAAGAGAATGACTGGGTATGACGTAGAGGGGAGGAGCTATATAGCAGCTCTGCTTGGGTGATCCTCTTGCACTTCCTGTTAGGGAGGAGTTATAATCCCATAAGTAATGGATGACCCGTGGACTGACTACACTTAACAGGAGAAAAATAAAATAAAAAAAATAAAAAAGTCCTAAAGTCAAAAACATAATTTATGCTTACCTGATAAATTCCTTTCTTCTGTAGTGTGATCAGTCCACGGGTCATCATTACTTGTGGGATATTATCTGCTCCCCTACAGGAAGTGCAAGAGGATTCACCCAGCAGAGTTGCTATATAGCTCCTCCCCTCTACGTCACCTCCAGTCATTCGACCAAGGACCAACGAGAAAGGAGAAGCCAAGGGTGTAGTGGTGACTGGAGTATAATTTAAAAAATATTTACCTGCCTTAAAAAACAGGGCGGGCCGTGGACTGATCACACTACAGAAGAAAGGAATTTATCAGGTAAGCATAAATTATGTTTTCTTCTGTTAAGTGTGATCAGTCCACGGGTCATCATTACTTGTGGGATACCAATACCAAAGCAAAAGTACACGGATGACGGGAGGGATAGGCAGGCTCTTTATACAGAAGGAACCACTGCCTGAAGAACCTTTCTCCCAAAAATAGCCTCCGAGGAAGCAAAAGTGTCAAATTTGTAAAATTTGGAAAAAGTATGAAGCGAAGACCAAGTTGCAGCCTTGCAAATCTGTTCAACAGAGGCCTCATTCTTAAAGGCCCAAGTGGAAGCCACAGCTCTAGTGGAATGAGCTGTAATTCTTTCAGGAGGCTGCTGTCCAGCAGTCTCATAAGCTACACGAATTATGCTACGAAGCCAAAAAGAGAGAGAGGTAGCAGAAGCTTTTTGACCTCTCCTCTGACCAGAGTAAACGACAAACAGGGAAGACGTTTGTCGAAAATCTTTAGTTGCCTGTAAATAAAATTTAAGGGCACGAACTACATCCAGATTGTGCAAAAGACGTTCCTTCCTCGAAGAAGGATTTGGGCACAAGGATGGAACAACAATCTCCTGATTGATATTCCTGTTAGTGACTACCTTAGGTAAGAACCCAGGTTTAGTACGCAGAACTACCTTATCCGAGTGAAAAATCAAATAAGGAGAATCACAATGTAAGGCTGATAACTCAGAGACTCTTCGAGCCGAGGAAATAGCCATTAAAAATAGAACTTTCCAAGATAACAACTTTATAACAATGGAATGAAGGGGTTCAAACGGAACACCCTGTAAAACGTTAAGAACAAGGTTTAAACTCCATGGTGGAGCCACAGCTTTAAACACAGGTTTAATCCTGGCCAAAGCCTGACAAAAAGCCTGAACGTCTGGAACTTCTGACAGACGCTTGTGTAACAGAATGGACAGAGCTGAGATCTGTCCCTTTAAGGAACTAGCGGATAACCCCTTTTCTAAACCTTCTTGTAGAAAAGACAATATCCTAGGAATCCTAACCTTACTCCAAGAGTAACCTTTGGATTCGCACCAATATAGGTATTTACGCCATATTTTATGGTAAATCTTTCTGGTAACAGGCTTCCTAGCCTGTATTAAGGTATCAATAACTGACTCAGAAAAACCACGCTTTGATAAGATCAAGCGTTCAATTTCCAAGCAGTCAGCTTCAGAGAAGTTAGATTTTGATGTTTGAAAGGACCCTGAATCAGAAGGTCCTGTTTCAGAGGTAACGACCAAGGTGGACAGAATGACATGTCCACCAGATCTGTATACCAAGTCCTGCGTGGCCATGCAGGCGCTATTAGAATCACTGATTCTTTCTCCTGTTTGATTCTGGCAATCAATCGAGGAAGCATCGGGAAAGGTGGAAACACATAAGCCATCCTGAAGGTCCATGGTGCTGTCAAGGCATCTATCAGGACCGCTCCCGGATCCCTGGATCTGGACCCGTAGCGCGGAAGCTTGGCGCTCTGTCGAGACGCCATGAGATCTATCTCTGGTTTGCCCCAACGTCGAAGTATTTGGGCAAAGACCTCTGGATGAAGTTCCCACTCCCCCGGATGAAAAGTCTGACGACTTAAGAAATCCGCCTCCCAGTTCTCCACTCCCGGGATGTGGATTGCAGACAGGTGGCAAGAGTGAGACTCTGCCCAGCCAATTATCTTCGATACTTCCATCATTGCTAGGGAGCTTCTTGTCCCTCCCTGATGGTTGATATAAGCTACAGTCGTGATGTTGTCCGACTGGAACCTGATGAACCCCCGAGTTGTTAACTGGGGTCAAGCCAGAAGAGCATTGAGGACTGCTCTCAATTCCAGAATGTTTATTGGAAGAAGACTCTCCTCCTGATTCCATAGTCCCTGAGCCTTCAGAGAATTCCAGACAGCGCCCCAACCTAGTAGGCTGGCGTCTTGTTACAATTGACCAGTCTGGCCTGCTGAATGGCATTCCCCTGGCCAGATGTGGCTGATAAAGCCACCATAGAAGAGAATTTCTGGTCTCTTGATTCAGATTTAGAGTGGGGGACAAATCTGAGTAATCCCCATTCCACTGACGTAGCATGCACAGTTGCAGTGGTCTGAGATGTAGGCGTGCAAAAGGAACTATGTCCATTGCTGCTACCATTAGTCCGATTACCTCCATGCATTGAGCTACTGACGGGTGTTGAATAAAATGAAGGACACGGCATGCACTTTGAAGTTTTGTTAACCTGTCCTCTGTCAGGTAAATCTTCATTTCTACAGAATCTATCAGAGTCCCCAGGAAGGGAACTCTTGTGAGTGGAAAGAGAGAACTTTTCTCTTCGTTCACTTTCCATCCATGCGACCTTAGAAATGCCAGTACTATCTCTGTATGAGATTTGGCAGTTTGAAGGCTTGAAGCTTGTATCAGTATGTCGTCTAAGTACGGAGCTACTGAAATTCCTCGCGGTCTTAGTACCGCCAGAAGAGTGCCCAGAACCTTTGTGAAGATTCTTGGAGCCGTAGCCAGTCCGAATGGAAGAGCTACAAACTGGTAATGCCTGTCTAAAAAGGCAAACCTTAGATACCGGTAATGGCTTTTGTGAATCGGTATGTGAAGGTAAGCATCCTTTAAATCCACTGTGGTCATGTACTGACCCTCTTGGATCATGGGCAAAATTGTTCGAATAGTTTCCATCTTGAACGATGGAACTCTTAGGAATTTGTTTAGGATCTTTAAATCCAAGATTGGCCTGAAGGTTCCCTCTTTTTTGGGAACTACAAACAGATTTGAGTAAAACCCTTGTCCTTGTTCCAACCGCGGAACTGGATGGATCACTCCCATTAATAAAAGATCTTGTACGCAGCGTAGAAACGCTTCCTTCTTTGTTAGGTTTGTTGACAACCTTGACAGATGAAATCTCCCTCTTGGGGGAGAGGATTTGAAGTCCAGAAGGTATCCCTGAGATATGATCTCTAACGCCCAGGGATCCTGAACATCTCTTGCCCAAGCCTGGGCGAAGAGGGAAAGTCTGCCCCCCACTAGATCCGGTCCCGGATCGGGGGCCCTCAATTCATGCTGTCTTAGGGGCAGCAGCAGGTTTTCTGGCCTGTTTGCCCCTGTTCCAGGACTGGTTAGGTTTCCAGCCTTGTCTGTAGCGAGCAACAGCTCCTTCCTGTTTTGGTGCAGAGGAAGTTGATGCTGCTCCTGCTTTGAAATTACGAAAGGAACGAAAATTGGACTGTCTAGCCTTGGCTTTGGCCTTGTCCTGAGGCAGGGCATGACCTTTACCTCCTGTAATGTCAGCAATAATCTCTTTCAAGCCGGGCCCGAATAAGGTCTGCCCTTTGAAAGGAATATTAAGCAATTTAGATTTAGACGTAACATCAGCTGACCAGGATTTCAGCCACAGAGCTCTGCGTGCCTGAATGGCGAATCCTGAATTTTTAGCCGCAAGTTTAGTTAAATGTACTACGGCATCTGAAATAAATGAATTAGCTAACTTAAGGAATTTAAGTTTGTGTGTGATGTCATCTAGTGTGGATGATTGAAGTGTCTCTTCCAGAGACTCAAACCAAAATGCTGCTGCAGCCGTGACAGGCGCAATACATGGAAGAGGTTGCAATATAAACCCTTGTTGAACAAACATTTTCTTAAGGTAACCCTCTAATTTTTTATCCATTGGATCTGAAAAAGCACAGCTATCCTCCACTGGGATAGTGGTACGCTTGCTAAAGTAGAAACTGCTCCCTCCACCTTAGGGACCATTTGCCATAAGTCCCGTGTGGCGGCGTCTATTGGAAACATCTTTCTGAATATAGGAGGGGGTGAGAAAGGCACACCGGGTCTATCCCACTCCTTAGTAACAATGTCAGTAAGTCTCTTAGGTATAGGAAAAACGTCAGTACTCGTCGGTACCGCAAAATATTTATCCAACCTACACATTTTCTCTGGGATTGCAACTGTGTTACAATCATTCAGAGCCGCTAATACCTCCCCTAGTAACACACGGAGGTTCTCAAGCTTAAATTTAAAATTTGAAATGTCTGAGTCCAGTTTATTTGGATCAGAACCGTCACCCACAGAATGAAGCTCTCCGTCTTCACGTTCTGCAAACTGTGACGCAGTATCAGACATGGCCCTTGCATTATCCGCTCACTCTGTTCTCACCCCAGAGTGATCACGTTTACCTCTTAGTTCTGGTAGTTTAGCCAAAACTTCAGTCATAACAGTAGCCATATCTTGTAATGTGATTTGTAATGGCCGCCCAGATGTACTCGGCGCTACAATATCACGCACCTCCTGAGCGGGAGATGCAGGTACTGACACGTGAGGCGAGTTAGTCGGCATAACTCTCCCCTCGTTGTTTGGTGAAATATGTTCAATTTGTACAGATTGACTGTTTTTTAAAGTAGCATCAATACATTTAGTACATAAATTTCTATTGGG
The DNA here is from genome assembly GCF_027579735.1 of Bombina bombina. Lineage (NCBI taxonomy): Eukaryota > Metazoa > Chordata > Amphibia > Anura > Bombinatoridae > Bombina > Bombina bombina. The sequence continues at coordinate 258,545,797 of NC_069506.1, forward strand.
CTCCACTTTGGCATTAACACATATAGCACAGAGATATTCCTCTGAATCAGACATGTTTAACACACTAGCAAATAAACAGCAACTTGAAAATACTTTTCAAAGTAATTTACAAATAATATGAAAACGAACTGTGCCTTTAAGAAGCACAGAAAAAAATTATAACAGTTAAAATAATTAAGTTATAGCATCAATCTTTGTCAGAATATACAGTTTTAGCAAAGGATTGTTCCCCTCAGCAATTAAACAACACAACTTTAGCAAAGGTTTAATCCCATTAGCAAAGATAACAATTTCTGAAAGCAGGAAACAAATTACAGAATAAACGTTTTTATCTCAGTCAAACTATAATTCTCACAGCTCTGCTGAGAGAAATTACCTCCCTCAAGCATAGTAAAAGCGCCCCTCCCCCACACACACAGCAGTGAGGGAGAACAGAAACTGACAGAAAAAACAGATTTAAGCAACTGCCAAGTGGAAAAATAGTGCCCAAACATTTATTCACTCAGTACCTCAGTAAATGAAAACTATTTTACATTCCAGCAAAAACGTTAAACATAATCTCTAGTTATTAAACAGCTTTATGTCTTTCTTACAGTGTAATTCTAGTGAATTACCATTCTCCCAGAATACTGAAGTGTAAAGTATACATACATGACATATATCGGTATGGCAGGATTTTCTCATCAATTCCATTGTCAGAAAATAAAAACTGCTACATACCTCTATGCAGATTCATCTGCCCGCTGTCCCCTGATCTGAAGTTTACCTCACTCCTCAGATGGCCGAGAACAGCAATATGATCTTAACTACTCCGGCTAAAATCATAGCAAAACTCTGGTAGATTCTTCCTCAAACTCTGCCAGAGAGGTAATAACACACTCCGGTGTTATTTTAAAATAACAAACTTTTGATTGAAGATATAAAACTAAGTATAATCACCATAGTCCTCTCACACGACCTATCTAGTTGCTGGGTGCAAGAGAATGACTGGAGGTGACGTAGAGGGGAGGAGCTATATAGCAACTCTGCTGGGTGAATCCTCTTGCACTTCCTGTAGGGGAGCAGATAATATCCCACAAGTAATGATGACCCGTGGACTGATCACACTTAACAGAAGAAAAGACCCTTATGATCAAATTAGCATCATTCAAAATGAATTTGGCTATCTTGATTTCATCAGAACAACTCCACTTCCCATATGTGCCTCAGGTATAATTAATCAGTAATCACTTTTACTATTCAGTTCAGATATTTTAGGTAATAGAAGCTTTACAATGTATGACCTCCCTTATTTGCATTAAAGGTGGAGAGCATATTTATTTCATTATGAATAGAATCATTTGATAAAACGTCCAACAAGATTTCCAGGTTTGAAATAGATTTAAAGGGACAGTCTACACCAGAATTTTTATTGTTTTAAAAGATAGACAATCCCTTTATTACCCATTTCCCAGTTTTGCATAACCAACACAGTTATAATAATATACGTTTAACCTCTGTGATTATCTTGTATCTAAGCCTCTGCAAACTGCCCCTATTTTCAATTCTTTTGACAGACTTTCAGTCTAGCCAATCAGTGCCTGCTCCCAGATTACTTCGCGTGCACGAACACAGTGTTATCTATATGAAATATGTGAACTAACACCCTCTAGTGGTGAAAAACTGTTAAAATGCAATCTGAGAGGTGGGCTTCAAGGTCTAAGAAATTAGCATATGAACCTCCTAGGTTAAGCTTTCAACTAAGAATACCAAGAGAACAAAGCAAAATTGGTGATAAAAGTAAAATGGAAAATTGTTTAAAATTACATGCTCTATCTGAATCCTGAAAGTTTATTTTGGCCTAGACTGTCCCTTTAACTTATTACCTTATTTTTTTTTATGCATATGGTTGGCCAATATGGGTGGGTTAAAGGGTTACTGTAACATTGTCTCCCTTTTAAAAAGTGTTACCAGGGATCCATTTCATTTACTGGGTATATAAAACTGCTTACATACAGATCCTTTATCTTTGTCATTTTAAATAGCCGTTTCCCGTTGCAACTCCACCAATATTAAAAAACAATCAGTACAGGATACAAGTTATGTAGCTACAAGTTATGTAAACAAAGACATTTGATTAAATCAACGTCTTAGTGAGATGTTAGAGTGTGTGTTCATGAATCAGGTTAAATGCAATGAGACCTCAATCCTGTACTCTGTCCTGTCCCTTTAAGTCTCTATGTAAAAATATCTCTGCAGAAATCATTTGCATGTTAATATATGAATATCTACAAATATTCTATGAGGATTAGATGAACTAAAAGATAATCCCCTCTCCTAATACTCTAATCTCATGTGATCAGAATAGAGTAACCATTAAATGAGAACTCATTTAGAGATTTTGTTTTGGGGCTAACGGGATATTTTATGCTTGCTTTATATATTATCTTTTCCTCCTACAAAACATTTGTTGAATCTCCAAATTGTAATTTACTTTTTCTCTTCTATTCAAATGGCGTATTAAAGGAATAGTAGTCCAAATTAAACACTCATTATTCAGAGAGCGCATGCAATTTTAAGCAACTTTCTAATTTACCATTATCAATTTTTCTTCGTTCCCTTGCTATCTTTATACACTGATTGCGCGTGCCGTGTCCAAGTAGTGACAGCAGGTGAGGTCAGCTCAGACTACTTGTAAGCTGTCAATCTTCCTGTTCCCTCTGCCTGAGCAGTCCCTACTCACCCTGTCTCTCTATGAGAAAGGCCACCAGGATGAATATGGTCCGTGCTGCAGGCAGATGGAACAGCAAGCTACATTCTGAATCTGCTCTGCTGGGGGCCCGACTACTTCAGTGAGACAGACTGGAGGCAAAACGAAGGCCAAGATTGGGAAGTCAAGTGATTCAGTGAAGACGCTGCAGAGGGGAATTACTGACTGTGCTGCACACTGTCAGAGAGGGTGAGTTACATAGGGGCAGATCGGAGGACAGCCAGTGAATCTACTGAGGGGGGGTTGGTTACCAGGTCAGCACAGCACTACATAGGGGCAGGCCCCTTGCAGCAAACTGAACAGCGCCGGTAAGGTTGCCACCCAATCGGTATTTTACCGGCACAACCGGTAGTCAGAGTATGGGAACCGGTGTCGGAATTAGTATAATACCGGCAATGCAAAAGAGGTTTTTTTTTATTATTATTTTGCCTTCGCTAGCGCTTTTTTTTTTTTCTCTCTCACTTTTTTTTAAAATGTTCTCTTCACCTTCTGCCACACTAAGGCTGTTTACTACTGTTTGTACACTAACACTCTCTCTTCCTCCTATCCAATCCTATCCGGTGGGCGGGCAGGCTGTGCGCAGCGCTGTCTGTCTACTCTAGTCTCTAGACTGGAGCGTGCCGTGAGTGACGTGCCTGACTGTGGGCGTGGCTGATGCTGACAGTCTGTGCGCAGCTTCTTCATACAACAAGACGGTGTTGTGCTGGTAAGGAGCCTCAGCCAGCCTAGCCAGTACTGGTAGATTTTGGACTGGTTTTATTATATAACATAAGCATAGCATGTTATTTAACATAACAGACTTCATAACCTGAGCAGACATTCAGTGTTACTAATACTATTGAAATATGCAGTCCATTTTATTATCCAGAAAAGTTTATGTTTCTCCAACATAGGTGTGTCCGGTCCACGGCGTCATCCTTACTTGTGGGATATTCTCTTCCCCAACAGGAAATGGCAAAGAGCCCAGCAAAGCTGGTCACATGATCCCTCCTAGGCTCCGCCTACCCCAGTCATTCTCTTTGCCGTTGTACAGGCAACATCTCCACGGAGATGGCTTAGAGTTTTTTAGTGTTTAACTGTAGTTTTTATTATTCAATCAAGAGTTTGTTATTTTAAAATAGTGCTGGTATGTACTATTTACTCTGAAACAGAAAAGAGATGAAGATTTCTGTTTGTAAGAGGAAAATGATTTTAGCAACCGTTACTAAAATCCATGGCTGTTCCACACAGGACTGTTGAGAGGAATTAACTTCAGTTGGGGGAACAGTGAGCAGTCTTTTGCTGCTTGAGGTATGACACATTCTAACAAGACGATGTAATGCTGGAAGCTGTCATTTTCCCTATGGGATCCGGTAAGCCATTTTTATTCAGACAGTAAATAAGGGCTTCACAAGGGCTTATTAAGACTGTAGACATTTTCTGGGCTAAATCGATTCATATATTACACATATTTAGCCTTGAGGAATCATTTAATCTGGGTATTTTGGTAAAATAATATCGGCAGGCACTGTTTTAGACACCTTATTCTTTAGGGGCTTTCCCTAATCACAGGCAAAGCCTCATTTTCGCGCCGGTATTGCGCACTTGTTTTTGAGAGGCATGACATGCAGTCGCATGTGTGAGGAGCTCTGATACATAGAAAAGACTTTCTGAAGGCGTCATTTGGTATCGTATTCCCCTTTGGGCTTGGTTGGGTCTCAGCAAAGCAGATACCAGGGACTGTAAAGGGGTTAAAGTTAAAAACGGCTCCGGTTCCGTTATTTTAAGGGTTAAAGCTTCCAAATTTGGTGTGCAATACTTTTAAGGCTTTAAGACACTGTGGTGAAATTTTGGTGAATTTTGAACAATTCCTTCATACTTTTTCGCAATTGCAGTAATAAAGTGTGTTCAGTTTAAAATTTAAAGTGACAGTAACGGTTTTATTTTAAAACGTTTTTTGTACTTTGTTATCAAGTTTATGCCTGTTTAACATGTCTGAACTACCAGATAGACTGTGTTCTGAATGTGGGGAAGCCAGGGTTCCTTCTCATTTAAATAAATGTGATTTATGTGACACTGAAAATGATGCCCAAGATGATTCCTCAAGTGAGGGGAGTAAGCATGGTACTGCATCATTCCCTCCTTCGTCTACACGAGTCTTGCCCACTCAGGAGGCCCCTAGTACATCTAGCGCGCCAATACTCCTTACTATGCAACAATTAACGGCTGTAATGGATAATTCTATCAAAAACATTTTAGCCAAAATGCCCACTTATCAGCGTAAGCGCGACTGCTCTGTTTTAGATACTGAAGAGCATGAGGACGCTGATGATAATGGTTCTGAAATGCCCCTACACCAGTCTGAGGGGGCCAGGGAGGTTTTGTCTGAGGGAGAAATTTCAGATTCAGGGAAAATTTCTCAACAAGCTGAACCCGATGTGATTACATTTAAATTTAAGTTGGAACATCTCCGCGCTCTGTTTAAGGAGGTATTATCCACTCTGGATGATTGTGAGAATTTGATCATCCCAGAGAAACTATGTAAAATGGACAAGTTCCTAGAGGTCCCGGGGCTCCCAGAAGCTTTTCCTATACCCAAGGGGGTGGCGGACATTGTAAATAAAGAATGGGAAAGGCCCGGTATACCTTTCGTCCCTCCCCCCATATTTAAAAAATTGTTTCCTATGGTCGACCCCAGAAAGGACTTATGGCAGACAGTCCCCAAGGTCGAGGGAGCGGTTTCTACTTTAAACAAACGCACCACTATACCCATAGAAGATAGTTGTGCTTTCAAAGATCCTATGGATAAATAATTAGAAGGTTTGCTTAAAAAGATGTTTGTTCAGCAGGGTTACCTTCTACAACCAATTTCATGCATTGTCCCTGTCACTACAGCCGCGTGTTTCTGGTTCGATGAGCTAGTAAAGGCGATCGATAGTGATTCTCCTCCTTATGAGGAGATTATGGACAGAATCCGTGCTCTCAAATTGGCTAATTCTTTCACCCTAGACGCCACTTTGCAATTGGCTAGGTTAGCGGCAAAGAATTCTGGGTTTGCTATTGTGGCGCGCAGAGCGCTTTGGTTGAAATCTTGGTCAGCTGATGCGTCTTCCAAGAACAAACTCCTTAACATTCCTTTCAAGGGGAAAACACTGTTTGGCCCTGACTTGAAAGAGATTATCTCTGATATCACTGGGGGTAAGGGCCACGCCCTTCCTCAGGATAGGTCTTTCAAGGCCAAAAATAAACCTAATTTTCGTCCCTTTCGTAGAAACGGACCAGCCCCAAGTGCTACGTCCTCTAAGCAAGAGGGTAATACTTCTCAAGCCAAGCCAGCCTGGAGACCAATGCAAGGCTGGAACAAGGGAAAGCAGGCCAAGAAACCTGCCACTGCTACCAAGACAGCATGAAATGTTGGCCCCCGATCCGGGACCGGATCTGGTGGGGGGCAGACTCTCTCTCTTCGCTCAGGCTTGGGCAAGAGATGTTCTGGATCCTTGAGCACTAGAAATAGTCTCCCAAGGTTATCTTCTGGAATTCAAGGGGCTTCCCCCAAGGGGGAGGTTCCACAGAGGGAACGTTCAGACCAATCTTAGATCTCAAGATCTTAAACAAGTTTCTCAAGGTTCCATCGTTCAAAATGGAAACCAATCGAACAATTCTTCCTTCCATCCAGGAAGGTCAATTCATGACCACGGTGGATTTAAAGGATGCGTATCTACATATTCCTATCCACAAGGAACATCATCGGTTCCTAAGGTTCGCATTCCTGGACAAGCATTACCAGTTCGTGGCGCTTCCTTTCGGATTAGCCACTGCTCCAAGGATTTTCACAAAGGTACTAGGGTCCCTTCTAGCGGTGCTAAGACCAAGGGGCATTGCAGTAGTACCTTACTTGGACGACATTCTGATTCAAGCGTCGTCCCTTCCTCAAGCAAAGGCTCACACGGACATAGTCCTGGCCTTTCTCAGATCTCACGGATGGAAAGTGAACGTGGAAAAGAGTTCTCTATCTCCGTCGACAAGGGTTCCCTTCTTGGGAACAATAATAGACTCCTTAGAAATGAGGATTTTTCTGACAGAGGCCAGAAAAACAAAACTTCTAAACTCTTGTCGGACACTTCATTCCGTTCCTCTTCCTTCCATAGCGCAGTGCATGGAAGTAATAGGTTTGATGGTAGCGGCAATGGACATAGTTCCTTTTGCGCGCATTCATCTAAGACCATTACAACTGTGCATGCTCAGTCAGTGGAATGGGGACTATTCAGACTTGTCTCCGAAGATACAAGTAAATCAGAGGACCAGAGACTCACTCCGTTGGTGGCTGTCCCTGGACAACCTGTCACAAGGGATGACCTTCCGCAGACCAGAGTGGGTCATTGTCACGACCGACGCCAGTCTGATGGGCTGGGGCGCGGTCTGGGGATCCCTGAAAGCTCAGGGTCTTTGGTCTCGGGAAGAATCTCTTCTACCGATAAATATTCTGGAACTGAGAGCGATATTCAATGCTCTCAAGGCTTGGCCTCAGCTAGCAAAGGCCAAGTTCATACGGTTTCAATCAGACAACATGACGACTGTTGCGTACATCAACCATCAGGGGGGAACAAGGAGTTCCCTGGCGATGGAAGAAGTGACCAAAATCATTCAATGGGCGGAGACTCACTCCTGCCACCTGTCTGCAATCCACATCCCAGGAGTGGAAAATTGGGAAGCGGATTTTCTGAGTCGTCAGACATTACATCCGGGGGAGTGGGAACTCCATCCGGAAATCTTTGCCCAAATTACTCAACTGTGGGGCATTCCAGACATGGATCTGATGGCCTCTCGTCAGAACTTCAAGGTTCCTTACTACGGATCCAGATCCAGGGATCCCAAGGCGACTCTAGTAGATGCACTAGTAGCACCTTGGACCTTCAAACTAGCTTATGTATTCCCGCCGTTTCCTCTCATCCCCAGGCTGGTAGCCAGGATCCATCAGGAGAGGGCGTCTGTGATCTTGATAGCTCCTGCGTGGCCACGCAGGACTTGGTATGCAGATCTGGTGAATATGTCATCGGCTCCACCATGGAAGCTACCTTTGAGACGAGACCTTCTTGTTCAAGGTCCGTTCGAACATCCGAATCTGTTCTCACTCCAGCTGACTGCTTGGAGATTGAACGCTTGATCTTATCAAAACGAGGGTTCTCAGATTCTGTTATTGATACTCTTGTTCAGGCCAGAAAGCCTGTAACTAGAAAAATTTACCACAAAATATGGAAAAAATATATCTGTTGGTGTGAATCTAAAGGATTCCCTTGGGACAAGGTAAAGATTCCTAAGATTCTATCCTTTCTTCAAGGAGGATTGGAGAAAGGATTATCTGCAAGTTCCTTGAAGGGACAGATTTCTGCCTTGTCTGTGTTACTCCACAAAAAGCTGGCAGCTGTGCCAGATGTTCAAGCCTTTGTTCAGGCTCTGGTTAGAATTAAGCCTGTTTACAAACCTTTGACTCCCCCTTGGAGTCTCAACTTAGTTCTTTCAGTTCTTCAGGGGGTTCCGTTTGAACCCTTACATTCCGTTGATATTAAGTTATTATCTTGGAAAGTTTTGTTTTTGGTTGCAATTTCTTCTGCCAGAAGAGTTTCAGAATTATCTGCTCTGCAGTGTTCTCCTCCTTATCTGGTGTTCCTTGCAGATAAGGTAGTTTTACGTACTAAACCTGGTTTTCTTCCAAAAGTTGTTTCTAACAAAAACATTAACCAGGAGATAGTCGTGCCTTCTTTGTGTCCGAAACCAGTTTCGAAGAAGGAACGTTTGTTGCACAATTTGGATGTTGTTCGCGCTCTAAAATTCTATTTAGATGCTACAAAGGATTTTAGACAAACATCTTCCTTGTTTGTTGTTTATTCTGGTAAAAGGAGAGGTCAAAAAGCAACTTCTACCTCTCTCTCTTTTTGGATTAAAAGCATCATCAGATTGGCTTACGAGACTGCCGGACGGCAGCCTCCTGAAAGAATCACAGCTCATTCCACTAGGGCTGTGGCTTCCACATGGGCCTTCAAGAACGAGGCTTCTGTTGATCAGATATGTAGGGCAGCGACTTGGTCTTCACTGCACACTTTTACCAAATTTTACAAGTTTGATACTTTTGCTTCTTCTGAGGCTGTTTTTGGGAGAAAGGTTTTGCAAGCCGTGGTGCCTTCCATTTAGGTGACCTGATTTGCTCCCTCCCTTCATCCGTGTCCTAAAGCTTTGGTATTGGTTCCCACAAGTAAGGATGACGCCGTGGACCGGACACACCTATGTTGGAGAAAACAGAATTTATGTTTACCTGATAAATTACTTTCTCCAACGGTGTGTCCGGTCCACGGCCCGCCCTGGTTTTTTAATCAGGTCTGATAATTTATTTTCTTTAACTACAGTCACCACGGTATCATATGGTTTCTCCTATGCAAATATTCCTCCTTAACGTCGGTCGAATGACTGGGGTAGGCGGAGCCTAGGAGGGATCATGTGACCAGCTTTGCTGGGCTCTTTGCCATTTCCTGTTGGGGAAGAGAATATCCCACAAGTAAGGATGACGCCGTGGACCGGACACACCGTTGGAGAAAGTAATTTATCAGGTAAACATAAATTCTGTTTTTAAATGAATCTGCTTTACAATAACAAAACACTGCCAAGTAACCATTAAATTCACTTTCTGAAGCAACACACAGTCGCCTCTCTGACTCTGTATTATAAATTAAATAATTTAATTTATAATACAGAGTCAGAGGTGTGACTGTGTGTTGCTTCAGAAAGTGAATTTAATGGTAGATTCACAAGTGAAAGCACAGTTACTTGGCAGTGTTTTGTAATTGTAACGCAGATTCATTTAAAACAAACTTTTCTGGATAATAAAATGGACTGCATGCTTCAATAGTATTAGTAACACCCTATGTCTGCTCAGGTTATGAAGTCTTTGTTAAATAACAAGTTTTTAAACAATGTAATTTAGTTCTGAATTGTTGTAGAAATGAAATCATGAATCCTTCATTACAGAATACAGAACCAGAGCGATTCAAAAGAATAAATTGGAAAAATAAAATCAATTAAAAAACATATCAATAATTTTCTGTACACACAATATAGGATAAGAAATAGACGTGTTTGATTAAAATATAAATACAATATTTGCTTTTGAAATCATAATTCAGATAAGTTAATTTTTATTTCTAATCTAAAAACATATTTACAATCGTATTTCATTAGTCATAATTTATATTACTATCAGATTCCATTCCAGGTGATCTTAGCTAACCAGCCAGAGCTTTGCACAAATGTTGTATCAAGAGGACTCTTGCTCTAGCAAGAAAGATATTTACAGTAAAATATATGCCAATTAGGCAACAGTTTCAACAAAGGATTCCAAAAGAATCTAGATATAGATTGTTTTGTTTTTTTTTATTATTATTTGTATGCTCTATGTAAAATCAATTCCATGCCCCTTTAAATTTTTTCAAGGGGAGTATCTTGGTAGTGAAACTCTACAAATGTTACTAACAAAAGGGGCATTAATAAAATGCTTCAAAAACATTTGTTTTTTTTGCAGTCAGATCTTTTACACAATAGTAATTAAAATGATGATTTATATTGTGTAAAGAACGGTTTTCGGAATTGACTTTTACATCTATCTTTGTTGATTACTAATGCCTCTCTTTGTAGGCTACCAGATTTTCTGTCTTTGCTATAGCTCAGATGCTTACTAAATCTTTGATTGTGCTGCACACAATAAATATTACATAATTCTACCTGCATTTGTTGTACATAAAAAAGTGCAACTCGTATGTTACATTGAGTGAATCTGCATCTTTTTTGACCTGCCATTTTTGTGGACACACCCCTTTGTGGCCCCACCCACCCATGGCCGGTATTTTTTTTTTTTTTTTTTTTAAGAAAAGGTGGCAACCCTAAACGCCGGAGACTATAAGGGTTCTGGCTGGCAAATGCATATCAAAGAGTCAGAGACCCTGTTGTATGGATCAATCACCTGTTTTGGAGGTAGGCAGGCCAGTCTGACCACTGGTTTTTAGCTAAGTTTACATGCTAAAAGTAGTAATACAGGACAGGCTAATTTAAAGTAACAGACTACTGCCCTTTACGCACTGACATCAATGCTTTAAAAAATAAATAAATATATATATAAATATATATATATATATATATGTTAATATAACTTCTGACATCAAGTCATTTAAAAGAACAAAATATATTCCAGCCACCAAGAATTCTTTAAAAGAAAGAACCTATATTTCACATAGGGTCCTCAGCAGTAGACATACGTTTCAAGCCTCAGCAGGCTCTTAGTCATGTATAATCAAGTCATTTAATTATTGTGCCTAAAGTGTCTTTATGCACACAAAAAAAGCATGTTTTTTGGTGCAGATCTAATATTACTGGTGGTTAAAGCTGTCAACATCTATGCCAAAAAGCAATTTACAAATGACTTGCTATTATTGCTTGATATTAATTTATTATTTGTAAATGTGCAAAAAAAAATAGTTATCACAAAAGTACAGATGTGAGTACCAGTTTCACCTTTGATATTTGCTTAAAGGGAAACTTTACCGAAAACAAGTTTTTTTGCTTAAAGTGTGACTTGTTATACCAGCAGCAGTGTATAAAAACATAATTTATGCTTACCTGATAAATTTATTTCTCTTGTAGTGTATCCAGTCCACGGATCATCCATTACTTATGGAATATATTCTCCTTCCCAACAGGAAGCTGCAAGAGTCCACCCACAGCAAAGCTGCTATATAGCTCCTCCCCTAACTGCCATATTCAGTCATTCGACCGAAAACATGCAGAGAAAGGAAAAACCATAGGGTGCAGTGGTGACTGTAGTTCAAATGAAAAAATTACCTGCCTTAAAGTGACAGGGCAGGCCGTGGACTGGATACACTACAAGAGAAATAAATTTATCAGGTAAGCATAAATTATGTTTTCTCTTGTTAAGTGTATCCAGTCCACGGATCATCCATTACTTATGGAATACCAATACCAAAGCTAAAGTACACGGATGATGGGAGGGACAAGGCAGGTACTTAAACGGAAGTTACCACTGCCTGTAAAAAACCCTTTCTCCCAAAAATAGCCTCCGAAGAAGCAAGGTATCAAATTTGTTAAATTTGAAAAGTATGAAGCGCAGACCAAGACTCCGTCTTGTAAATCTGTTCAACAGAAGCCACATTTAAAAAAGGCCCAAGTGAAAACCACAGCTCTAGTAGAATGAGCTGTAATCCCTTCAGGAGGCTGCTGTCCAGCAGTCTCATAAGCTAAATGAATTATGCTTTTTAACCAAAAAGACAGAGAGGCTGCTGAAGTCTTTTGACCTCTCCTCTGTCCAGAATAGACAACAAACAAGGTGAACGTTTGAAGAAAACTGTAGTAGCTTGTAAGTAAAACTTTAAAGCACAAACCACGTCCAATATTGTGTAATAGACGTTCCTTCTTTGAGGAAGGATTAGGATACAAGCATGGAACAACTATCTCTTGAGTGATGTACTTGTTAGATACCACCTTAGGAAAAAAACCCAGGTTGGTACGCAGGACTACCTTATGCGTACGAAGGACCAGATAAGGAGAATCACATTGTAACACAGATAACTTGGAGACTCTACGAGTCGAGGAATTAGCTACCCAAAAGGAACTTTCCAAGATAAAGATTGATATCTATGGAACAAAAAAGGTTCAAACGGAACTTCTTGAAGAACCTTAAGAATCAGGTTTAAGCTCCATGGCGGAGCAACAGTTTTAAACACAGGCTTGGATCTAACCAAAGCCTGACCAAATGCCTGAACGTCTAGAATACCTGCCAGACGCTTGTGCAAAAAAATAGAGAGAGTAAAAATCTGTCCCCTTTTAAGGAATTAGCTGACAACCCTTTTCTCAAAAACATCTTGGAGAAAAGATAATATCCTGGGAATCCAGACTTTACTCCATGAGTAACCCTTGGATTCATAACAATCAGATATTTACACCATATCTATGTTCAATTTTCCTAGAGACAGGCTTTCATGTCTGTATTAAGGTATCAATGACTGACTCGGAGAAGCCATGCTTTGATAACATCAAGCGTTCAGTCTCCAGGCAGTCCATCTCAGATTGATTCTATTTAGATGGTTGAAAGGACCCTGAGGTAGAGGGACCTGTCTCTGAAGCAGAGACCGTGATGGAAAGGATGACATGTCCACCAGATCTGCATACCAGGTCCTGCGTGGCTACGCAGGCGCTGTCAAAAACACCAAAGCCCTCTCCTGCTTGGTCTTGACCTCCGGAGGAAATCCCACTCCCCCGGAAGAAAAGTCTGACGACTTAGAAAATCCACCTCCCAGTTCTCAACACCTGGGATATGGATAGCTGATAGACAAGAGTGAGTCTCTGTCCAGTAAATTATTGTAAGACTTCTAACATCGCTAGGGAACTTCTGTTCCCCCTTGATGGCTGATGTAAGCCACAGTCGTGTATATTGTCCGACTGAGTATGATGTACCTCAGAGTTGCTAACTGAGGCCAAGTCTGAAGAGCATGGAATATCACTCCCAGTTCCAGAATATTTATTAGAAGGAGGGTCTCCTCCTAAGTCCACTATCCCTGAGCCTTCAGGGAGTTCCAGACTGCATCCCAACCTAAAAGGCTGGCATCTATTGTAACAATTGTCCCATCTGACCTGCGGAAGGTCATACCCTTGGACAGATGGACCCGACATAGTCACCAGAGAAGAGAATCTCTGGTCTCTTGGTCCAGGTTTAACAGGGGGACAAATCTGTGTAATCCCCGTTCCTCTGACTGAGCATGCATAGTTGCAGCGGTCTGAAATGTAGACGTGCAAACGGTACTATGTCCCTTGCCGCTACCATTAAGCCGATTTCATTCATGTACTGAGCCACCGAAGGGCGCGGATGGGATGAAAAAAAAAAAAAAAAAAAACACGGCAGAAATTTAGAAACTTTGACAACCTGGACTCCGTCAGGTAAATTTTCATTTCTACAGAATCTATCAGAGTCCCTAGGAGGGAAACCCTTGAGATTGGGGATAGAGAACTCTTTCCTTGTTCACTTTCCACCCATGTGATCTCAGAAATGCCAGTACTACGTCCGTATGAGACTGGGCAATTTGGATGTTTGACGCCTGTATCAGGATGTCGTCTAAATAAGGGGCCACTTCTATGCCCCGCGGTCTAAGGACCGCCAAAGCGACCCCAGAACCTCCATAAAGATTCTTGGGGCTGTAGATATCCCAAAGGAAAGAGCTACAAACTGGTAATGCCTGTCTAGAAAGGCAAACCTGAAAAACGATGGTGATCTTTATGCATCACAATGTGAGGATAAGCATCCTTCAAATCCATTGTAGTCCTCTATTGACTCTCCTGGATCATAGTTAAGATGGTACGAATAGTTTCCATCTTAAATGACGGAATTCTGAGGAATTTGTTTAAGATCTTTAGATCCAAAATAGGTCTGAAGGTTCCCTCTCCTTGGGAACCACAAAACAGATTTGAGTAAAAACTCTGTCCCTGTTCCTCTCTTGGAACTGGATGGATCTCGTACACAATGTAAGAATGCCTCCTTCTTTATCTGGTTTGCAGATAATTGTGAAAGGCGAAATCTCCCCTTTTTTGGGGGGGGGAATCTTTGAAATCCAGAAGATATCTCTGGGATATAAATTCCAATGCCTAGGGATCCTGGGCATCTCTTGCCCACGCCTGGGCAAAGAATGAAAGTCTGCCCCCTATAGGATCCGTTACCGGATAGGGGTCCGTTCCTTCATGCTGCCTTAGAGGCAGCAGCAGGCTCCTTGGCCTGCTTATCTTTGTTCCAGGTCCGATTGTCTCCAGACCGCCTTGGACTGAGCAAAAATTCCCTCTTGTTTTGCCTTAGAGGAAGAGGATGCCACACCTGCCCTGAAGTTTTTAAAAGGTACGAAAATTAGACTTTTTTTTTTTTTTTTGCCCTTGATTTAGACCTATCCTGAGGAAGGGCATGACCTTTTCCTCCAGTGATATAAGCAATAATCTCCTTCAAACCAGGCCCGAATAGGGTCTGCCCCTTGAAGGGAAGTTAAGTAGCTTATTTATTAAAGTCACGACAGCTGACCATGATATAAGCCATAGCGCTCTGCGCGCCAGTATAGTAAAAAACAGAATTCTTAGCCGTTAGTCTAGTCAAATGAACAAGGCATCAGAAAACAAAGGAATTGGCTAGCATAAGCTTGTCAAATATATTCATCCAATGGAGTCGCTTAACTGTAAAGCCTCATCAAGAGACTCAACCCAGAACGCCGCAGCAGCAGTGACAGAAGCAATGTATGCAAGGGGCTGCAGGATAAAACCCTGTTGAATAAACATTTTTTATCCATTGGATCTAAAAAGCACAACTGTCCTCGTCAGAGGTAGTGGTACGCTTAGCTAGAGTAGAAACTCTTCTCTCCACCTTAGGAACTGTCTGCCAGAAGTCCCGTGTGGTGGTAACTATTAGGAAACATTCTTCTAAAAAATAGGAGGGGAAGAGAACGGCACACCTGGTCTATCCCATTCCTTATTAAAAAAAATTTTTAGTAAACCTCTTTAGGTATTGGAAAAACATCAGTACACACCGGCACTGCATATTATTTATCCAGTCTACACAATTTCTCTGGCCCTGCGATTGTACACATTCATTCAGAGCAGCCAAAGCCTCCCTGAGCAACAAGTGGAGGTTCTCAAGCATAAATTTTAAATGTAGAAATATCAGAATCAGGTTAAATCATCTTCCCTGAGTCAAAAAAAAAAAAAAAAATCACCCACAGACTAAGCATATTGTGAGGTAGTATCATACATGGTTCTTAAAGCGTCTGTATGCTCTGTATCTACCCCCAGAGCTAACTGCTTTCCTTTAATTTCAGGTAGTCTGACTAATACTGCTGCCAGAATATTATTCACCACCTTTGCCATGTCTTGTAAAATAAACGCTATGGGCGCCCTTGATGTACTTGGCGCCATTTGAGCGTGAGTCCCTGAAGCGGGAGTCGAAGGGTCTGACACGTGGGGAGAGTTAGTCGGCATAACTTTCCCCTCGACAGAATCCCCTGGTAAAGAAACGCTATGGGTGCCCTTGATGTACTTGGCGCCATTTGAGCGTGAGTCCCTAAAGCGGGAGTCAAAAGGTCTGACACGTGGGGAGAGTTAGTCGGCATAACTACCCCCACGAAAGAATCCTCTGGTGATAATGTTTTTAAAGACAAAAAATGATCTTTATTGTTTAACATGAAATCAGTACATCTGGTACACATTCTAAGATGTGGTTCCACCATGGCTTTAAAACATAATGAACACAGAGCTTCCTCTATGTCAGACATGTTAGAACAGACTAATAATGAGACTAGTAAGCTTGGAAAACACTTTAAATCAAGTTAACAAGCAAATATATAAAACGTTACTGTGCCTTTAAGAGAAACAAATTTTGCCAAAATTTGAAATAAGTGAAAAAAAGGCAGTTAAACTAACAAAATGTTTACAGTGTATGTAACAAGTTAGCAGAGCATTGCACCCACTTGCAAATGGATGATTAACCCCTTAATACAAAAAACAGATTAACAAAACGAAAAATATGTTTTAAACAGTCATAACAGCTCCTACTTTTGAAGCCCTTTTGAGCCCTTCAGAGATGTCCTATAGCATGCAGGGGACTGCTGAGGGAAGCTGAATGTCACTGTTTGTAATTTTAACTGCACCAACTGTAACTTTTATACTATAACAGTGGAAATTGTTTCTATGCAAAATTTAAGCCAGCCATGTGGAAAAAACTTAGGCCCCAATAAGTTTTATCACCAAACATATGTTAAAAAACGATTAAACATGCCAGCAAACGTTTTAAAACACATTTTTACAAGAGTATGTATCTCTATTAATAAGCCTGATAACAGTCGCTATCGCTGCATTTAAGGCTTTACTTACATTACTTCGGTATCAGCAGTATTTTCTTAGTCAATTCCATTCCTAGAAAAATATTTTACTGCACATACCTTATCTGCAGGAAAACCTGCACACCATTCCCCCTCTGAAGTACCTCACTCCTCAGAATGTGTGAGAACAGCAAATGGATCTTAGTTACGTCTGCTAAGATCATAGAAAAACGCAGGCAGATTCTTCTTCCAAATACTGCCTGAGATAAACAGCACACTCCGGTGCCATTTAAAAATAACAAACTTTTGATTGAAGAATAAACTAAGTAGAAAGCACCACAGACTCTCACAACCTCCTATCTATGTTGAGGCTTGCAAGAGAATGACTGAATATGGCAGTTAGGGGAGGAGCTATATAGCAGCTTTGCTGTGGGTGGACTCTTGCAGCTTCCTGTTGGGAAGGAGAATATATATTCCATAAGTAATGGATGATCCGTGGACTGGATACACTTAACAAGAGAAATGTATGCAATATTGCTTCAGTAGGTTTATTTTTTGTATATTAAATAGCTGTTTTTGTTCTTTGAAAGCATAACTCATCAAAATGGGCTGAGCTTGCAGGGAAATCAGATCACCTTATTTTACCACTTTCTCTACACACAAAAGCTGTCTGTAAACCAAAGCCAATACTTATAGAGAACAATTGAAAATTAACCTTTTATTACTTAGCTCTTCTAACCCCCACAAAGAGTGTAATTTCTTCTGCTTAAAAGGAACAGTCTAGTCAAAATTAAACTTTCATGATTCAGATATGGCATGTTATTTTCTAATTTACTTCTATCATCAAATTTGCTTTGTTCCCTTGGTGGTATTTTTTAAAAGCTAAACCGATTTCTAAACCATTGAAAACCGCCTCCTAGCTCAGAGCATTTTGAAAGTTTTTCACAGTTAGACAGTACTAGTTCATGTGTGGCATATAGATAACATTGTGCTCACTCCCGTGGAGAGAGTACACGGGCTTTAGGACTAGTATATAAATATAACAGTGTTGGATATGCAAAACTGGTGAATGGGTAATAAAGGGATTAACTATCTTTTTAAATAAAACAAAATCTGGTGTAGACTGTCCCTTTAAGTATAGGAACTTTCAGTATAGATGGGGATACCAAAGCCAAAGTCAGCTATTTTAATTGCGGATATAAAGGCAAGGGAGCCATTTGTAAACAATTTAATATACTCCAGCTGGTAAAACTGATCATTGGGAACAATTTAAACTGTCATTTTAAACTACAGATCAGAAATGTTGTTTGAGGCCCGTCTGTCAGTGTGTTACATTTTGTCATATTTAGTTTTCACTAATCTCTTGCTTGAAAGCCAGTGTCTTACTTCTGTTGCATGATAACCATTTGTTAAATAATATGGGTGACCGTGACATTATGACAGACCAGACATCCTTCATCAGGGTTGGGTGGGGGCCTGACCAATGGTTTTGTAAGGAGCCCAAAAAATTCTAGTGGCAGCCCTGGCACTCAGTAAATGAATGAGTCTACTCCTGACAGTGACTACTATTACAACTTTATATTTATAACTAAGTGAAGTCTACAGAGCAGCAGGTGAGATGTTTGGTTAAAACATTATTGCTGGGCTGGCTCAGTTATCCCTAATGATTGATTGATTATCAGAAATTCTTATGAGTCACTCACATATTAATATATTCTGATTTATAATATATCAGTATGTGAGTGACTCATAATAATCCAATAGTTTGTTGGGCTTGGATGATCATTAATCTCTTGAAGAGATCATCCTATAGCTACAACTAAATGTGTGTGCTATGTGACATATACTAAATTGTGCCCTATAGCTATGTGTTATGCTATGTGACATATGCTTTGTGTCCTACAGCTACAACTGAATGTTTGACATAAAGCATTCAGTTGTAGCAATAGGGAACAAAACATGTCACATAACATACACTTAGCTGTAGCTATAGGACACAAATTATTCATCACATACCATGTTTGGTATATGGTTAAATAAGAAATGATGAGCAACAGAGAGCATTCAGTCATGTACCAATGCATTCAGTGTTCTCAAAAAATTGTACCAGTCGGGTGGCATTATGAAGCAGTCAGATGAGGGCAGTGTAATACTTAGAAAATGTTATAATATTGCAGTTTATAAATATTACTTAATCTATTCAAAGCACTTATTAAATTGCTTAATTTAACAAATTGATTTAATGGCAATTTGTACAACAAACAGTGGAAAAAAGTATTAAAGGCGAGTAGTCAGTAAAACCAGCCAGGCTGCGTGCTTGTTAAATAGGTCCTGGGGAGAACAGTGCCCCCAGGTAGAACTAAACCATAAGTAAGCTATAAATCAGTTCACTGGGTAACAGAGATGCTAGCCTGCAAGGGTAAGTGCCAGCTTGTGCACGTGTTTTGTCCAGATTTGATCCCTTACATTACACAATTAGGGTACCCCCTGTTGCCTTCAGTCTAAGTTGACAAATCAGCAACAAGACATCTATTGATCAACTGCATAAGTTGTCTGATTCTAGTAGATAATTGACTAGATCAAAGATCATTCATTCTGTGACGAGGTCCTTCACCTGACCATTTTCTGTGAAGTTCTGCTCCGTCACTTTCATGTGGGGATGGAGGAAATGGAACAAGCACCATTTTCATGGGTATTTCATAGCAAAAGTAGACAAAATAAATGATGAATGACTACTGCAGTGTGGTTTTATTTTCCTTAAAAGGGACAAAAATGTTATTTTATTATTTAGGTAGAACATACAATTTTAATCAACTTTCTAGTTTACTTCTATTATCACATTTGTTTAATTCACTTGGTATCGTTTGTTGAAGGAGCAGCAATGCACTACTAGTTTCTAACTCAACACATGGGTGAGCCAATGACAATCAGTATATATATGCAGCCACCAATAAGCAGCTAGAACCTAGGTTCTTTGCTGTTCCTGAGTTTACCTAGATAAACATTTCAACAAAGTATAACAAGAGAAAGAAGCAAATTGAATAATAGAAGTAAATTGGAAAGTTGTTTTAAATTGTATGCTCTGTCTGAATCATGCATGTCTAATTATGACTTTACTGTCGCTTTAAAGGGTCAGAAAATTAATTTGTACCCTTATGTTAATCATCTTTATGTGTAATGAGTCTCTGCATATTTATTTTGATGCACGTTCGCTCCTGATCACATGCGCTTTCTTCAGTGCTCTCCTCAGGACCTGGGTGCACCACCTGGCTGATTTTAATGACCACTCAGCTAAAATTTAAGCCAATAGTCAATATTGAGATAAAATAAGCTAATATTAAAGTTGTTCAAATCTTATTGCACAGATTATCATTAAATTAATTCATGTTACATTATGTAATAAATGTGTGCCTTGGAAAGCAGGAACTTTTATAATTTGACTAAGTATTACTCTACCCCACCCCCACCCCCCCACCCCCACCTGCTACTTCATAATGCCACCCGACTGGCAACATTTTCTGTGGAGAACACCGTTATTGAAATATGTTTGTACATGCGGACTGGCATCATCATGCAAATAAATGGTGGGGAAAAAAATGATGGCAGGCACCTATTTACAAGCCACTAACACGGCAGAGCTTTCCTGTGAAAAACTATCCCGAAAGAAAAAAGTGTGCAAAGAAGAACAAGTTGCTGCTGTGCAATCTTTACAAACTTTTTTTAAACAAAGCCTCCAAAGTGGAACTTAAGCTAAGGTAACAATTGTAATCTGACTCATAAGTGGACAAATTATTTTTAAGTATTATGTAGGATAAGAACAAATTAAATGTTCTTTAAAAAGTAAAAAGGGACAAAGAAAATGAATTACAATCCTCTGACTGAAAAATACAAAGAAAATACCTTATCTTATTATAAAATAACATATTGAATCTCACAAGATAGACAAATAAACCTGACACTCTGCTTAATTTGAAAGCGATGGGTTTTTTCACCAGCAGTGTTTAAAAAATTCATAGGTTCAAAAAACAGAATTTATGTTTACCTGATAAATTTCTTTCTCCTACGGTGTATCCGGTCCACGGCTTCATCCTTACTTGTGGGATATTCTCAATCCCTACAGGAAGTGGCAAAGAGAGCACACAGCAAAGCTGTCCATATAGCTCCCCTCAGGCTCCCCCCCCCCCCCAGTCATTCGACCGACGGTTAGGAGAAAAAGAACCATAGGGTGCAGTGGTGACTGTAGTTTACAAAAAAAATAATTTAAACCTGACCAAAATGCCAGGGCGGGCCATGGACCGGATACACCGTAGGAGAAAGAAATTTATCAGGTAAACATAAATTCTGTTTTCTCATACATTGGTGTATCCGGTCCACGGCTTCATCCTTACTTGTGGGAACCAATACCAAAGCTTTAGGACACGGATGAAGGGAGGGAACAAGTCAGGTAACCTAAACAGAAGGCACCACTGCTTGCAAAACCTCTCTCCCAAAAATAGCCTCCGAAGAAGCAAAAGTATCGAATTTGTAAAATTTGGCAAACGTATGCAGTGAAGACCAAGTCGCTGCCTTACAAATCTGTTCAACAGAAGCCTCATTCTTGAAAGCCCATGTGGAAGCCACAGCTCTAGTAGAGTGAGCTGTAATTCGTTCAGGAGGCTGCCTTCCAGCAGTCTCATAAGCCAACCGGATGATGCTTTTTAGCCAGAAGGACAGAGAGGTCGCAGTCGCCTTTTGACCTCTTCTCTTGCCAGAATAGACGACAAACAAGGACGATGTTTGTCTGAAGTCTTTAGTTGCTTTTAGATAAAACTTTAAAGCACGAACCACATCAAGATTGTGTAACAGACGTTCCTTGTTAGAAACTGGATTAGGACACAGAGAAGGAACAACTATTTCCTGGTTGATATTCTTATTGGAAACCACCTTTGGAAGAAAACCAGGTTTGGTACGTAAAACGACCTTATCTGTATGGAACACCAGATAGGGTGAATTACACTGCAAAGCAGACAATTCAGAAACTCTTCTAGCAGAAGAAATAGCTACTAAAAACAAAACTTTCCAAGATAGTAACTTAATATCTATGGAATGTAGAGGTTCAAACGGAACCCCTTGAAGAACTGAAAGAACTAAATTTAGACTCCATGGAGGAGCCACAGGTCTGTAGACAGGCTTGATTCTGACTAAAGCCTGTACAAACACCTGAATATCTGGTATGGCTGCCAGACGCTTGTGTAACAAAACAGACAGAGCAGATATCTGTCCTTTTAAGGAACTAGCTGAAAGACCTTTCTCCAATCCTTCTTGGAGAAAAGATAGTATCCTTGGAATCCTAATCTTACTCCATGAGTAACCCTTGGATTCGCACCAGCAAAGATATTTCCGCCATATCTTATGGTAAATTTTCCTGGTGACAGGCTTTCTAGCCTGGATCAAAGTATCTATAACTGATTCCGAAAACCCACGCTTAGCTAGAATCAAGCGTTCAATCTCCAAGCAGTCAGTTGCAGAGAAACTAGGTTTGGATGTTCGAATGGACCTTGAATTAGAAGGTCCTGTCTCAAAGGCAGCTTCCATGGTGGAACCGATGACATATTCACCAGGTCTGCATACCAAGTCCTGCGTGGCCAAGCAGGAGCTATCAGAATTACCGAAGCCTTCTCCTGTTTGGTCCTGGCTACTAGCCGGGGGAGAAGGGGAAACGGTGGAAAGACAAGCTAGATTGAATGACCAAGGCGCTACTAAGGCATCTACCAATGTCGCCTTGGGATCCCTGGACCTGGACCCGTAACGTGTAACTTTGGAGTTCTGACGTGACACCATCAGATCCAGATCTGGAATGCCCCATAGCTGGGTCAGCTGAGCAAAAACCTCCGGGTGGAGTTCCCACTCCCCCGGATGGAAAGTCTGCCGACTCAGATAATCCGCTTCCCAGTTGTCCACTCCTGGGATGTGAATTGCTGATAGATGGCAGGAGTGATCCTCTGCCCATTTGATGATCTTGGATACCTCCCTCATCGCCAGGGAAATTTTTGTTCCCCCCTGATGATTGATGTAGGCTACAGTCGTCATGTTGTCCGACTGAAATCTGATGAATTTGGCCTCCGCTAGTTGAGGCCATGCCTGGAGCGCATTGAATATCGCTCTCAATTCCAAAATGTTTATCGGGAGAAGAGATTCTTCCCGAGACCATAGACCCTGAGCCTTCAGGGACTCCCAGACCACGCCCCAGCCTAAGAGACTGGCGTCGGTCGTGACAATGATCCACTCCGGTCTTTGGAAACTCATTCCCTGAGACAACCACCAGAGGAGTGAGTCTCTGGTTTTCTGGTCCATCTGAATCTGGGGAGACAAATCTGCATAATCCCCATTCCATTGTTTGAGCATGCACAGTTGCAATGGTCTTAAATGAATTTGAGCAAAGGGAACCACGTCCATTGCCGCAACCATTAGTCCTATTACCTCCATGCACTGAGCTATGGAGGGTTGAGGAATGGATTGAAGAACTCGACAAGTGTTCAAAAGTTTTAATTTCCTGACCTCCGTCAGAAAGATTTTCATTTCTACAGAGTCTATTATTGTTCCCAGGAAGGGAACCCTTGTGAACGGGGACAGAGAACTTTTTTCTATGTTCACCTTCCACCCGTGAGACCTTAGAAAGGCTAGAACAATGTCCGTATGAGCCCTTGCTTTGTGAAAGGACGACGCCTGTATTAAAATGTTGTCTAGGTAAGGTGCTACTGCAATGCCCCTTGGCCTTAGCACCGCTAGAAGGGACCCTAGCACCTTTGTGAAAATTCTGGGAGCAGTGGCCAATCCGAAGGGAAGAGCCACGAACTGGTAATGCTTGTCCAGAAAGGCGAACCTCAGAAACTGATGGTGATCTTTGTGGATAGGAAAATGCAGGTACGCATCCTTTAAGTCCACGGTAGTCATATATTGACCCTCCTGGATCATTGGTAAAATTGTCCGAATGGTTTCCATTTTGAATGATGGAACTCTGAGGAATTTGTTTAGGATCTTTAAGTCCAGAATTGGCCTGAAAGTTCCTTCCTTTTGGGGAACTACAAACAGGTTTGAGTAAAATCCCAGTCCTTGTTCTGCTGTTGGAACTGGGTGTATCACTCCCATTTTTAAAAGGTCTTCTACGTAATGTAAGAATGCCCGTCTCTTTAACTGGTCTAAAGATAAGCGAGACATATGGAACCTTCCCCTTGGAGGAAGATCCTTGAATTCTAGAAGATACCCCTGAGAGACAATTTCTAGTGCCCAGGGGTCCGGAACATCTCTTGCCCAGGCCTGAGCAAAGAGAGAAAGTCTGCCCCCTACTAGATCCGGTCCCGGATCGGGGGCTACCCCTTCATGCTATCTTGGTAGCAAGCAGCAGGCTTTTTGGCCTGTTTACCCTTGTTCCAGCCTTGCAATGGTTTCCATGCTGGTTTGGGTTGGGATGAGTTACCCTCTTGCCTAGTGGCTGTAGAGGTAGAAGCCGGTCCGTTCCTGAAATTGCGAAAGGAACGAAAATTAGACTTATTTTTAGCTTTGAGAGGTCTATCCTGTGGAAGGGCATGTCCCTTTCCTCCAGTGATATCTGAAATAATTTCTTTCAACTCTGGCCCGAATAGGGTCTTACCCTTGAAAGGAATATTAAGCAATTTTGTTTTGGACGACACATCCGCCGACCACGATTTTAGCCAAAGCGCTCTACGCGCCACTATTGCGAAACCAGATTTTTTTGCCGCTAATTTAGCTAACTGAAAAGCGGCATCTGTAAAGAAAGAATTAGCCAACTTCAGGGCGTGAATTCTATCCATGACTTCATCATAAGAAGTCTCCTTCTGGAGCGAGTTTTCTAATTCCTCAAACCAAAAAGCAGCTGCACTGGTTACAGGAATAATGCAAGAAATTGGTTGAAGAAGAAAACCTTGTTGAACAAAAATTTTCTTAAGTAAACCTTTTAATTTTTTATCCATAGGATCTTTGAAAGCGCAACTGTCTTCTATTGGTATAGTCGTGCGCTTAGCTAGCGTTGAAATTGCCCCCTCTACCTTAGGGACCGTCTGCCACGTGTCCCTTCTGGGGTCAACAATGGGGAACATTTTCTTAAATATAGGAGGGGGAACAAAAGGTACACCTGGCTTCTCCCACTCCTTATTCACTATATACGCCACCCTCTTAGGTATCAGAAACGCATCAGTGTGTACTGGGACCTCTAAGAATTTATCCATTTTACACAATTTTTCTGGGACCACCAAAGGTTCACAATCATCAAGCGTAGCTAGGACCTCCTTAAGTAGGGCGCGGAGGTGTTCTAGCTTAAATTTAAATGCTATAGAATCAGGCTCTGCCTGCTGAGAAACTTTTCCTGTGTCAGAAATTTCTCCCTCAGACAGGCCCTCCCTCACCGCCAAGTCAGATTGATGTGAGGGCACTACAGATAATTTATCCTCTGCGTCTGCTTGCTCATTTTCTGTATTTAAAACTGAGCAATCACGCTTCCTAGGAAAAGCTGGCAGTTTGGATAAAAATGCTGCGAGAGAATTATCCATTACTGCTGCTAACTGCTGCATAGTAATAGCAATTGGTGCGTTAGATGTACTGGGCATCGCTTGCGCGGGCACAGCTGGTGTTGACACAGAAGGAGAGGATAGTGAGCTATCCTCACTACCTTCAGCTAAAGAATCATCTTGGGCTATATCTTTAAGTGTGATTGTACGGTCCTTAAGCTGTTTGGACGCTATGGCACACTTCACACATAAATTTAATGGGGGAACCACCTTGGCCTTTGAACATACAGAACATAGGTTATCTGAAGGGTCAGACATGTTTGACAGACTTAAACAGATCTTCAATGCAATAAAAATTATATTTTACAAAACCGTTACTGTGTCTTTAAATAATAAAAGTGCACACTTTATTATTGAAACATCAAAAAACCATCAAATAAACATCCGATTTTAATGAAATTTTCACCACAGTGTCTTAATGCTTTGAAAAGATTGCACACAAATTTTCAGACCAATTAACCCCTTAATGCCCAAACCGGAACTAATAACAGCAACTAACCGGTTAAACACACTACAGTACTCTGCCACAGCTTCCACTGTGGCCTTTACCTTCCTTAGGGATTATTTTAGTAAGAAATAAGCCTCTCTGGAGTCTTTTCTGATGCCTCTGGACTCCCCACGTGAAGCTGCATGAACTGCCTAGGCAAAACAACTGCGCAATTGAGGTATGAAAATGAGGCCTCCTCCCTCTTCATTCCAGAGTGGAGGGGCCTTTCTGACTAGATTAGGTGTCCAAATAAGTGCCAGGTGCAAATTAAACCCCAAAAGTGTTTTAAAGTCTGAAAAAACACCTTAATTATAGTGAAAAACATGCTAAAAAGCAATCGATTATGCCCACAAAAGTGTCAACCAGCATAGAGCCCTTAATATAAGCCCTAATCTTATACAGAGTCTAAGAAAAATGGCTTACCTATCCCAGAGGGGATTGCTGACAGTCTTCTAGCATTACTAGGTCTTGTTAGAAAAATGACTGATCATACCTGAAGCAGTTAAGCCTGCAAACTGTTCCCCCCAACTGAAGTTCTCTGGTTTCAACAGTCCTGCGTGTGAACAGCAATGGATTTTAGTTACTGGTGCTAAAATCATATTCCTCTCGGCAGAAATCTTCATCATTTTCTGCTGCAGAGTAAATAGTACAAGCCGGCACTATTTTAAAATAACAAACTCTTGATAGAAGAATAAAAAACTACAACTAAACACCACATACTCTTTACCACCCCCGTGGAGATGCTACTAGTTAGAGCGGCAAAGAGAATGACTGGGGGGGCGGAGCCTGAGGGGAGCTTTATGGACAGCTTTGCTGTGTGCTCTCTTTGCCACTTCCTGTAGGGATTGAGAATATCCCACAAGTAAGGATGAAGCCGTGGACCGGATACACCAATGTAGGAGAAAAGGAGTTTGAAAAAAAACTCATACAACCCATAAAGGTTCTCAGGAAGAAAAAATTTGAAGAGAAGATCTGGACGTCAGAGACCTTATAAGAAACTTGCAGATTTTGCAAAATTGAAAACTTCCTGACAATTCTTAAAAAAACTGGTGAAACCATCTTAATCACACCAGGAAAAAAATCAAAACTGGTGATAAAAGTACTTGTTACAGGCTGCATTGCCTGAAGAAAAGTCTCAGCTATCTTATTCAAAAACTAAGATTATGAATAAAGAGTTCAAGCCTAAGATAAAATAAAAAGAGGAATATTTACTCAGTTCCAAAAAGGAAAAACTGAACATTCAGTTTTAAAAAGAAAGCTGTAGAACCTTCAGAAAGAGATTAAATATCCCTGGTTCTGGCAAAGCATATGGAATAGAGGATTAAACAAGACCACAAAGGTCTAAAAGAGAAACAGTCTTGGGATACACAAACTGGTATAGAACCCTTTGAAGGAGAAACCCTTCCCCCCAATGAAGCAATTGTAAACGGAAGCAATCTGGCAAACACAAAATTCATTCCTAGGATGTGAAAAGCAGAAGAGTACAAACCTCAGTCAAAATTTAAGTGACTTCCTTTGAGAAATACAAAAAAAAAAAAGTCTTAGAAGAAAGAAGATTGCACAAAGTACAAAGATAATAATTGGTAACCTCTCCTTCTGAGCAAACCAACTCTTTGCGCTCTCCTCATATCCCAGACTGCACCCCAACTCAAGAAAATAAAAGGATTACTAAGAAAACCGTTTTTGAGCCGTGCACTAAGGAAACAACAAAACAAATTGATAAAGCCGATATAGCATGCAAAGTGACATCAAATGGTGAAACCATTTACACAAAACTTCCATATATAGAACAAATAATGGAAGAACGAACAAGCTGTTTGAACTTTGATTTGCATTGATCCACAAGAGAAAGTCGCATGGTACAGTCAAAAGAGACTGCCAGAAAAAAAAATCATAAGTGGAGAAAGAATTTTCTGAAAATTGATTCTCCTACCATGCCTGTGAAGAACAACTGAAAACTTTTGTTAAATATACACCTAAAAGGAAAAACATGGAGTCTGAACCAAAATAAGTTCCATAAGTGGAAGCAAAGAAATACCCTGATGTCCTACAATATACAAAGGAGTTCCCAGAAAAGTCTAGGAGCTATAGTAAGTTCCAAAGGAAGAACCACAATTAGAAAGAATTTGTCTAAAACGACAAATAAAAAAAAAATAGGAACTGGTGGTGGTCTTTGAGATAGGTATATGAAGGAAAGAATCCTTCAAATCTATTGTGAACATAAATGAAACCTGATTAACTAGGGTAAAATGGACCCATCTTGAAAGAAGTAATTCTGAGCAACCTGAAAGTTTCAGGATCCAAAATAAGCCATAAAGTTCCCAATTTTGTATGGACAAGAAACATTGATTAAAATCTTTGATCTTATTCCAAAAACTAGAACTGGCACTAAAATCTCCTAGGTTCCAAGTCAAGGGGTTGAGAGAAAAAGAACCTTTTTCAATACAGGATCTTTCAGAAAAGAAGCCATAATAACCTTAATCACAGGAAAAAGTTGTCCTGAAACCCATACTGTAATCATAGGCAATTATGAGGAGCATCCAGAAATTCTGGACATAGTGCGACTAAGCCTTTAAAAAATAAAAAAATAAATTAGGAGTAAACTACCATGTACAAGATAGGAATCTAGATTGGAGGTTCAAGATATTTGTAAAAGAAAGGAGGCTACCAAATGATTTGGCCTTAATATAAAATATTAGTCTTCCAGACAGCTCTATAAACATCTAGAGTTTGTGAAAAAGGGGGAAAATAAATCATTACCCAGAATAAACAGAAACCAGAAACCAAGTCTACCAAAAAGATCATGTCTACTATCGATAAAATAAAATGACATGCAGAGCTCTTCTGGATGGACTGCAAAGGTGATAACTTAGCATTGAAATGAATAATTACTGAATTGGCATTGCCAAATAACGAATTTACTGAGTTGAGAAGATTCAAAAGATTTTAACATTTTTCAACAGAAATCTTCAGCAATTACATCAGACAGATTTTCCTAAAGTGCAGTGTTCTCCCCAGGACCTTTTTAGCGGGTGCACCAACCGGCTGATTTTGCTGACCACCCAGCTAAATATATTAAGCTAAAATTTGCAAATATGAAAAATTTCAAATTTTTATTACACCGATTTACACAATACATTTAGGTTAAATTATGCAATTAATTTGCATTTTGGATAGCAGAAAAATATTACACTGCCCCAATGTTGCTACTTCGTAATGCCACCCGGCTGGCAAAATTTTTTGTGGAGAACACTGAAGTGAATAGACTGCAATTAAACAAAACAAAAAAAAATGATAGCACAACATAAAAATAAGAAAAATTCAGCGCGCACTAAACTATATAGTAAAATATACATAAATTTAATAAGGGTCTGTTGTCGGTGTTTAGAAAAACTTAAGCATGTAAACTATGCCCACAACACGCTATAAAACTCACAGATTGCCCTATAAATCTAGGAGCAGTATAGTCTAGAAAGTTGGTAATGTCTGTATATGAGATGTGTGTCCTGGCTATGATGTTCCTCAAAATTGGTGTACCTACTAATAGCCTGTGGGATATGCGAGTGCATGATATGGCTAAACTTACTTCAGATGCACCACTCTACCATGCTTAAAGCTGCAATAAAGACTGCTTCCAGTAGAGAGCCCATCCAGCACTGTGCCATTGACAGTAGAGGATATCAAAGAGTACAAAGGCAAACCAACAGGAGGAAGCTAAGGGACAAGATCCTGCAACACCTGAGGCAGACTAATCCAACAGGAGCCGGATAAGGGTCCAGTCCACACGACACCTATGGTATGCTAGTGATAAACTCCTGCAGGAAAATTACATTCACTGCCTAAGTACTCTAATATTGGCTTCTTGTAAATCCAGGGTTCCTGAAGGGGAACTAGTTCTGAGAACCCCTAATCACAAAGAAACGCGAGTACTTCAGTTCTTCACCTCTCTTTTGAGAGGCAAAGATAAGACTTGAACACCAAAGAAGTAAGAGGGATTAAAAGTCTGTAGAATGTTTGATATCTTTACCTCCTTTCCTTATGAAAGAAATCTTTATTGAGACATCCTAATCTATGTATACAAACAAGGACCGTTAGTGTTAAAAGTATGCTTTACTAGAGTGCAGTTGTACATTAATGCTATACTACTACAAAGATCAAACCACCAATAAAACAGGATAGGCGTGAATCAACTATACAGTTTGCAAAGATCATTTTTGTCATGCAAAGGTATGATTGTTGTATTTGCTACAGTAGTTTATAAATGTGTAAAACAGAAAACTTGGGACTACAGAGGCAAATGTTTTAACTTCAGAGCAGCTAACTAATATAAATAAAAGTCGATACTTTGATCTGTGTGTCTATCACCTTATTGGACAACAGTCCAATTGTTACTGCCTAGATCTCAGCATGGAGGAGACTTAAAGGAACAAAAAAAAAAAAGGATTAAACTAAAGCATGCAATTTTAAACACATTTCCAATTTATCTCTTATCTAATTTGCTCAATTCTCTTGGTAACCTGTGCTGAAAAGAATACCTAGACTTATGAGCAGCAATGCATTATTGGGAGCTAGCTGCTAATTGGTGGCTGCACATATATGCCTCCTTTAATTGGCTTAGCTGATGTGTTCAGCTATTTCCCAGTAGTGTATTGTTGCTTATCCAACAAACAAAATCAAGAGAACAAAGCAAATTTAATAGAAGTAAACTGCAAAGTTGTTTAGAATTGCCTGCTCTATTCGAATAATGAAAGAAAAATGTTGGGTTTCATATCCCTTTAAGGTGTGAGGAGTGACTCCAGTCTCTGATCAAACCATACACAGCCAGCCCCCTTCGGGAAGACAAAACTCCCTTTCCCACAATATCTAGTAACATGAATTATGGCCATAACTCTCCCCAAAAAACAGCTTCAGTATCCATGTATCAATGTATTTGTTTTTTAAAACTGTATCGTAAAAGGGACATTATAGTGCAAAATGTACCCAATATAGGGGGTTAAAAGTCCTGCTTGAGAGCCAAGGGAAGCTGCTGGTCCCAAGTAGACATGACCAGTGACTGGTGGGGTAGTGCAATTGCAGTTCTCTGCAACCCCTGAGCAGGACGTTTACCTCCTATAAATACATAGACAAATGAGAGGGTGCCATTTTTGCATTACAATGCCCGTTTAAGGATCAATGCTAAACGACCAGTAAAATGCTCCAATGAAACAAACTACACGTGCTTAAAGGCATCTAAAACTCAAATGTTTTTTCATGATTCTGATAAAGAATATAATTTTTAACAACTTTCCTATTTACTTCTATTATAAAATTGTCTTTGTTTTCTTGTTGTCCTTTGTTGCAAAACTGCTGCCATATAGTACTGCAGACACGTGCACACGTGAATTTACTTCCCTGCTTTTCAACAATGTTATACACTAGCAAGAGCACTAAATGGCAGCACTATTTCACGCATGTGCACACTACTTATCTAGATATCTATTCAACAAAGAACAACAAAAGAACAAAGCAAATTTGATAAGAGAAATTAATGTGGAACTTTCTTATCTTTGTATTCTCTGTCGGGTTGCATGTCCCTTTAAAGCTGCAGGTTAGAATGTGGGAGAACAAGAACAACACTATAAAAGATGATGTTTATAGGAAAGAAACAATGACATTCTTACCAAAGACAGTAAACATTTTGGGAACAGTTAATTATAGTGTTAATTTTAGAGTTCTGTCCATACAAGCAGAGCAGCAGCCAATATACAGCAGGATGAAAGAACAAAGGGAGAGAAGCTATAAAAGGTGGCTAAAGAGAATACTACAAATGGTTTGTATGTTCAGTAGTGGCATCTTCGAGAAAGACAACATGAAGTAGATCTTTAAAACGCCCTGTACTTTTATTTTAGTTTAATGTCAGGTTTGTAATTTACATATTACTTCTTCCTTTTCAGTTATCACAAAAACCTCTTCATATAAGTTACGCAGGGATCCCCTATATTCTCAAACATCAATATATAAAGAAAACTTATTACATTAGACTGAAAGTAAACACGGGTTTATCTCACCCCATACCCCAGTAGGTAGACCACAACAATTCAAATACTCTTTTACAGATATGCCTGGGGTACTAATACATTTGTTTTACACTAGAAATGATGTGTTTGTGTTGCAAGATAAAATGGGAGCTAAACTGAATAAGGAAGACGCATTGTAATCTTATTAAATAACCCTTTATCTCCAATTGCCATACATAAAAATATATAATAAATAGATTCAAATCTGCATATACACCCAACAACACAAATATAGACAGACATTATCTCCTAAGGATATACTCTACTACAAGGGATCACTATATAAGAGCACTTAAGATCCTGAGAAGTCTGAGCAATAATAATATATATAATATGCCAACTCCATAAACTGTACACTAAAATGCAACATTTACAGGATTTTCAAAAAAACAAGCCAACAATAAATAATATAGATATACAGATAGATATATACAGCTATAAACACACACATATATATATATTTCCCAAGAGAAACAATCTGGGTAATATTTGTTTACAATTATATGGAGTATAAACATAAAAACTACTTTATTTTTATATTTTTTATTGCATGAAAAAGTGAATAGATGACTTACCTAAGAGAGGAGATGTTGCAGGACAGAGTGGCAAATCTTCTCCACGAAGAACAGACTTGGATATCAAACTTAGATTGGCATAGACATCTCCAGGATGGGAGGTGTGGTTGTGATTCAGTATAACTAAGGGGGGTCCTTTATAAAATACCCCCAAAAAAGAAGCCACTCGTTTTCTATATCCTTCTCGGTAAAGAAAAGCCATAACAACCAGCTGGACACAAAGAAATAGGAGCAGGTACCGGCCCTTTGAAAATGCCATTTTAAGTCAATTTTTTTTGTAATAAAACCAGAAGGAAAAAAAAAAAAAGAAGTTTATTCAACAAAATAGTAAAGTTCTATTTAACAGGCTATGTCAGCTTTTCACAATCTGATGCATGGTGGGGGAAAAAATAAAATGTTACAGCTCTGATATGGCAAAAAGTAAAACACCACCAGTCAAATATGGCAAAAACTGTGATGCTGTAGAGTTCCAAAAAGAGAGGCAACGTTGAGCAAGGCACATTAGAGAAGTAGTATGGACTGGAGAGGTTAACCAGTGTTGTGTTGCGGCACCTGTGCCAATTGAGAGATATCTGGTGGCAAGAAGGCTCTCTCACAGCTGAGCCACAAGCCTCGAACATGCCAGATGTTCAAACCTGAAAAACACAAGAGGAGAAAGAATTGAGAGAGATTTCATGACATCAGTTTTCGTTCACATGCCAACTGCTCCACCCAACAAAGTGACATTGCAAGCACTGGCAGAAGGAGAACACTCGGGTGCCTGCTTTGAGACAGATCTGTGCAGTAGGTGATTTTGTAAGCTCTGATGCAGCGTGTACGTTGGGTTACAAACAGTCTGCTTCCTCAGACTAAGCAAGCATTTAACACTAGGAAGCAGACTATTGTGCAACTTATCACAAAGAGACAAATAAAAAGGAAACTGCAGAACAAATATTACAAAACTTGCTTGGCAATTCATTTCATTTTCAAACCAACAGATTTTTTTTTTAATTTTTAAATAAAAGTAGAAACATCTGTTCCTTTATGGTTTGCTGCTTTAATTTTCTAAATGCAAAATCCGGCACCTAACCAGTGATAGCTAATCTCCTCTGCTACATTAAAAACATGATCAAAAGGTCCAATAAAGTTATTTTGTTTTGCTTTTAATTAAGTATATTCATATAGGTTGCCACCTATTAAAAGCTGCATCAATATTTAACCACCAAAGGAAGCTGTGTATAAAATAAATGATTCATTAAATCCACAGATGCTGCAGTAATGTTACATTACAAATAAATCCTGCATATTTTAACTATGGACGACATGTCAACTAAATCTGAAGCTTAATGCAATATATAGCAAAATATTAAACAAGGACAACATGCATTTAAAGTATACAGAATGTGCAGTGCTTTGCCATGTGATTATACTAATCCTAATTATTTTACCTTTACAGTAACACACAAACCATTGATTTGACCTGAAGACTGCTAGCAGCAAAGTTTTTTTACTCCGCCATGGTTAACATCCCAGTTAAAAAAAAAAGAAAAAAAAAAAGAATTAATTTTATCCCAGCTGCTATGAACACACAGAGCAGTGTTTAACACCCTCCCATGACTGACACTAACAAAGAATGAAAGGGATTTGTTTTCCACAAACCTTGGGTGCTATCACCGAATACAGCAGTTTATGTGCAGTGTTGCTTCTTTCAGAACCATATTTGTGGTACAGAGAGAGACATAGGAGGCATTTAACATGAAGCACATACCCAGTAGTAAAAAAATGTACTGTATTGTTGTACAGACTGTACTGGAAATCCTACTGAAATACTGGACTTTCCAGTTGAATACTAGACACCCGACAACCCTTTTGTTTAAATGCAGATTCTTTCAAACCTACCTTTTGTAAACACAAGAACCACCTTTCCAAATCTCATACTTAATAAAGTTTCAAAATGTGTAACCGTCTAGGAGACTAACATTCTCAGTAAACACCTGCCAAATAAGAGTCCCTCATTAGTGTGACACAGCATCTCTGTGTTTAGTAAAATTGTAAGAGGTTAAAACAGACAGGAAGCCCAATATTGCTATAAGAAAGAAGAAAAAAAAAGGGTTTGACTACATTCTCTTAACAGCTTAGTTCCACATGATGAAACATAGTTTAGCTAATAAGTCACTGTTTCTTTAGTGATTTGTGAAAGAATGACATCAGAGGAAAACCTTGAGATAACGAATAATTCTCATTCTTTTACTTAATCAGTAGTGTATGCTTATCTATAGGGTGTGAGGATCTATAGATCTTGGAACTTTAGCTACATAGTGAACTTACTAACCAGGGATAGAGTAGGCTGCTCATTTTCTAAAATATAAATGTTTTTTAATAAAGCTTTGTAATTTTGGAGGTAAGTACCTGAGCTAAGTAACCTGCACAAACCAGCCAGTAAGCATGGGTTTCCTGATCATTTAAACAACTAAATTAAATTTAACAAGCTTGTTTTCATATGCACTTTTTGTTTTGTTTATGAAAGTATGAAAGTCAAAATGAAACATTCATCTAGAACACATGCACATTTAAGACACTTTTACATTCACTTTAATCAAATTTACTTTGTAGTCTAGATATCCTTTGTTGATCATCATTTGTACATATCCTTAGCAGCAGCAATGTGCTACTCAGAGCTAGCTGGTGATTGGAGGCCACAGACACACACACCTACTGTCACTTTCAACTAGATCCAAGCAGTACAACGCTGCTCTAGTTAACTTCAACTATGTGTTTATCTATAGAGCATTTTCATGTTGTCCCTTAAACTATCGCCACAACAGCCATTAAAGTAAATATTTAACATAAGATATGTTTTAAATTTCTAAAAAGCAGACTCAAACTTTATTATACTTGTAGTTTTGTTATAACGGCATCTATGTTTGTCTGTTTTGTGTACGTTTAACTACTTATTGCCTGGGTTCTACTGTGTAGCATGTGAGGTTTTGTCTTTGTTTTGAGTATTTCTGTGATTTTTCAGATTTGTGCAATCAATAGTATTTCATTAATGTATAGTAGGCTGTGTGTATATTTTTTATAGCAGTCTTGAATTCAAGAATAGTGACTGCTAGCACCTAATATTTTTTGCTACACATGTGACTGGTGCACACCGACTCAATATAAAAAAAATAAAAAAAATAAAAACGGATTACTCCACACAGGTCCCTCACGGTTCTGCCCTGTTAGCCTCAATTTTACACCTCAACCAATTGTATAACCTGGATACTCTGAATGACATTCTTCAACTTCGCCCCAGAAAAAAAAAAAAAAAAAAAAAAAAAGGGAAAAATATAAACAGCAGTAAAAAGACCTAATCTGCACGGCTGAGCTGTATAGAACAAATGAACATAAGATAGTTATATAATAATTGTCAGGTGGCAATGGACAGACAGCTGCAATTAATTACTTTAAAAATAGATTGAGTGAGACCATTTTGTATTTTACATGGGCATGTGAAGCTTATAAATTTACGTCTATAACTTATATTGCAAATAAGGGGGTGATTTATCAAAGTAATCTGCCTGTAATTGTGGCCATAATTATGCATATGAACCTATCGCCATATTTATGTAAGCAAGCTGCCCCTAAAATTGCGCAAATCTGAAAGAAAATTCTTCGCACTCCGCTTGCATTCGCCGAAGCGCACAGGCATGCTCCCGAGCTCACCAATATACATTAGAAACCCCACGTTTCTTATTTATCATTGCTTTGCGTCACATTTCAAAAAATAGAAAATATAACATTAACACATTATTAAACTAGGTACTGTACCTGACTGCACAAAATGTAAAAGATATGACATAAAACATAAATTATGTAGTTTCATAGTGGCACGAGTCCATGAGCTAGTGACATATGGGATATACATTCCTACCAGGAGGGGGCAAAGTTTCCCAAACCTCAAATGCCTATAAATACACCTTCCACCACACTCATTCCTCAGTTTAATGAATAGCTAAGTAGTGAGGTGTAAAAAGGAGTAAAAAAAAAGCATACAAAAAAGAGGAACTGGAAAAAATAGTGCTTTTATACAAAAAAAAAAAATCATAACCACCACAAAAAAGGGTGGGTCTCATGGACTCTTGCCACTATGAAAAAAATTATTTTATCAGGTAAGTTCTTACATAAATTATGTTTTCTTTCATGTAAGTGGCCATGAGCTAGTAACGTATGGGATAAAATACCCAAGAAGTGGAAGTCCACAGAAGAGTCACTAGAGAGGGAGAAAAAGAAGTCCACAGAAGAGTCACTAGAGAGGGAGGGATAAAATAACAGTAATTCCGCTGAGAAATTAAATTCAAACAATAATTAAGTTTTTCTTAACTTAAATTATAAGCAGTAGAATCAAACAGACAGCTGCCTGAAGAACTTTTCTACCAAAGACTGCTAAAAAAAAAACCAAATACATCAAAATGGTAAAATTTTGTAAATGTATGCAAAGAAAGCCAAGTTGCTGCTTTTGCAAATCTGATCAACCGAAGCTTCATTCTTAAAAGTCCAAGAAGAAACGACTGATCTAGTAGAATGAGCTGTAATTCTCTGAGGCAGAGACTGCCCTGCTTTCAAATAAGCTTTGTGAATCAAAAAAGCTTTAACCAAGATGCCATAATGGTAATCAAAAAAGCTTTAACCAAGATGAAGTAATGGAAAAAACAGACTAGAAGTCTTTCTGGAATCCAAACAATGTATAGATCTTTCCAGAGAATTCTTAGGATTAAGACACAAAGGAACGAACAACAATTTCCCTACTAATGTTTATAGAATTCACAACTTTAAGAAGGAATTTGAATTAAGTCCGCAAAACAGCTTTATCTTGATGGAAAAATCAGATGTGGAGGCTCACAAGAGCGCTGATAACTCAAACTCTTCCAGCAGAAGATATAGCCAAAAGAAACAACACTTTCCAAGAAAGTAGTTTAATATCCAAAGAATGCATAGGCACAAAAGGAGGAGCCTGCAAAATCCTTAACCAAATAAAGACTCCAAGAAGGGTAAATTAATTAAATAGGTTTGATACGAACCAAAGCTTGAACAAAAAACAGTGAATATCAGGAAGTTTAGCAATCTTTCTATGAAATAAAACAGAGCAGAGATTTGTCACGTCAAAGTACTTGTACAAAACCTTATTCAACCACCCTGAAGAAATTATAAAATTCTAGGAGTTCTAAAAGAATGTCAAGAGAATTTATGAAAACACCACCATAAAAACAGAATTTATGCTTACCTGATAAATTACTTTCTCCAACGGTGTGTCCGGTCCACGGTGTCATCCATTACTTGTGGGATATTCTCCTCCCCCACAGGGAAAGGCAAGGAGAGCACACAGCAAGAGCTGTCCATATAGTCCCTCCCAGGCTCCGCCCCCCCAGTCATTCGACCGACGGTTAGGAGAAAAAAAGGAGAAACTATAGGGTACCGTGGTGACTGTAGTGTATAGAGAAAGAAATTCTTCAAACCTGATTAAAAAACCAGGGCGGGCCGTGGACCGGACACACCGTTGGAGAAAGTAATTTATCAGGTAAGCATAAATTCTGTTTTCTCCAACATTGGTGTGTCCGGTCCACGGTGTCATCCATTACTTGTGGGAACCAATACCAAAGCTTTAGGACACGGATGAAGGGAGGGAGCAAATCAGGTTACCTAAACAGAAGGCACCACGGCTTGCAAAACCTTTCTCCCAAAAATAGCCTCCGAAGAAGCAAAAGTATCAAATTTGTAGAATTTGGACAAAGTGTGCAGAGAAGACCAGGTCGCTGCCTTACATATCTGATCAACAGAAGCCTCGTTCTTGAAGGCCCATGTGGAAGCCACAGCCCTAGTAGAGTGAGCTGTGATTCGTTCAGGAGGCTGCCGTCCGGCAGTCTCGTAAGCCAATCGTATGATGCTTTTCAGCCAAAAGGAGAGAGAGGTAGCAGTAGCTTTTTTGACCTCTCCTCTTGCCAGAATAAACGACAAACAGAGAAGACGTTTGTCTGAAATCCTTTGTTGCTTCTAAATAGAACTTTAAAGCACGGACTACATCTAAATTGTGAAACAAGCGTTCCTTCTTTGAAACTGGATTCGGACACAAGGAAGGCACAGCTATTTCCTGGTTAATATTCTTGTTGGAAACAACCTTTGGAAGGAAACCAGGTTTAGTACGCAAAACAACCTTATCTGAATGGAACACCAGATAGGGCGGATTACACTGCAGAGCAGATAATTCAGAAACTCTTCTAGCAGAAGAAATAGCAACCAAAAACAGAACTTTCCAAGATAACAACTTGATATCTATGGCATGTAAGGGTTCAAACGGAACCCCTTGAAGAACTGAAAGAACCAAATTTAGACTCCAGGGAGGAGTCAAGGGTCTGTAAACAGGCTTGATCCTGACCAAAGCCTGAACAGAAGCTTGAACATCTGGCACAGCTGCCAGTCGTTTGTGTAACAAGACAGATAAAGCAGAAATCTGTCCTTTTAGAGAACTCGCTGATAATCCCTTATCCAAACCTTCTTGGAGAAAGGAAAGGATCCTAGGAATTTTAATCTTACTCCATGAGAATCCCTTGGATTCACACCAACAGATATATCTTTTCCATATTTTATGGTAATCTTTCTAGTCACAGGTTTTCTGGCTTGTACCAGAGTATCTATCACAGAATCCGAAAACCCACGCTTAGACAAAATCAAGCGTTCAATTTCCAAGCAGTCAGCTGGAGAGAAACTAGATTTGGATGTTCGAATGGACCTTGTACTAGAAGATCCTGTCTCAAAGGTAGCTTCCATGGTGGAGCCGATGACATATTCACCAGGTCTGCAGACCAAGTCCTGCGTGGCCACGCAGGAGCTATCAAAATCACTGAGGCCTTCTCCTGTTTGATCCTGGCTACCAGCCTGGGAATGAGAGGGAACGGTGGAAACGCATAAGCTAGGTTGAAAGTCCAAGGCGCCACTAATGCATCCACTAGAGTCGCCTTGGGATCCCTGGATCTGGACCCATAGCAAGGAACCTTGAAGTTCTGACGAGACGCCATCAGATCCATGTGTGGAATGCCCCATAATTGGGTCAACTGGGCAAACACCTCCGGGTGGAGTTCCCACTCCCCCGGATGAAAGGTCTGACGACTCAGATAATCCGCCTCCCAGTTTTCCACTCCTGGGATGTGGATCGCAGACAGGTGGCAGGGGTGATCCTCCGCCCATTTGATGATCTTGGTCACCTCTCTCATCGCCAGGGAACTCCTTGTTCCCCCCTGATGGTTGAAGTAAGCAACAGTCGTCATGTTGTCTGATTGGAATCTTATGAATCTGGCCTTTGCTAGTTGAGGCCAAGCCCGGAGAGCATTGAATATCGCTCTCAGTTCCAGAATGTTTATCGGTAGAAGAGACTCTTCCCGAGACCATAGACCCTGAGCTTTCAGGGAATCCCAGACCGCGCCCCAGCCTAATAGACTGGCGTCGGTCGTGACAATGACCCACTCTGGTCTGCGGAAGCTCATTCCCTGGGACAGGTGATCCTGGTCAGCCACCAACGGAGTGAGTCTCTGGTCTTCTGATCTATTTGAATCACTGGAGACAAGTCTGTATAGTCCCCATTCCACTGTTTGAGCATGCACAGTTGTAATGGTCTTAGATGAATTCGCGCAAAAGGAACTATGTCCATTGCTGCAACCATCAACCCTACTACTTCCATGCACTGAGCTATGGAAGGCCGTAGAAACAGAGTGAAGAACTTGAAAAGCGTTTAGAAGCTTTGACTCTGACATCTGTCAGGAAAATCTTCATTTCTAAAGAATCTATTATTGTTCCCAAGAAAGGGACTCTTGTTGACGGAGACGGGGAACTTTTTTCTATGTTCACCTACCACCCGTGAGATCTGAGAAAGGCTAGAACAAGGTCTGTGTGAGCCTTTGTCTTTGAAAGAGACGACGCTTGAATTAGGATGTCGTCCAAGTAAGGTGCCACTGCAAAGCCCCTGGGTCTTAGAACCGCTAGAAGGGACCCGAGCACCTTTGTGAAAATCCTTGGAGCAGTGGCTAGTCCGAATGGGAGAGCCACAATAGGTAATGTTTGTCCAGAAAGGCGAACCTTAGGAACTGATGATGATCTTTGTGGATAGGAATATGCAGATACGCATCCTTTAGATCCACGGTAGTCATAAATTGACCCTCCTGGATTGTAGGTAAAATCGTTCGAATAGTTTCAATTTTGAACGATGGCACTCTGAGAAATTTGTTTAGAATTTTTAAATCCAGAATTGGTCTGAAAGTTCCCTCTTTTTTTGGGAACTACAAACAGATTTGAGTAAAACCCCTGACATTGTTCCACAGTTGGAACTGGGTGTATCACTCCCATCTTTAACAGGTCTTCTACACAATGTAAGAATGCCTGTCTCTTAACTTGGTTTGAAGATAAGTGAGACATGTGGAACCTTCCCCTTGGGGTAGTTCCTTGAATTCTAGAAGATAACCCTGAGAGACTATTTCTAGTGCCCAGGGATCCTGAACATCTCTTGCCCA
Organism: Bombina bombina; assembly: GCF_027579735.1. NCBI lineage: Eukaryota > Metazoa > Chordata > Amphibia > Anura > Bombinatoridae > Bombina > Bombina bombina. The sequence goes on from NC_069506.1 coordinate 258,586,627, forward strand.
AGCCTGAGCAAAGAGAGAGAGAGTCTGCCCCCTACTAGATCCGGTTCCGGATCGGGGGCTACCTCTTCATGCTGTCTTGGTAGCAGCAGCAGGCTTCTTGGCCTGTTTACCCTTGTTCCAGCCTTGCATTGATTTCCAAGCTGGTTTAGTCTGGGAAGCGTTACCCTCTTGTCTAGAGGCTGCCGAGTTGGAAGCCGGTCCGTTCCTGAAATTCCGAAAGGAACGAAAATTGGACTTATTCTTAGCCAGAGCGCTCTGCGCGCCACAATTGTAAACCCTGAATTTTTTGCCGCTAACCTCGCTAACTGCAAAGCGGCGTCTAAAATAAAGGAATTAGCTAACTTAAGTGCGTAAATTCTATCCATGACTTCCTCATACGGAGTCTCCCTACTGAGCGACTTTTCCAGTTCCTCGAACCAGAACCCCGCCGCTGTAGTGACAGGAATAATGCACAAAATAGGTTGAAGGAGGTAACCTTGCTGTACAAAAATCTTTTTAAGCAAACCCTCCAATTTTTTATCCATAGCATCTTTGAAAGCACAATTGTCATCAATAGGAATGGTCGTGCGCTTGGCTAGAGTAGAAAACGCCCCCTCGACCTTAGGGACTGTTTGCCATGTGTCCTTCCTGGGGTCGACCATAGGGAACAATTTCTTAAATATAGGAGGAGGGACAAAAGGTATGCCTGGCTTCTCCCACTCCTTATTCACTATGTCCGCCACCTGTTTAGGTATCGGAAAAGCATCAGGGTGCACCGGGACCTCAAGGAACTGTCCATCTTGCACAATTTTTCTGGGTTGACCAGATTGTCACAATCATCCAGAGTAGATAGCACCTCCTTAAGTAATGCGCGGAGATGCTCTAATTTAAATTTAAATGTCACAACATCAGGTTCTGCCTGCTGAGAAATTCTTCCTGTATCAGAAATTTCCCCATCTGACAAACCCTCCCTCACTGCCACTTCAGATTGGTGTGAGGGTATGACAGAAAAATCATCATCAGCGCCCTCCTGCTCTACAGTGTTTAAAACAGAGCAATCGCGCTTTCTATGAAATGCTGGCATTTTGGATAAAATATTAGCTATGGAGTTATCCATTACTGCCGTCAATTACTGTATAGTAACAAGCATTGGCACGCTAGAAGTACTAGGGGTCGCCTGCGCGGGCATAACTGGTATAGACACAGAAGGAGATGATGTAGAACTATGTCTACTTCCTTCATCTGAGGAATCATCCTGGGCAACTTTACAATTTGTGACAGTTCTGTCCTTACTTTGTTTGGACGCTATGGCACAATTATCACACTATATTTGAAGGGGGAACCACATTGGCTACCATACATACAGAACATGATATATCTGAAGGTACAGACATGTTAAACAGGCTTAAACTGGTTAATAAAGCACAAAAAACGTTTTAAAACAAAACCGTTACTGTCTCTTTAAATGTTAAACAGGGCACACTTTATTACTGAATATGTGAAAAACTAGGAAGGAATTATCCAATCTTTACCAAATTTTCCCCACAGTGTCTTAATACATTCAAAGTTTTGCACCCCAATTCAAGCTGTTAACCCTTAAAATGTGGAAACCGGAGCAGTTTTTAATTTTAACCCCCTTACAGTCCCAGCCACAGCCTTTGCTGCAACTTTGCCAATCCCAGGGGGGTATATGATACCAAATGAAGCCTTCTAGGAACGTTTTTAGTGGATTCCAGACCCTCACACATGCAGCTGCATGTACTGAACTCAAAATTAACTGCACAGTAATGGCGCGAAAATGAGGCTCTGCCTACTACAGAGAAAGGCCCTTCCTGACTGGGAAGGTGTCTTAACAAGTGCCTGGTGCTAAAAACGTTCCCCAATGTTATAAAAGTGTGAAATACAACTTCAAACTGCATATAATACTTAAATAAAGCAATCGATTTAGCCCCTAAAAGTGTCTACCAGTTTATAGCCCATAATAAGCCCTTTATTCTGTTTGAGACTAAGAAAATGGCTTACCGATCCCCATGAGGGGAAAATGACAGCCTTCCAGCATTACACAGTCTTGTTAGAAATATGGCTAGTCATACCTTGAGCAGAAGAGCCTGCTAACTGTTTCCCCCAACTGAAGTTATCTCATCTCAACAGTCCTATGTGGAAACAGCAAACGATTTTAGTAACTGCTGCTAAAATCATATTCCTCTCACAAACAGAAATCTTCATCTCTTTCTGTTTCAGAGTAAATAGTACATACCAGCACTATTTTAAAATAACAAACTCTTGATAGAAGAATAAAAAACTACAACTAAACACCACAAACTCCTCACCATCCCCGAGGAGATGCTACTTGTTCAGAGCGGCAAGGAGAATGACTGGGGGGGCGGAGCCTGGGAGGGACTATATGGACAGCTCTTGCTGTGTGCTCTCCTTGCCTTTCCCTGTGGGGGAGGAGAATATCCCACAAGTAATGGATGACACCGTGGACCGGACACACCAATGTTGGAGAAATATAGGTTTTCCAAACCCGATAATAAATCTTTCTTGATACAGATTTACGAGCCTGTAACAGTGTTAACTACTGAGTCAGAGACATCTCTATAACTAAGCACTAAGCGTTCAAATTCCATACCTTCAAATTTAACAATTTGAGATCCTAATGGAAAAACGGCCTATGATACAGAAAGTCTGGCCTTAGAGTGGCCAAGGCTGGCAACTAGACATCTGGACAAGATCCACATTCCAAAACCTGTGAGGCCATGCTGGTGCTACCAGAAACACATGAGACTGTTCCATTATGATCTTGGAGATCACCCTTGAAAGAAGAACCGGTGGAAAAATGTAAGCAGAAAACAAGAAATTGCTAACGTATCCACCATCTCCGCCTAAAGATCCCTGAACCTGGAAAGGTATATGGGAAATTTCTTGTTTAGATGAGAGACCATCAGAATTATTTCTGGAAGGACCACATCTGTACAAACGAAAAAAACAATTTATGTAAGAACTTACCTGATAAATTCATTTCTTTCATATTGGCAAGAGTCCATGAGCTAGTGACGTATGGGATATACATTCCTACCAGGAGGGGCAAAGTTTCCCAAACCTCAAAATGCCTATAAATACACCCCCCACCACACCCACAATTCAGTTTAACGAATAGCCAAGAAGTGGGGTGATAAGAAAGGAGCGAAAGCATCAACAAGGAATTGGAATAATTGTGCTTTATACAAAAAAATCATAACCACCACAAAAAGGGTGGGCCTCATGGACTCTTGCTAATATGAGAGAAATTAATTTATCAGGTAAGTTCTTACATTAATTATGTTTTCTTTCATGTAATTGGCAAGAGTTCATGAGCTAGTGACGTATGGGATAGAAAATACCCAAGATGTGGAACTCCACGCAAGAGTCACTAGAGAGGGAGGGATAAAAATAAAGACAGGCAATTCCGCTGAAAAAAGAATCCACAACCCAAATCAAAAAGTTTTAATCTTTATAATGAAAAAAAATGAAATTATAAGCAGAAGAATCAAACTGAAACAGCTGCCTGAAGAACTTTTCTACCAAAAACTGCTTCTGAAGAGAAAACATCAAAATGGTAGAATTCAGTAAAAGTATGCAAAGAAGACCAAGTTGCTGCTTTGCAAATCTGATCAACAGAAGCTTCATTCTTAAAAGCCCAGGAAGTGGAAACTGACCTAGTAGAATGAGCCGTAATCCTCTGAGGCGGGGATTTACCCGACTCCAAATAAGCATGATGAATCAAAAGCTTTAACCAAGACACCAAAGAAATGGCAGAAGCCTTCTGACCTTTCCTAGAACCAGAAAAGATAACAAATAGACTAGAAGTCTTTCTGAAATCTTTAGTAGCTTCAACATAATATTTCAAAGCTCTAACCACGTCCAAAGAATGCAAAGATCTTTCCAAAGAATTCTTAGGATTAGGACACAACGAAGGGACAACAATTTCTCTACTAATGTTGTTGGAATTCACAACTTTAGGTAAAAATTTAAATGAAGTCAGCAAAACCGCCTTATCCTGATGAAAAATCAGAAAAGGAGACTCACAAGAAAGAGCAGATAGCTCAGAAACTCTTCTATCAGAAGAGATGGCCAAAAGAAACAATACTTTCCAAGAAAGTAATTTAATGTCCAGAGAATGCATAGGCTCAAACGGAGGAGCCTGTAAAGCCCTCAAAACCAAATTAAGACTTCAAGGAGGAGAAATTGGCTTAATGACAGGCTTGATACGAACCAAAGCCTCTACAAAACAATGAATGTCAGGAAGATTACCAATTTTTCTGTGAAACAGAACAGAAAGAGCAGAGATTTGTCCTTTCAAAGAACTTGCAGACAAACCCTTATCCAAACCATCCTGAAGAAACTGTAAAATTCTAGGAATTCTAAAAGAATGCCAAGAGAATTTACGAGAAGAACACCATGAAATGTAAGTCTTCCAAACTCGGTAATAAATCTTTCTAGACACAGATTTGCGAGCCTGCAACATAGTATTAATCACTGAGTCAGAGAAACCTCTATGACTAAGCACTAAACGTTCAATCTCCATACCTTCAAATTTAATGATTTGAGATCCTGATAGAAAAATGGACCTTGAGATAGAAGGTCTGGCCTTAACGGAAGTGGCCAAGGTTGGCAACTGGACATCCGAACAAGATCTGCATACCAAAACCTGTGTGGCCATGCTGGAGCCACCAGCAGTACAAATGAACGCTCCATTATGATTTTGGAAATCACTCTTGGAAGAAGAACTAGAGGCGGAAAGAGATAAGCAGGTTGATAATTCCAAGGAAGTGACAACGCATCCACTGCTTCCGCTTGAGGATCCCTGGACCTGGACAGATACCTGGGAAGTTTCCTGTTTAGATGAGAAGCCATCAGATCTATTTCTGGAAGACCCCACATCTGAACATTCTGAAGTAACACATCTGGGTGAAGAAACCATTCTCCCGGATGTAAAGTCTGGCGACTGAGATAATCCGCTTCCCAATTGTCTATACCTGGGATATGGACCGCAGAGATTAGACAAGAGCTGGATTCCGCCCATTCAAGTATCCGAGATACTTCTTTCATAGCTTGAGGACTGTGAGTCCCACCTTGATGATTGACATACGCCACGGTTGTGACATTGTCTGTCTGAAAACAAATAAACGGTTCCCTCTTCAGAAGAGGCCAAAACTGAAGAGCTCTGAGAATCTCACAGAGTTCCAAAATATTGATTGGTAATCTCGCCTCTTGAGATTTCCAAACCCCCTGCGGTGTCAGAGATCCCCAGACAGCTCCCCAACCTGAAAGACTTGCATCTGTTGAAATCAGTGTCCAGGTTGGACGAACAAAAGAGGCCCCCTGAACCAAACGGTGGTGATCTAACCACCAAGTCAGAGATAGTCGAATATTGGGATTTAAGGATATTAATTGTGATATCTTTGTATAATCCCTGCACCATTGGTTCAGCATACAAAGCTGAAGAGGTCTCATGTGAAAACGAGCAAAGGGGATCGCGTCCGATGCTGCAGTCATGAGACCTAAAACCTCCATGCACATAGCTACTGAAGGGAATGACTGAGACTGAAGGTTCTGACAAGCTGAAACCAATTTCAGACGTCTCTTTTCTGTTAGAGACAAAGTCATGGATACTGAATCTATTTGGAATCCTAAAAAAGTTACCCTTGTCTGAGGAATCAAGGAACTTTTTGGTAAATTGATCCTCCAACCATGTCTTTGAAGAAACAACACTAGTTGATTCGTGTGAGATTCTGCAAAATATAAAGACTGAGCAAGTACCAAGATATCGTCCAAATAAGGAAACACTGCAATACCCCGCTCTCTCATTACAGAGAGAAGGGCACCGAGAACCTTTGAAAAGATCCTTGGAGCTGTTGCTAGGCCAAAAGGCAACAAATTGGTAATGCTTGTCTAGAAAAGAGAATATCAGGAACTGATAATGATCTGGATGAATCGGAATATGAAGATATGCATCCTGTAAGTCTATTGTGGACAAAAAGGCAGAATAGTCCTTATAGTCACCATTTTGAATGTTGGTATTCTTACATAACGATTAAAAATTTTTAGATCCAGAACTGGTTTGAAAGAATTCTTTCTTTGGAACAATGAACAGATTTGAATAAAACCCCAGACCCCGTTCCAGATATGGAACTGGCACAATTACCCCGGATAACTCCAGGTCTGAAACACACTTCAGGAAAGCCTGAGCCTTTACTGTGTTCAATGAAATGCATGAGAGAAAGAAACTTCTCACAGGCGGTCTTACCTTGAAACCTATTCTGTACCCTTGAGAAACAATGTTCTGAATCCAATGATTTTGGATTGAATTGATCCAAACATCTTTGAAAAAACGAAGTCTGCCCCCTACAAGCTGCGCTGGAATGAGGGCCGCACCTTCATGCGGACTTGGGGGCTGGTTTTGATTTTCTAAAAGGCTTGGATTTATTCCAGACTGGAGAAGGCTTCCAATTGGAAACCGTTCCTTTAGGGCAGTGCTTTCCAAACTGTGTGTTGGGACACACTAGTGTGTCGGCAGCAGTGTGTAGGTGTGTCCCTGCTTCAGCACAATTTTTTTTTAAATTTAATTTTTTTAAGGTTTTTTGGGGGGTTTCTGACTTTCCGCCTGCCTGCTATGCATGTCACATGGTTGACACATGATTGATACCTAGTGGGTCACAGATCATCTTAACCAATTGGCGCAGCTCAGTGGGAACTGAAACTATTCCCATTGGCAGCTTTGGCAGCACATTGGCTCCTCACTGCACGTGTAGTCTCCTTAATTGGCTTGTGACTGCTTGTGTAGTCAGTGAGTGGGACAGCAGTGTGTTTGCAGCACGGGCAGTAGTCAGTAGGGCTCACAGAGCTCTGAGGGCGGCAGCTTATACGCTGAGCTGAAGTCAGAGGGGTTTTTTTGCAGCTAGCTCCCAGTAGTGCATTGGTGCTCCTGATATATGGATAGGAAGTGGAAGCTTAAAAATGCTTGATGGTGAAATGTGAGTATCTTTATCCAATATTCCACCAAATATTCAGAAACTGTGTTCATCCCATCAACCTCATACATCCCATTAAAATAGTAAGTAGCTATTGGTGTTATTAAACTATTTTTTAATTCTTGCACATACAGTACATACTGTTACTTGTAAATACATATTATTATTATTATTATTATTATTATATAATTTATGTATGTGTCCATATATTTTAAAACAAGTTAGTTTAACCTCCTTTTTGCTAGTACAACTGAATTAATTACCGTGTCGTGAAATGATGTAGGTCTAAAAAGTGGGTCACCAACATGAAAAGTTTGGAAAGCTCTGCTTTAGGGGAAGGGTCAGGTTTCTGTTCCTTATTCTGACGAAAGGAACGAAAACGGTTAGTAGCCCTAAATTTACCCTTAGATTTTTTATCCTGAGGCAAAAAAGCTCCCTTCCCCCCCCAGTGACAGTTGAAATTATAGAATCCAACTGAGAACCAAATAATTTATTACCTTGGAAAGATAGAGATAGCAATGTTGACTTAGAAGTCATATCCGCATTCCAAGATTTAAGCCATAAAGCTCTTCCAGCTAAAATAGCTAAAGACATATACCTGACATCAATTCTAATGATATCAAAAATGGCATCACAAATGACATTATTAGCATGTTGAATTAGCTTAACAATGCTATATACATTAGGATCTGGTACTTGTTGCGCTAAAGTTTCCAACCAAAGAGTTGAAGCCGCAGCAACATCAGCCAAAGAAATAGCAGGCCTAAGAAGATGACCTGAACATAAATAAGCCTTCCTTAGATAAGATTCAAGCTTCCTATCTAAAGGATCTTTAAAAGAAGTACTATCTGCCGTAGGAATAGTAGTATGCTTAGCAAGAGTAGAGATAGCCCCATCAACTTTGGGGATCTTTTCCCAAAACTCCAATCTATCAGTCGGCAAAGGGTACAGTCTCTTAAACCTTGAAGAAGGAGTAAATGAAGTACCCAATGAAAATAGCATCAGGAACTGGAAAATCTGAAATAGCATCAGGAACTGGAAAAACTTCTGGAATAACTACATGAGGTTTAAAAAACGAATTTAAACGTTTATTGGCTTTAATATCAAGAGGACTAGTCTCCTCCATATCTGCAATCAACACCTCTTTTAATAAAGAACGAATATACTCCATTTGAAATAAATATGAAGTTTTGTCAGTGTCAATATCTGAGGCAGAATCTTCTGAACCAGATAGATGCTCATCAGAGATAGATAAATCAGAATGCTGTCGGTCATTTAAAAATTCATCGAATTTATGAGAAGTTTTAAAAGACCTTTTACGTTTATTAGAAGGTGGTATAACAGACAGGGCCTTCTGAATAGAATTAGAAACAAATTCTCTCACATTAACAGGAATAAACTGAACATTAGATGTTGAAGGAACAACAACAGGTAATGAACTACTACTAATGGAAATATTATCTGCTTTATAAAGTTTATCATGACAACTAACACAAACTACAGCCGGAGGTACAGTTACCACAAGTTTACAACAAATGCACTTAGCTTTGGTAGAACCGACATCAGGCAGCAGCATTCCAGAAGTAGATTCTGAGACAGGGTCAGATTGAGACATCTTGCAATATGTAATAGAAAAAACATATAAAGCAAAATTATCAATTTCCTTATATGACAGTTTCAGGAATGGGAAAAAATGCAAACAGAATAAGCCTCTGGAAACCAGAAGCAAAAATACATGAGGACTTAAATAATGTCAAAAAGTCTGGCGCCAAGTATGACGCCCACAAACGTCTGCAACAAACACAAGCGTCATAGATGACGCAACTACGTGAAAATTCTCGGCACCAACTAAGACGCCGGAAATGACAAAAATACGTCAACAAACGTAATTCTCGCGCCAAAAAAGCCTCGCGCCAAAAATGACGCAATAAATTATAGCATTTTGCGCACCCACAAGCCTAACAGCCCGCAATTTAGAAAAAACAAAGTTTATGCTTACCTGATAAATTTATTTCTCTTGTGGTGTATCCAGTCCACGCATTCATCCATTACTTGTGGGAAATTCTCCTTCCCAACAGGAAGCTGCAAGAGGATCACCCACAGCAGAGCTGTCTATATAGCTCCTCCCCTAACTGCCACTCCCAGTCATTCGACCGAAGACAAGCAAGAGAAAGGAGAAACTATAGGGTGCCGTGGTGACTGTAGTTTAAAAATAAAAAAAACACCTGCCTTAAAATGACAGGGCGGGCCGTGGACTGGATACACCACAAGAGAAATAAATTTATCAGGTAAGCATAAATTTTGTTTTCTCTTGTAAGGTGTATCCAGTCCACGGATTCATCCATTACTTGTGGGATACCAATACCAAAGCTATAGGACACGGATGAAGGGAGGGACAAGGCAGGCGCTTAAACGGAAGGCACCACTGCCTGTAAGACCTTTCTCCCAAAAATAGCCTCCAAAGAAGCAAAAGTATCAAATTTGTAGAATTTAGAAAAAGTATGAAGCGAAGACCAAGTCGCCGCCTTACAAATCTGTTCAACAGAAGCCTCATTTTTAAAAGCCCATGTGGAAGCCACCGCTCTAGTGGAATGAGCTGTAATTCTTTCAGGAGGCTGCTGGCCAGCAGTCTCATAAGCTAAGCGGATTATATTTCTTAACCAAAAAGAAAGAGAAGTTGCTGAAGCCTTTTGGCCTCTCCTCTGTCCAGAGTAGACAACAAACAAAGCAGATGTTTGACGAAAATCCTTAGTAGCTTGTAAATAAAACTTTAAAGCACGAACCACGTCAAGATTGTGTAATAGACGTTCCTTCTTTGAAGAAGGATTAGGACACAGTGACAGAACAACAATCTCCTGATTGATATTCTTATTAGATACCACCTTAGGAAGAAACCCAGGTTTGGTACGCAAAACTACCTTATCTGCATGGAAGATCAGATGAGGGGAATCACACTGTAAGGCAGATAACTCTGAAACTCTTCGAGCCGAAGAGATCGCTACCAAAAACAGAACTTTCCAAGATAAAAGCTTGATATCTATGGAATGCAGAGGTTCAAACGGAACCCCTTGAAGAACTCTAAGAACTAGATTTAAACTCCATGGCGGAGCAACAGGTTTAAACACAGGCTTGATTCTAACTAAAGCCTGACAAAACGCCTGAACGTCTGGAACATCCGCCAGACGCTTGTGCAAAAGAATAGACCGAGCAGAAATCTGTCCCTTTAAGGAACTAGCTGACAATCCCTTCTCCAAAGATAATATCCTGGGAATCCTGACTTTACTCCATGAGTAACCCTTGGATTCACACCAATGAAGATATTTACACCATATCTTATGATAGATTTTCCTGGTGACAGGCTTTCGAGCCTGAATTAAGGTATCAATGACCGACTCGGAGAAACCACGTTTTGATAAAATCAAGCGTTCAATCTCCAAGCAGTCAAACGCAAAGAAATTAGATTTGGATGGTTGAAAGGACCCTGAAGTAGAAGGTCCTGCCTCAGCGGCAGAGTCCATGGTGGAAGGGATGACATGTCCACCAGATCTGCATACCAAGTCCTGCGTGGCCATGCAGGTGCTATCAAAATCACTGAAGCTCTCTCCTGCTTGATCTTGGCAATCAGACGAGGGAGCAAAGGAAACGGTGGAAACACAAGCCAGGTTGAAGGACCAAGGCGCTGCTAGAGCATCTATCAGCGCTGCCTTGGGATCCCTGGACCTGGATCCGTAACAAGGAAGCTTGGCGTTCTGACGAGACGCCATCAGATCCAGTTCTGGTTTGCCCCAAAGTTTAATCAACTGTGCAAACACCTCCGGATGGAGTTCCCACTCCCCCGGATGAAAAGTCTGCCGACTTAGAAAATCCGCCTCCCAGTTCTCTACTCCTGGGATATGGATAGCTGATAAATGGCAAGAGTGAACCTCGGCCCATAGAATTATTTTTGAAACCTCCAACATTGCTAGGGAACTCATTGTTCCCCCTTGATGGTTGATGTAGGCTACAGTCGTGATATTGTCCGACTGAAATCTGATGAACCTGACCGCAGCAAGCTGAGGCCAAGCCTGAAGAGCATTGAATATCGCTCTTAGTTCCAGAATGTTTATCGGAAGGAGTGCCTCCTCCTGAGTCCACAAGCCCTGAGCCTTCAGGGAGTTCCAGACTGCACCCCAGCCCAGAAGGCTGGCATCTGTCGTTACTATTGTCCAATCTGGCCTGCGGAAGGTCATACCCTTGGACAGATGGACCCGAGATAGCCACCAGAGAAGAGAATCCCTGGTTTCTTGTTCCAGATTTAGTAGAGGGGACAAATCTGTGTAATACCCATTCCACTGACTGAGCATGCAAAGTTGCAGCGGTCTGAGATGTAGGCGGGCAAATGGCACTTTGTCCATTGCCGCTACCATTAAGCCGATTACTTCCATACACTGAGCCACTGAAGGGCGAGAAGTAGAATAAAGAACACGGCAGGAATTTAGAAGTTTTGACAACCTGGCCTCTGTCAGGTAAATCTTCATTTCTACAGTATCTATCAGAGTTCCTAGGAAGGAAACTCTTGTGAGAGGGGATAGAGAACTCTTTTCTTTGTTCACTTTCCACCCATGAGACCTCAGGAATGCCAGAACAATGTCCATATGGGACCTGGCGATTTGAAAATTCGACGCCTGTATCAGAATGTCGTCTAGGTAAGGGGCTACTGCTATACCCCGCGGCCTTAGGACCGCTAGGAGTGACCCTAGAACCTTCGTAAAGATTCTTGGTGCTGTAGCTAACACAAAGGGAAGAGCCACAAACTGGTAATGCCTGTCTAGGAAGGCGAACCTGAGAAACCGATGATGATCTCTGTGTATCGGAATGTGAAGATAAGCATCCTTTAAGTCCACGGTAGTCATGTATTGACCCTCCTGGATCATAGGTAGGATGGTTCGAATAGTCTCCATCTTGAAGGATGGGACCCTGAGAAATTTGTTTAGGATCTCGAGATCTAAGATTGGTCTGAAGGTTCCCTCTTTCTTGGGAACTACAAACAGATTTGAATAGAAGCCTAGCCCCTGTTCCTCCTTTGGAACTGGGTGGATCACTCCCATAACTAGGAGGTATTGAACACAATGTAAGAATGCCTCTCTCTTTATCTGGTTTGAAGATAATTGTGAGAGATGAAATCTCCCTTTTGGGGAAGAAGCTTTGAAGTCCAGAAGATATCCCTGGGACACAATTTCCAACGCCCAGGGATCCTGGACATCTCTTGCCCAAGCCTGGGCGAAGAGAGAAAGTCTGCCCCCTAACTAGATCCGTTTCCGGATCAGGGGCTGATCTTTCATGCTGTCTTAGAGGCAGCAGCAGGTTTTTGGCCTACTTTCCTTTGTTCCAAGCCTGGTTAGGTCTCCAGACCGGCTTGGACTGGGCAAAATTTCCCTCTTGTTTTGTATTAGAGGAAGTTGAAGCTGCGCCACTCTTGAAGTTTCGAAAGGAACGAAAATTAGTCTGTTTGGTCCTTAATTTGTTGGACCTATCCTGAGGAAGGGCGTGACCTTTTCCTCCAGTAATAATCAGAAATGATCTCCGTCAGTCCAGGCCCGAATAGGGTCTGCCCCTTGAAGGTAATGTTGAGAAGCTTAGACTTTGAAGTAACGTCAGCTGACCAGGATTTAAGCCATAGCGCCCTACGCGCCTGAATAGCAAAACCTGAGTTCTTAGCCGTTAGCTTGGTTAAATGAACAACGGCGTCAGAAACAAATGAATTGGCTAGCTTAAGAGCTTTAAGCTTGTCAAGGATATCATCCAACGGGGTTTCTACCTGTAGAGCCTCTTCTAGAGACTCAAACCAGAAAGCCGCAGCAGCAGTGACTGGGGCAATGCATGCAAGAGGCTGGAGAATAAAACCTTGTTGAATAAAAATCTTCTTAAGGTAACCCTCTAATTTTTTGTCCATTGGATCTAGAAAAGCACAACTGTCCTCGACCGGGATAGTTGTACGCTTCGCTAGGGTAGACACCGCTACCTCCACCTTAGGGACCGTCTGCCACAAGTCCCGTGTAGCGGCATCTATAGGAAACATCTTTTTAAAAGCAGGAGGGGGAGAGAACGGTACACCTGGTCTATCCCATTCCTTAGTAATAATTTCTGAAAACCTCTTAGGGATTGGAAAAACAGTGTAAATAGGCACTGCATAGTATTTATCCAACTTACACAATTTCTCTGGGACTACAATGGCGTCACAGTCATCCAGAGTTGCTAAAACCTCCCTGAGCAACACGCGGAGGTGTTCAAGTTTAAATTTAAATGTAGACATATCAGAATCAGGTTTAAGTGTCTTCCCTGAATCAGAAAAATCACCCACAGATAGAAGCTCTCCTGCTTCAGCTTCTGCACATTGTGAGGGTATATCAGACATAGCTACTAAAGCGTCAGAGAGCTCTGTATTTGTTCTAGCCCCAGAGCTGTCCCGCTTTCCTTGCAACCCTGGCAGTTTAGACAATACCTCTGTAAGGGTATGATTCATAACTGCCGCCATGTCTTGTAAAGTATACGCAATGGGCGCACTAGATGTACTTGGCGTCCCTTGAGCGGGAGTTATAGGTTCTGAAACGTGGGGAGAGTTAGTCGGCATAACTTCCCCCTTGTCAATTTCCTCTGGTGATAAATCTTTTAAAGCCAGAATATGGTCTTTAAAATTTATAGTAAGATCAGTGCATTTGGTACACAATCTAAGAGGGTGTTCCACAATGGCTTCTAAACATAATGAACAAGGAGTTTCCTCTATGTCAGACATGTTTAACAGACTAGTAATGAGATCAGCAAGCTTGGAAAACACTTTAATAAATGTGAAAAAGCAGAATATAAAAAACGGTACTGTGCCTTTAAGGGAAAAAAACAATCACATAAGCTGCAAAACAGTGAAAAAAAGCAGTAAACTCTACAAAATTTTTACAGTGTGTATAATAGACTAAAATAGCATTGCACCCACTTGCAAATGGATGATTAACCCCTCAGGCTCAAAAACGAATCAGAAAAACTGTAAAACCGTTATAAACAGTCACAAGCAAACTGCCACAGCTCTACTGTGGCTCCTACTTGCCCATAAAACGACTTTTGTAGGCACAAAAACCCTTTACAGAGGTCCTATATGTCAGGGGACTCCTTCAGGGAAGCTGGATGTCTCAGATTGTAAAAACTACTGCGCAATTAGAGCGTGAAAATAGGCCCCTCCCACCATGCACTCAAAGTGAAAGGGCCATAAAAAACTACTCCTAGGAGAAATCTAGTCAGCCATGTGGAAAACTAGGCCCCAAATAAAGATTAATCACCCTCAGTAAAAAACGTCTTTTTTATATATCATGCAAACGTTTTACATACTAAGTAATAAGAGCAAGTAACATGAATAACATAATTTATGTAAGAACTTACCTGATAAATTCATTTCTTTCATATTAACAAGAGTCCATGAGCTAGTGACGTATGGGATATACATTCCTACCAGGAGGGGCAAAGTTTCCCAAACCTTAAAATGCCTATAAATACACCCCTCACCACACCCACAAATCAGTTTAACGAATAGCCAAGAAGTGGGGTGATAAGAAAAAAGTGCGAAGCATATAAAATAAGGAATTGGAATAATTGTGCTTTATACAAAAAAATCATAACCACCACAAAAAAGGGTGGGCCTCATGGACTCTTGTTAATATGAAAGAAATGAATTTATCAGGTAAGTTCTTACATAAATTATGTTTTCTTTCATGTAATTAACAAGAGTCCATGAGCTAGTGACGTATGGGATAATGAATACCCAAGATGTGGATCTTTCCACACAAGAGTCACTAGAGAGGGAGGGATAAAATAAAGACAGCCAATTCCTGCTGAAAATAATCCACACCCAAAATAAAGTTTAATGAAAAACATAAGCAGAAGATTCAAACCGAAACCACTGCCTGAAGAACCTTTCTACCAAAAACTGCTTCAGAAGAAGAGAATACATCAAAATGGTAGAATTTAGTAAAAGTATGCAAAGAGGACCAAGTCGCTGCTTTGCAAATCTGATCAACTGAAGCTTCATTCCTAAACGCCCAGGAAGTAGAAACTGACCTAGTAGAATGAGCTGTAATCCTCTGAGGCGGAGTCTTACCCGATTTAACATAGGCAAGATGAATTAAAGATTTCAACCAGGATGCCAAAGAAATGGCAGAAGCTTTCTGGCCTTTTCTAGAACCAGAAAAGATGACAAATAGACTAGAAGTCTTTCGGAAAGATTTAGTAGCTTCAACATAATATTTCAAAGCTCTAACAACATCCAAAGAATGTAACGATTTCTCCTTAGAATTCTTAGGATTAGGACATAATGAAGGAACCACAATTTCTCTACTAATGTTGTTGGAATTCACAACCTTAGGTAAAAATTCAAAAGAAGTTCGCAACACCGCCTTATCCTGATGAAAAATCAGAAAAGGAGACTCACAAGAAAGAGCAGATAATTCAGAAACTCTTCTGGCAGAAGAGATGGCCAA
Source organism: Bombina bombina (assembly GCF_027579735.1). Classification (NCBI taxonomy): domain Eukaryota; kingdom Metazoa; phylum Chordata; class Amphibia; order Anura; family Bombinatoridae; genus Bombina; species Bombina bombina. The sequence goes on from NC_069506.1 coordinate 258,602,120, forward strand.
AAGGAACAAAACTTTCCAAGAAAGCAATTTAATGTCCAATGAATGCATAGGTTCAAACGGAGGAGCTTGAAGAGCTCCCAGAACCAAATTCAAACTCCATGGAGGAGAAATTGACTTAATGACAGGTTTTATACGAACCAAAGCTTGTACAAAACAATGAATATCAGGAAGAATAGCAATCTTTCTGTGAAAAAGAACAGAAAGAGCAGAGATTTGTCCTTTCAAGGAACTTGCGGACAAACCCTTATCTAAACCATCCTGAAGAAATTGTAATATTCTCGGAATTCTAAAAGAATACCAAGAAAAATGATGAGTAAGACACCAAGAAATATAAGTCTTCCAGACTCTATAATATATCTCTCTAGATACAGATTTACGAGCCTGTAACATAGTATTAATCACAGAGTCAGAGAAACCTCTTTGACTAAGAATCAAGCGTTCAATCTCCATACCTTTAAATTTAAGGATTTCAGATCCGGATGGAAAAAAAGGACCTTGCGACAGAAGGTCTGGTCTTAACGGAAGAGTCCATGGTTGGCAAGATGCCATCCGGACAAGATCCGCATACCAAAACCTGTGAGGCCATGCCGGAGCTATTAGCAGAACAAACGAGCATTCCCTCAGAATCTTGGAGATTACTCTTGGAAGAAGAACTAGAGGCGGAAAGATATAGGCAGGATGATACTTCCAAGGAAGTGATAATGCATCCATTGCCTCCGCCTGAGGATCCCGGGATCTGGACAGATACCTGGGAAGTTTCTTGTTTAGATGAGAGGCCATCAGATCTATTTCTGGAAGCCCCCACATTTGAACAATCTGAAGAAATACCTCTGGGTGAAGAGACCATTCGCCCGGATGCAACGTTTGGCGACTGAGATAATCCGCTTCCCAATTGTCTACACCTGGGATATGAACCGCAGAGATTAGACAGGAGCTGGATTCCGCCCAAACCAAAATTCGAGATACTTCTTTCATAGCCAGAGGACTGTGAGTCCCTCCTTGATGATTGATGTATGCCACAGTTGTGACATTGTCTGTCTGAAAACAAATGAACGATTCTCTCTTCAGAAGAGGCCAAAACTGAAGAGCTCTGAAAATTGCACGGAGTTCCAAAATATTGATCGGTAATCTCACCTCCTGAGATTCCCAAACTCCCTGTGCCGTCAGAGATCCCCACACAGCTCCCCAACCTGTGAGACTTGCATCTGTTGAAATTACAGTCCAGGTCGGAAGAACAAAAGAAGCCCCCTGAATTAAACGATGGTGATCTGTCCACCACGTTAGAGAGTGTCGAACAATCGGTTTTAAAGATATTAATTGAGATATCTTCGTGTAATCCCTGCACCATTGGTTCAGCATACAGAGCTGAAGAGGTCGCATGTGAAAACGAGCAAAGGGGATCGCGTCCGATGCAGCAGTCATAAGACCTAGAATTTCCATGCATAAGGCTACCGAAGGGAATGATTGTGACTGAAGGTTTCGACAAGCTGTAATCAATTTTAGACGTCTCTTGTCTGTTAAAGACAGAGTCATGGACACTGAATCTATCTGGAAACCCAGAAAGGTTACCCTTGTTTGAGGAATCAAAGAACTTTTTGGTAAATTGATCCTCCAACCATGATCTTGAAGAAACAACACAAGTCGATTCGTATGAGACTCTGCTAAATGTAAAGACTGAGCAAGTACCAAGATATCGTCCAAATAAGGAAATACCACAATACCCTGTTCTCTGATTACAGACAGAAGGGCACTGAGAATCTTTGTGAAAATTCTTGGAGCTGTAGCAAGGCCAAACGGTAGAGCCACAAATTGGTAATGCTTGTCTAGAAAAGAGAATCTCAGGAACTGAAAATGATCTGGATGAATTGGAATATGCAGATATGCATCCTGTAAATCTATTGTGGACATATAATTCCCTTGCTGAACAAAAGGCAATATAGTCCTTACAGTTACCATCTTGAACGTTGGTATCCTTACATAACGATTCAATAATTTTAGATCCAGAACTGGTCTGAAGGAATTCTCCTTCTTTGGTAAAATGAAGAGATTTGAATAAAACCCCATCCCCTGTTCCGGAACTGGAACTGGCATAATTACTCCAGCCAACTCTAGATCTGAAACACAATTCAGAAATGCTTGAGCTTTCACTGGATTTACTGGGACACGGGAAAGAAAAAATCTCTTTGCAGGAGGTCTCATCTTGAAACCAATTCTGTACCCTTCTGAAACAATGCTCTGAATCCAAAGATTGTGAACAGAATTGATCCAAATTTCTTTGAAAAAACGTAACCTGCCCCCTACCAGCTGAACTGGAATGAGGGCCGTACCTTCATGTGAACTTAGAAGCAGGCTTTGCCTTTCTAGCAGGCTTGGATTTATTCCAGACTGGAGATGGTTTCCAAACTGAAACTGCTCCTGAGGACGAAGGATCAGGCTTTTGTTCTTTGTTGAAACGAAAGGAACGAAAACGATTGTTAGCCCTGTTTTTACCTTTAGATTTTTTATCCTGTGGTAAAAAAGTTCCTTTCCCACCAGTAACAGTTGAAATAATAGAATCCAACTGAGAACCAAATAATTTGTTTCCCTGGAAAGAAATGGAAAGTAGAGTTGATTTAGAAGCCATATCAGCATTCCAAGTCTTAAGCCATAAAGCTCTTCTGGCTAAGATAGCTAGAGACATAAACCTAACATCAACTCTAATAATATCAAAAATAGCATCACAGATAAAATTATTAGCATGCTGAAGAAGAATAATAATATCATGAGAATCACGATTTGCTACTTGTTGCGCTAGGGTTTCCAACCAAAAAGTTGAAGCTGCAGCAACATCAGCCAATGATATAGCAGGTCTAAGAAGATTACCTGAACACAGATAAGCTTTTCTTAGAAAGGATTCAATTTTTCTATCTAAAGGATCCTTAAACGAGGTACCATCTGACGTAGGAATGGTAGTACGTTTAGCAAGGGTAGAAATAGCCCCATCAACTTTAGGGATTTTGTCCCAAAATTCTAACCTGTCAGGCGGAACAGGATATAATTGCTTAAAACGTTTAGAAGGAGTAAATGAATTACCCAATTTATCCCATTCTTTGGAAATCACTGCAGAAATAGCATTAGGAACAGGAAAAACTTCTGGAATAACCGCAGGAGCTTTAAAAACCTTATCCAAACGTATAGAATTAGTATCAAGAGGACTAGAATCCTCTATTTCTAAAGCAATTAGTACTTCTTTAAGTAAAGAGCGAATAAATTCCATCTTAAATAAATATGAAGATTTATCAGCATCAATCTCTGAGATAGAATCCTCTGAACCAGAAGAGTCCAAAGAATCAGAATGATGGTGTTCATTTAAAAATTCATCTGTAGAGAGAGAAGATTTAAAAGACTTTTTACGTTTACTAGAAGGAGAAATAACAGACAAAGCCTTCTTTATGGATTCAGAAACAAAATCTCTTATGTTATCAGGAACATTCTGCACCTTAGATGTTGAGGGAACTGCAACAGGCAATGGTACATTACTAAAGGAAATATTATCTGCTTTAACAAGTTTGTCATGACAATTATTACAAACAACAGCTGGAGGAATAGCTACCAAAAATTTACAGCAGATACACTTAGCTTTGGTAGATCCAGCAGGCAGTGATTTTCCTGTAGTATCTTCTGGCTCAGATGCAACGTGAGACATCTTGCAATATGTAAGAGAAAAAACAACATATAAAGCAAAATAGATCAAATTCCTTATAAGACAGTTTCAGGAATGGGAAAGAATGCCAAATATCAAGCTTCTAGCAACCAGAAGCAAATGAAAAATGAGACTGAAATAATGTGGAGACAAAAGCGACGCCCATATTTTTTAGCGCCAAATAAGACGCCCACATTATTTGGCGCCTAAATGCTTTTGGCGCCAAAAATGACGCCACATCCGGACGCCGACATTTTTGGCGCAAAATAACGTCAAAAAATGACGTAACTTCCGGCGACACGTATGACGCCGGAAACGGAAAAGAATTTTTGCGCCAAAAAAGTCCGCGCCAAGAATGACGCAATAAAATGAAGCATTTTCAGCCCCCGCGAGCCTAACAGCCCACAGGGAAAAAAGTCAAATTTTTGAGGTAAGAAAAATATGATAATTCAATGCATAATCCCAAATATGAAACTGACTGTCTGAAAATAAGGAAAGTTGAACATTCTGAGTCAAGGCAAATAAATGTTTGAATACATATATTTAGAACTTTATAAATAAAGTGCCCAACCATAGCTTAGAGTGTCACAGAAAATAAGACTTACTTACCCCAGGACACTCATCTACATGTTTGTAGAAAGCCAAACCAGTACTGAAACGAGAATCAGTAGAGGTAATGGTAAATATAAGAGTATATCGTCGATCTGAAAAGGGAGGTAAGAGATGAATCTCTACGACCGATAACAGAGAACCTTATGAAATAGACCCCGTAGAAGGAGATCACTGCATTCAATAGGCAATACTCTCTTCACATCCCTCTGACATTCACTGCACGCTGAGAGGAAAACCGGGCTCCAACTTGCTGCGGAGCGCATATCAACGTAGAATCTAGCACAAACTTACTTCACCACCTCCCTTGGAGGCAAAGTTTGTAAAAACTGATTTGTGGGTGTGGTGAGGGGTGTATTTATAGGCATTTTAAGGTTTGGGAAACTTTGCCCCTCCTGGTAGGAATGTATATCCCATACGTCACTAGCTCATGGACTCTTGTTAATTACATGAAAGAAATAACCCTTTACTGCAAGCATGATCCCAGTCGTTTGTTAAATCACTGTAATCAGGCTTACCTTAAATATATCAGGCACTGTCAGCATTTTCTAGACCTTATCTCTCTAGAAAAAAAAATGTACTGAACATACCTCAGAGCAGTTAATTCTGCAGGCCATTCCCCCAGCTGAAGTTTTCCCATACTCTTCAGTTATGTGTGAGAACAGCAGTGGACCTTAGTTACAACCTGCTAAGATCATCAAAAACCTCAGGCAGAAATCTTCTTCTAATTTCTGCCTGAGGTAAAAACAGTACAACGCCGGTACCATTTAAAAATAAACTTTTGATTGAAGATAAACTACACTAAAACACCACATCTCTCTTGATACTTCCTTTCTTGTCGAGAGCTGCAAGAGAATGACTGGGAGTGGCAGTTAGGGGAGGAGCTATATAGACAGCTCTGCTGTGGGTGATCCTCTTGCAGCTTCCTGTTGGGAAGGAGAATATCCCACAAGTAATGGATGAATCCGTGGACTGGATACACCTTACAAGAGAAATGTGTATGTGAGAAAGTCCACAAGTCGTCCTTCGACAGCGGAATAATATTTGGCAGGCAGGCAGCTCTCTCGACAACGGTGGATCAAAAAATATATATTGAGTCCTAAAAGACAAAAGATGGAAGAGGCGCCCTTGGTGCAATAACTCAAAAATAAAGTGATGTAATAACGTGTGTGTCACGCAGCGCCGCTCTAGCCGTTGCTAGGGGCGCGGCGTCTCCTTTCTGCTCGTTGCCAGGGGAAGTCGGATCTGGCGTCTCCTCCCTGCTCGTTGCCAGGGGCAGTGTCGGCTCAGGATGCATGTGGCTCCTGATGCTGCTGGGAGCTCTCTGGCGCGAATCCTGCGCCTATTTAAACCCTACACTAACAATCTGTCACTGCCCAAGTATAGGTGTTACTCTGTGTGCTCCTGGGTGTGACAGATCGTTCTATACCATTGTTGCTGAACATGCCTGTTTACCGACTACTCTACCTGCCTTAACCCTTTAACTGGTGGACTGATCTTTGTTGCAGAACCTGCCTGTTGCTGACTACTCTGCCTCTTTGTCCCCTGAATCGCTGGATTGATTTACTGCTGCTGAACTCTGCCTGTCTGACTACTCTGCCTGTTTAACCCCTAAACTGCAGGACTGATATATCGTTGCCAAACCCTGCCTGCCTTGACCAGCCTTTGAAAAGATTTCCCATGAGTGAAACCATGAAATCAACAGGCGATACTCTCTTCACATCCCTCTGACAAACGCTGTACTCTGAGAGGAATTGGGCTTCAAAATGCTTAGAAGCGCCTATCATAGAAGAAATCAAGCACAAACTTACTTCACCACCTCCACAGGAGGCAAAGTTTGTAAAACTGAGGAATGAGTGTGGTGGGAGGTGTATTTATAGGCATTTGAGGTTTGGGAAACTTTGCCCCCTCCTGGTAGGAATGTATATCCCATACATCACTAGCTCATGGACTCTTGCCACTTACATGAAAGAAATATGCACAAAATAGATACCTAAAAAAAAAAAAAAAAAATTATAATCAAGACATGGCAGCGTAAATATTTATAGGTATGTACTATGATAAATAGGGAGTAAATGCTTTTTCCGACAGGTGAAATGTATCATTATTACGCCCCAGCTCGCCTTTTACAAAACAAGCAAAGTTACGTCAATTTTTTTTTATAAATTCAGGTGCACATGTGCGCTTCTCCAGAGACTAGCTGGGGCGCATTTACAGGCGAAGCACATAAACAGTTCATCTAACCTTTGATAAATCACCCCCTAAACATTCCACAGCATCACCCTCTTTCAGGGCCATAATAGTAAAAATGACATGCTCTAATTTGTTAAAGCACGTAATGTTAAGACTATTGACCCTGCATTTTTATGTGTTTAACTTTTAACCTGCCCCACAAGGTTACATACAATAGAAGTATCGCTAGAGACCGACAGAGCACTGCAGGTCCCTAGCGAATATGGCCACTGATCCAATCAGCAGTGATAGTGTCACGGCTCAGCTGTGTAACTAGCTGGTTGGAGAAAATAAAAATACTTTAATAAAAATGTATAAAGGTACTTCAATTTGTTTTAAAAAAAAAGTACCTGTGTAGGGGTTCTAATGACTGTGCCAAATGAGTTGCATACAGAATCCAACTTTGAAATGTTAACTGAAAGTAGTATAGTATAAACAACAAAACACAGGAAAATGTGAAGTTTCAATCCATATAAAGAAAGGTGGTTCTTGTACCTATCAAGGTGTTAATTGCAGATATTATGGATGGGGTTTGTGAACTGAAAGCACTGCCTGTGAGCAAACCTCAGTGAATTTACTGCTAGACCACCAGACAGGTGAGTGCCTTATGCAACACAGCATTTGGAGATTTATAAATTTTTCCTTTAAATAAAGTTAAAGGGACATGAAACAACATTTTCTTTCATGATTCAGAAATTGCATGCACTTCTAAACAGTTTTCCAATTAACTGTTTTAATCTAATTTACTTTGTTCTCTTTGTATCTATTGTTGAAAAGCATATCTAGGTAGGCTCAGGATCTGGCAGCTAGATGCTGATTGGTGACTGCACATATATACGATTGTCTTACCAATGTGTTCAGCTAGCTACCAGTGGTGCATTGCTGTTCCTTTAAGAAAGTTTACCAAGAAAATTAAGCAAAATTGATAATAGAAAAAAAAGTTTTTTACATATATATGATCTATATGAATCATGTCTCTTTAATATGGCAAGTAAATTACATTTTTGCCCTGAATGTACTCCTTTTGACTGCAGGCATTTATTTAGATCCTTTGCACTAGAAGTTGGTTATATCTTTGTGGACTTGCAGCACATGGAATCCTGGGAGTTGAAGTCTACCAATAACTTCCTGCTCCGTCTAATACCACAGTGGTGTAGCCTTTAACAGTGTGCACCTTATCTTGACACCAACTCAAGAGCCACAACCAAAAAACTGAGGCCAAAGATCCCATAACCCTTAGCCAAGGCACAGAAATGCCCCCAGCAGTCAAAACACAAATGCATGATCTTTTCCATAACCACACACAACCTCCCCCCCCACAGTACATGAATGTCAAGGCATTAAAGGGCCATTATACACTCATTTTTTCTTTGCATAAATGTTTTGTAGATGATCAATTTATAAAGCCCATAAAGTTTTTTGTTTTTTTTTAATTTATAATTTTTCTTATTTTTAAATAACATTGCTCTGATTTTCAGACTCCTAACCAAGCCCCAAAGTTTTATTTGAATACCGTCAGATACCTTCTCCAGCTTGCTCCTGTTTGTGTAAAGGGTCTTTTCATATGCAAAAGAAGGGGGAGGGGGGAGTGTCCTATTTCCCACTTGCAGTGGGCTTTCCAAATGCCTTTTCAACAGAGCTAAAATGAAAGCTTCTAAGTACGTTTTTAAACCATTTTTAATGGATTTTTATATCAGTATCTGTATATCTTATTCTTTATAGTATTGTCTATTACATGCAGTTATATGAAAATGAGTGTATACTGTCCCTTTAATGAGTTTTACTTCCTTGTCAGGTTTGTCCATGTGCGGGTGTATATATATCATACACAATGCTAAACTGTGCAAATCAGAGAACCTGGTGTGACAGTGAGACCATACTGTGGTGCTGAAGATATATTAATAGATTTGCCTTCATTTCTCTTGTTTTTTTATTTCTTTGTTGTAAGTAGCAATAACGGGTGCAATCTAAAAAAACCTGCTGGCAATAGGAGATCTACAAGCAGATAATTTACCTTTTGTGGTGCTTTCCCCTCCCTGCACATCACTTTCAATAGAGAGAACATGTTCTTTTGTCTACTGCGTAAACACAGACTGATTTAAAAAAAAAATAACTTCCTTTTGTTACACCCAATTTTATGCACTATAAATTCTTCAGCAGAATGCACAACATGCAGTGACCTTTGAACTACCCAAATAATATGAATAATGTGAGTTTTGCATGGAAGCCAGAGAGATAAATAAATGCAAACTGGAACTTTCTGCCAGTCTTTTGTAAACCATCAAGCAATAGAGACGGCACACTTGGTAAAAGTCCACAAATACTTGCAACAGGTGGAAAAAATTAAACTATTCAAAGAGAACAGCAAACCTCTAAGCTAATTAGCACAGTGCAGAGTGATGCGCAAATAATGAGCAGACGTTGCAGAGGAGTGACGGAACAAATTAAGAAAATTTTCATGGTATGAAGACAATTCTCATACCCATATTGATGCTTGAAAAGAAAAATTATGCTCTAAAAAGGTTTTACATAAGGTACGCCCAACTACTGAAAAAAAATGCAGATATTGCTAACAAAACTGTTTTATAGGCTGCTAATACATTATTTTCTAGACAGGTATTTAACAATATAGTTATGTCTTGTATTTCTATACCATACATATATTAAAATGGCTTTAACTTTAGTAAAATTTAGTAAATTTAGTAAAAAGCCGGTTACATACACAATATCCCATCAGCACTCAGTATTCAGAGAACACAAACACTACCAACCTCCATACTCCATAACCCCATAACCCCATATTGGCCTTATATAAAAGTAGAAAAAATGCAATCAAATAGAGTAGAACACGAATAAGAAAAATCTAGGGAAAAATAAGTATATATCTTATCAACAGATATGCCTCACAACAGTCACAAGGGAAACTAGATCAAGTCCATTAGAAGAGTTCCAAAGCCAGGAACATACATGAGATGAGGAACAAAGGAATCCATGCAAGTCAGTTGCAACGCCACTTTTATGCTAGGACCACAGGCAAAGCAATATCAAAATATGGTCTCATGAAAACACAAGAAGGGCACCACATAGCATACTCTGTGCTGATTAGTCCAAAATGCCTGCCAAGGAAATATAGTACTATCTTGCAGATTCAAACAAAACCAATGGCACCTAGGGGCAGCCTGATGAATCCATTCACTAGCTAAGTAACAAATGGCAAGAGCTTTATGTAAAGGGGCTAAAATAAATTATTAAAATAAAATGACGTGCATATAAAAAACATAATTTATGCTTACCTGATAAATTTATTTCTCTTGTAGTGTATCCAGTCCACGGATCATCCATTACTTGTGGGATATTCTCCTTCCCAACAGGAAGTTGCAAGAGGATCACCCACAGCAGAGCTGCTATATAGCTCCTCCCCTCACTGCCATATCCAGTCATTCGACTGAAACAAAACGAGAAAGGAGAAACCATAGGGTGCAGTGGTGACTGTAGTTTAATTAAAAGTTAAACCTGCCTTAAAAGGACAGGGCGGGCCGTGGACTGGATACACTACAAGAGAAATAAATTTATCAGGTAAGCATAAATTATGTTTTCTCTTGTTAAGTGTATCCAGTCCACGGATCATCCATTACTTGTGGGATACCAATACCAAAGCTAAAGTACACGGATGATGGGAGGGACAAGGCAGGAACTTAAACGGAAGGAACCACTGCCTGTAGAACCTTTCTCCCAAAAACAGCCTCCGAAGAAGCAAAAGTGTCAAATTTGTAAAATTTTGAAAAGGTGTGAAGCGAAGACCAAGTCGCAGCCTTGCAAATCTGTTCAACAGAGGCCTCATTTTTAAAGGCCCAGGTGGAAGCCACAGCTCTAGTAGAATGAGCTGTAATCCTTTCAGGGGGCTGCTGTCCAGCAGTCTCATAGGCTAAGCGTATTATGCTCCGAAGCCAAAAGGAGAGAGTGGTTGTCGAAGCTTTTTGACCTCTCCTCTGTCCAGAGTAAACGACAAACAGGGCAGATGTTTGACGAAAATCTTTAGTAGCCTGTAAGTAAAACTTCAAGGCACGGACTACGTCCAGATTATGCAAAAGACGTTCCTTCTTTGAAGAAGGATTAGGACACAATGATGGAACAACAATCTCTTGATTGATATTCCTGTTAGAAACCACCTTAGGTAAAAACCCAGGTTTGGTACGCAGAACTACCTTGTCTGAATGAAAAAATCAGATAAGGAGAATCACAATGTAAGGCAGACAACTCGGAGACTCTTCGAGCCGAGGAAATAGACATCAAAAACAGAACTTTCCAAGATAAAAGTTTAATATCAATGGAATGAAGGGGTTCAAACGGAACTCCCTGAAGAACTTTAAGAACCAAGTTTAAGCTCCACGGGGGAGCAACAGTTTTAAACACAGGCTTAATCCTAACCAAAGCCTGACAAAATGCCTGGACGTCTGGAACTTCTGCCAGACGCTTGTGCAAAAGAATAGACAGAGCAGAGATCTGTCCTTTTAAAGAACTAGCTGATAAGCCTTTGTCCAAACCCTCTTGGAGAAAGGACAATATCCTAGGAATCCTAACCTTACTCCATGAGTAACTCTTGGATTCACACCAATAAAGATATTTACGCCATATCTTATGGTAGATTTTCCTGGTGACAGGCTTCCGAGCCTGTATTAAGGTATCAATGACTGACTCGGAGAAGCCACGCCTTGATAGAATCAAACGTTCAATCTCCATGCAGTCAGTCTCAGAGAAATTAGATTTGGATGATTGAAAGGACCTTGTATCAGAAGGTCCTGCCTCAGAGGCAGAGTCCATGGTGGAAGAGATGACATGTCCACTAGGTCTGCATACCAGGTCTTGCGTGGCCACGCAGGCGCTATCAGAATCACCGATGCTCTCTCCTGTTTGATTTTGGCAATCAGTCGAGGGAGCAGAGGAAACGGTGGAAACACATAGGCCAGGTTGAAGAACCAAGGAGCTGCTAGAGCATCTATCAGCGTTGCTCCCGGGTCCCTGGACCCGTAACAAGGAAGCTTGGCGTTCTGGCGAGACGCCATGAGTTCTGGTTTGCCCCAACGATGGACCAGTTGAGCAAACACCTCCGAAAGGAGTTCCCACTCCCCCGGATGAAAAGTCTGACGACTTAGAAAATCCGCCTCCCAGTTCTCTACGCCTGGGATGTGGATCGCTGACAGGTGGCAAGAGTGAGACTCTGCCCAGCGAATTATCTTTGAGACTTCTAACATCGCTAGGGAACTCCTGGTTCCCCCTTGATGGTTGATGTAAGCCAGTGTCGTGATGTTGTCCGACTGAAATCTGATGAACCTCAGTGTTGCTAACTGAGGCCAAGCTAGAAGAGCATTGAATATTGCTCTTAACTCCAGAATATTTATTGGGAGGAGTTTCTCCTCCTGAGTCCACGATCCCTGAGCCTTCAGGGAGTTCCAGACTGCGCCCCAACCTAGAAGGCTGGCATCTGTTGCTACAATTGTCCAATCTGGTCTGCGAAAGGTCATACCCTTGGACAGATGGACCTGAGAAAGCCACCAGAGAAGAGAATCTCTGGTCTCTTGATCCAGATTTAGTAGAGGGGACAAATCAGTGTAATCCCCATTCCACTGACCTAGCATGCATAATTGCAGCAGTTTGAGATGCAGGCGCGCAAATGGCACTATGTCCATTGCTGCTACCATTAACCCGATTACTTCCATGCACTGAGCCACTGACGGGCGTGGAATGGAATGAAGGACGCGGCAAGCATTTAGAAGTTTTGATAACCTGGACTCTGTCAGGTAAATTTTCATCTCTACAGAATCTATAAGAGTCCCTAGGAAGGAGACTCTTGTGAGTGGTGATAGAGAACTCTTTTTCCACGTTCACTTTCCACCCATGCGACCTCAGAAATGCCAGAACTATCTCTCTATGAGACTTGGCAATTTGAATGCTTGACGCCTGTATCAGGATGTCGTCTAGATACGGAGCCACTGCTATGCCTCGCTGTCTTAGAACCGCCAGAAGTGAGCCCAGAACCTTTGTAAAAATTCTCGGGGCAGTGGCCAACCCGAAGGGAAGAGCTACAAATTGGTAATGCCTGTCTAGAAAGGCAAACCTTAGGAACCGATGATGATCTTTGTGAATCGGTATGTGAAGGTAGGCATCCTTTAAGTCCACTGTGGTCATGTACTGACCCTCTTGGATAATGGGTAGGATGGTCCGAATAGTTTCCATTTTGAATGATGGAACTCTGAGGAATTTGTTTAAGATCTTTAGATCCAAGATTGGTCTGAAGGTTCCCTCTTTCTTGGGAACCACAAACAGATTTGAATAAAATCTCTGTCCTTGTTCCGTCCGCGGAACTGGATGGATCACTCCCATTACTAGGAGGTCTTGCACACAGCTTATGAATGCCTCTTTCTTTATCTGGTTTGCTGATAACCTTGAAAGATGAAATCTCCCTTGAGAGGGGAAGCTTTGAAGTCCAGAAGATATCCCTGAGATATGATCTCCAACGCCCAGGGATCCTGAACATCTCTTGCCCACGCCTGGCGAAGAGAAAAAGTCTGCCCCCCACTAGATCCGTTTCCGGATAGGGGGCCGTTCCTTCATGCTGTCTTGGGGGCAGCAGCAGGCTTTCTGGCCTGCTTGCCCTTGTTCCAGGACTGGTTAGGTTTCCAGGCCTGTCTGGAATGAGCAACAGTTCCCTCTTGTTTTGAAGCGGAGGAAGTTGATGCTGCTCCTGCCTTGAAATTTCGAAAGGCACGAAAATTAGACTGTTTGGCCTTTGATTTGGCCCTGTCCTGAGGAAGGGTATGACCCTTGCCTCCAGTAATGTCAGCAATAATTTCCTTCAAGCCAGGCCCGAATAAGGTCTGCCCCTTGAAAGGAATGTTGAGTAATTTAGACTTTGAAGTCACGTCAGCTGACCAGGATTTAAGCCATAGCGCCCTACGCGCCTGGATGGCGAATCCGGAATTCTTAGCCGTTAGTTTAGTCAAATGAACAATGGCATCAGAAACAAATGAGTTAGCTAGCTTAAGCGTTCTAAGCTTGTCAATTTCATTCAATGGAGCTGTCTGGATGGCCTCTTCCAGGGCCTCAAACCAGAATGCTGCCGCAGCAGTGACAGGCGCAATGCATGCAAGGGGCTGTAAAATAAAACCTTGTTGAATAAACATTTTCTTAAGGTAACCCTCCAATTTTTTATCCATTGGATCTGAAAAAGCACAACTGTCCTCAACCGGGATAGTGGTACGCTTTGCTAAAGTAGAAACTGCTCCCTCCACCTTAGGGACCGTCTGCCATAAGTCCCGTGTAGTAGCGTCTATTGGAAACATTTTTCTAAATATAGGAGGTGGGGAGGACTTCCGGTGGGCGGGCACTGGCAACGGACGCATCTGTGAGAGCTCCGCTGTCGGCTCCTAGTATTAGGCAGCAATTTCCACTAAAAGTAGCCCATTAAGCCTATATCCTTGGCAGAGTGACCCTAACCTCTGTCCGGACACGCAGCGGCAAGGAGATTTTCTAACTTCTCCCCCACCGGAGCGCGGACAAGCAAAGAGCAATAACGGAGGAACGGCAGCCAGAACGGCTCAGCTACCGCTGGAATTAACTCCACTCCTCTGCAGGTAGCTAAGTGAAATAGCCAAAAAGGCACGGGAGAGAAATCAGCAGCTGCAAGGCTGCGGTAGGAACTAACTTACAGAGGTCAGTAGTGGCGGCCATTTTCCCTGCACGCAGCAAAACTTTTCCTCTTAGTGACACATCAGCCTGTCACTGCAAAGTATACACAGCACCATAATAACAGGCTCCTGAGAGGAGGGGAGAAGTGATAGCCCCTTCAGTGTAATTAGTGTGGTGGGAAACTGTCTTAAGACTGCACAGAACCAAACGTTATCGGCACAACCCCTCACATACACGCAGGTGAAGCAACATAACACAACTCCGGTGGGGAACAAGGGAGATAAGACTTTTATTACAGGGCCTGCACCCACTAAAGGGCTGGAAGAATAGAAGGGAGGATCAGGCCCCCTATGATCTAAATAAACTGTTAGAGATTCGACATAACTCAAACTTTGATTGTTCCTAAAGGGAGAAAACCCCAGGGTGTCAGAACCGTAAGTAGTGAAAGAGATCACACACACAAACATTTTAAGCTTGGTTCACAGGTGGCCTGGGGACAGTATATTGTAGTAGTATCTAACATAAGGGTCATCCCATAAGGGCCCCCTCCTTGCACTAGCCTTGAAGATGGGACTACATATTATCTCATGGAACATGGGAGGAATCACATCCCCATTGAAAAGAAAGGCTATTTTGAAATATCTGAAATCTAGAAAGGCAGACATAGCGATCCTCCAGGAAACCCATCTGAAACCCATAGAGCACCAAAAGTTGAAACAGGGATGGGTAGGTGAGGTCATCTACACTAAATATGAGAGCAGCAGAGCTAGGGGGGTAGCAATCCTCTTCCGCAAGAATCTAGAATGCAACATAACTCACACCGTGTTAGATCCCCAGGGACGATACATTTTACTCAAGCTCACAGTTGACGGAACTCCAATGCTCTTAGGCGGGGTCTATGGTCCCCACACACATAAACAAGCCTTCTGGAGTGAACTTAGAGTACAATTACTGAAAGTTGCAGATGTCCCAATAGTCCTAGGTGGGGATTATAATATTGCGCCACAGACCCCTGCTGACAGATTCCATAATCCACTACACCCACAGTTAGCTCGTAACACCAAACTCAATGCTAGGAGGGACACAAATCTACTTCGTAGGTTCCGAAATGCACTTCTCCTCACTGACATCTGGAGGGATAGAAACCCGGAGGTTAAGAGCTTTACATGTGCCACTCCGGCAAAAGACACTATCACGCATAGATTATTTTCTGATTTCTAGGTCCATGAACTCCAGGGTCAGGGACACGGGAATAGATAATCCAGTTCTCTCAGACCATGCCCCAATTACATTAAAGCTACAGCTAGGAGCAGCCAGACCTTTCAGTACCAGATGGTTATTCCCCAAGTATCTAATACATGATGACAACTTCAGGAAACACCTTATAGGGGAGTGGTTAGCATACGCTGAAACGAATCAGGGACATAGGAACAATCCAGTATTGTTCTGGGAGGCAGCCAAGGCAGTGCTGAGAGGCTCTACGACGACTTATGTCATAAATTTCAAAAAGAAAAAGCAGGTCAGGGAAGAGTTGTTACTCAAGCAACTTTTGAATGCCAGAAATAGATACTTACGTAACCCTACGACAGAGAACAGACTCAAATATCATGACACCAAAGCGCACAGGGATACATACTTAACGCAAACCGTGGCATGGGATGCCACAAGATTACAGGCCAGGTACTACCGTTATGGCAATAAGACAGGAAAGATGCTGGCCAGACTGACCAAACTAAATAGAGGTAGTAACATAATACCGGCTATTAAACACAATGACATGGTTTATACCGACACAACAGGAATACAGAGGGCATTTACGCAATTCTATTCAAAATTGTACACCGCACATGAGGTAGATACAACCATTCGGGAAAATTTTTGGAGAGACATTCCTCTAGCCACTTTAACGGAGCCACAGCGACAAGCGCTAAGCGCAAACATAGCCCCAAGTGAAGTACTTACCTTTATAGGGAAACTTCCTCTGGACAAAGCCCCGGGTCCTGATGGCCTACCCGGGGAGTTTTATAAGATACTTGGGCAAGAAATAGCTGGTCCACTGACTAAGTTGTTTAATGGTATTCTACAAGGAGAAGCCTGCTTGTCACAGAGATTCACAGAAGCAAATATCAGTTTGATTCTCAAACCGGATAGAGACTGCTTGGCCCCGGAATCCTATCGTCCGATTTCATTAATGAATTCGGATTATAAATTGTTCACGAAAATTCTAGCAGACAGGCTAGCAATAGTGCTCCCTAACCTCATTCATGAAAACCAGACGGGATTTGTGAAAGGCAGATCTTCGGTAATCAATGTGCGCACCTTACAGTTCCTGCTCACCCATTATTGGGATAGAGCAAGTAAAAATCGGGTACCGCAACAAGACGAAGCATGTGCACTGCTAGTAGACGCGGAAAAGGCCTTCGACAAGGTCCTATGGAGTCACTTGTTCTATACTCTGGAGCGTTTTGGGATAAATGGGAACTTTGTGAGAGCCTTAAAAGCAATGTATGCTAGCCCCCAGGCTGCGATAGTGGTGAACGGAGTACCATCCCAACCATTTGCCTTAAGTAGAGGTACGAGGCAGGGCTGCCCGCTCTCGCCTCTTTTGTTTGACCTGGCGTTAGAGCCTCTCGCAGTGAAAATCAGACATACTACACGAGGCCTCAAGTTAGGTGACAAGACATTACATTTGTCACTTTTTGCGGATGACATGGTGTTGTATATCCAAGACCCCAGACTTAACACCCCAATACTAATGGATATCATTAAAGACTTTGGCCTTATCTCTGGCTACAAAGTCAACACTGATAAAACGGAGCTAATATGGTTATCTTATGCCAACGATATACCTGACCTCCAATACGACTTTCGAGTAGCGGGGACTACCTTTAAATATCTAGGAGTCAAACTCTCGCGAGATCCGGCGAACTGGTACGAAATAAATTACGCGCCCCTGAAAAAAGGTGCCTCGGATCTGATCAAACACTGGATGGGGCTACCATTGACTGTTTCAGGTAGGATAGCTCTCATCAAAATGGTCCTATTTCCCAAGCTGCTCTACATAATGCAGATGTTGCCATTACTTATACACAAGAAGGACTTGCTCTATTGGAAGTCACTCTTTCTGTCTTTTACCTGGGCTAGGAAAAAACACAGAATTCACTCCAGTAGAATGATGAGCGCAGTTTCCTCGGGGGGTATGGCGGTCCCCAATGTTGAGCTCTATTGCTGGGCGGCACAGGCGAAATACGTCCTAGACTGGCTAACGGGAAATAGTCATTTCACAATCCCAGAACTAGAGCGGCAGGTGGTTCAGCCTTGGTCGCTCTCTGTTCTTCCACATCTTAAGGCTGATAAGCTAGACAAGTCTCTGATACATTATCCCCTCATGTCACAGCCTTTACAGGCATGGAGAAAAATATGCAGCAAATTGAAATGTAGTCATGAAATATCGAAGTATTTACCCCTGCAGGGGAATCCACACTTCGTGCCAGGCATGACCACGCAGACATTCAAGACCTGGAAGTCTTTGGGACTAGACAGGGTGTCCAAGATGCTGGAGGGCACTGGGAAAACTATATGTACTTTCTCACAACTCCAAACGACTTACAATCTGCCACGTACGCACCACTTCGCCTACCTCCAGGCTAGGCATTACGTCTTGGAGTTGGTTAACTCAGAAGATTTCCCTGAACCTAACAGTGGTGTCCACCAACTCTGCAGTCTATACTCCCAGGGTTGCACTTCCATCTCCCCAATATACCAGACATTGTTGGCCCCCACTAACGGACATACCCTGGAATACCTAGGGGAAAAATGGACCGGAATTCTGAATGTTCCTATAGCCAAAGCACAGATCCAAAATAGTATCGAAAATGTTCGGAGAGCCACCTTGGCGATGAACATTAGAGAATCTCACACAAAAATATTGCAGGGCGCCTATGTGACTCCTCACCAATACAGAAAATGGGAAAGGGATCACACGGGGAATTGTCCGAAGTGCTCTAAGGCACAGGCATCCTTGTTGCATATGCTATGGGAGTGCCCTAGGCTGAAGAAGTTTTGGGGAATGATTTGTCATTGGCTACGTTCCCTGAACATACAAGTGGCAACGCTTACACCACAAATGGTATTATTCCTAGATACGCCTAAGCTGCCCAGAAATAAGACAGCTTTTCTACACAATGTCATTCTCCAAGCGAGGAAAATGATTCTGAAGTACTGGATAGATAGACGTGCACCAACCCTATTGCAGTTAAAAAATGAGATACATGCACAGCTGATACACGAACAGGCAGACACTTTGGGAGATATAGCAAACCGCACGGCACGTTTCATGAAGAAATGGGACACTTACTTACACTCACTACATGCTCCACAATTGGCGAGAATCTTATACCCCATACGCAATTCCGAATATCTGTTGGAAGCTCAGTTACGAGGAGAATGGAAGGTAGATCTTGCAGAATAGTAAATAGAGAGATATCGCTTCTTTAGTGGAAGGTGGGACGGGAGGTGGACGGGGAGGACTGACACCCTGGGGGAGGGAAGAGGAGCCGGCTGGCTGAGTAATAGGCGCATAAGGGAGGAGGGGGAGAAAGGGAGGGGGGGGGGGAAATTTAAAAAAAAAAAAGAAAAACTGTGAGAGATATGTCATGTTGATGTAAAACCAATTGATGAATCAATGCTAGTTTGATACTCTGTAACAATCTTCCCAGGAATCGGGAAATGTTTTCTTTTCTTCTGTTTTGATTCATGCTATGTCTCTTCGCTGAATAAATAAAGAATTTAAAAAAAAAAAAAATATAGGAGGTGGGGAAAAGGGCACACCGGGTCTATCCCACTCCTTGCAAATAATTTCTGTAAGCCTTTTAGGTATAGGAAAAACGTCAGTACACACCGGCACCGCATAGTATCTATCCAGCCTACACAATTTCTCTGGAATTACAACTGTGTTACAGTCATTCAGAGCAGCTAATACCTCCCCAAGCAATACACGGAGGTTCTCAAGCTTAAATTTAAAATTAGAAATCTCTGAATCAGGTTTCCCCGAGTCAGAGATGTCACCCACAGACTGAAGCTCTCCGTCCTCATGTTCTGCATACTGTGACGCAGTATCAGACATGGCTCTAACAGCATTTGCGCGCTCTGTATCTCTCCTAACCCCAGAGCTATCGCGCTTGCCTCTTAATTCAGGCAATCTAGATAATACCTCTGACAGGGTATTATTCCTGCAAGGTAATCGCTATGGGCGGCCCTGATGTAATTGGCGCCATATTAGCGTGCGTCCCCTGAGCGGGAGGCGAAGGGTCTGACACGTGGGGAGAGTTAGTCGGCATAACTTCCCCCTCGACAGAACCCTCTGGTGATAATTCTTTTATAGATAAAGACTGATCTTTACAGTTTAAGGTGAAATCAATACATTTAGTACACATTCTCCTATGGGGCTCCACCATGGCTTTCAAACATAATGAACAAGTAGGTTCCTCTGTGTCAGACATGTTTAAACAGACTAGCAATGAGACTAGCAAGCTTGGAAAACACTTTAAAACAAGTTTACAAGCAATATAAAAAACGTTACTGCGCCTTTAAGAAACACATTTTCCCAAATTTTGAAATAACAGTGAAAAAATGCAGTTACACTAACGAAATTTTTACAGTGTATGTAATAAGTTAGCAGAGCATTGCACCCACTTGCAAATGGATGATTAACCCCTTAATACCAAAAACGGAATAACAAATGACAAAAACGTTTTTTTAAACAGTCACAACAACTGCCACAGCTCTACTGTGGCTTTTTACCTCCCTCAATGCGACTTTTGAAGCCTTTTGAGCCCTTCAGAGAAGTCCTGGATCATGCAGGAAGAAGCTGGATGTCTGTGTCTGTAATTTTTGCTGTGCAAAAAAACGCCAAAATAGGCCCCTCCCACTCATATTACAACAGTGGGAAGCCTCAGGGAACTGTTTCTAGGCAAAATTCAAGCCAGCCATGTGGAAAAAACTAGGCCCCAATATGTTTTATCACCAAACATATGTAAAAAACGATTAAACATGCCAGCAAACGTTTTAAAATACACTTTTATAAGAGTATGTATCTCTATTAATAAGCCTGATACCAGTCGCTATCACTGCATTTAAGGCTTTACTTAAATTACTTCGGCATCAGCAGCATTTTCTAGCAAATTCCATCCCTAGAAAAATATTTTAACTGCACATACCTTATTACAGGAAAACCTGCACGCTGAAGTTACCTCACTCCTCAGAATATGTGAGAACAGCAAAGGATCTTAGTTACTTCTGCTAAGATCATAGAAAACGCAGGCAGATTCTTCTTCCAAATACTGCCTGAGATAAACAGTACACTCCGGTACCATTTAAAAATAACAAAATTTTGATTGAAGAAATAAACTAAGTATAAAACACCACAGTCCTCTTACGACCTCCATCTTAGTTGAGAGTTGCAAGAGAATGACTGGATATGGCAGTGAGGGGAGGAGCTATATAGCAGCTCTGCTGTGGGTGATCCTCTTGCAACTTCCTGTTGGGAAGGAGAATATCCCACAAGTAATGGATGATCCGTGGACTGGATACACTTAACAAGAGAAAAGAAAAGGCTGAGTAAACTTACTCAAACTTTCAACCAAGGGCAGCATGAAATTACTTGGATGGCCCAGTGGGGATTATACCGCACAAGTTCCCAAATGCTTAAAAGCCGCCACTTGATCTACTGAAGAGACCGACGCGGACTACGGCTAAACCCCAAAGAAAACCAGAGCAAACTTGCTCTGCTTAAAAAAAAAAAAAAAAAACTCTTGATTGAAGAATCAGACACCTATCGTTAGCCCTACTTGCAACCAATACAAGCAAAGATAATGACTGGGGATTGTGGGTAGGGGGAGTGGTATTTAACAGCTTTTGCTGTGGTGCTCTTTGCCTCCTCCTGCTGGTCAGGAGTGATATTCCCAACAGTAATTAAGATGATCCGTGGACTCACCGTGTCATTAGAAAGAAATAAACTTTTTTAATATAATAATTTGGCGGCCAGAGGCTTCAAATATGCTATAATGGGCCTAGCTCAAAGCTTTGTGTACTTGAAAAATGTACATAGGCAAATCAAAATCTTTTTAAATGGAGTGATAGCAAAAATGCTAAAAATTCTCCGGTACAAATTAACGATAGTGAAGGAATTAAAGGAATAGTCTAGTAAAAATTAAAAATTCATGGTTCAGATAGAGCATGCAATTGTAATTAACTTTCTAATGTCCTCCTATTATCAATTATTTTTAGTTATCTTTTTATCTTTATTTGAATGGAAGTTTAGGAGCCAGTCCATTTTTGGTTTAGCCCTTGGGTAGCGCTTGCTGATTGGTGGCTACATTTAGACACCAATTAGAGGGTGCTACCTAGGTTCTGAACCAAGAATGGGCTGGCTCCTATGCATACATTCTTGCTTTTTCAAATAAAGATACTTAGAAAACGAAGGAAAATTGATAAAAGGAGTAAATTAGAAAGTTGTGTAAAATTGCCTGCTCTATCTGAATCATGCAAAAAATATTTTGACTTGACTATTCCTTTAAATAATGGTTATAAAGAGAAGTAATATGATGAAACAAGTAAATTGTTGTGCCTCTTTAAGTTTGTAACCCAAGCTACTGAGGGACCTCAATGGAGCCCTATGGTAATTAGCCAAAACGTCCTCCCTATTTACAGCACAAAGGGCTTGATTTATCAAAGGGTGGGTGGAACAAGGTTCAGTTATGAACCTCGTCTGCTCAGCCCCGCGGCAAGCGGGCAGCAGTACACTGCCCACAGATAACATTGCACAAGCCGCTGCTTGTGCAATGCCGTCCCCTGCTTGCCTTTTTGAGGGTGCTGTCAATAATTCCAATCGAGATGATTGCAATTTGCCACACCTTAGGTGGAGGAGAGGTTAAAGACGCTGCTACATAACTAGCGTCTCAAACTCAAAGCCAGAGCTCCAAACCGGCTATCGCAGCTTGATAAATGAAGCCCATATTTTTTTTTTTAAAAAACGTTTGTGCCCTTTAAGTATGGAGCAACTGTGTAAGTAGCAATATCTGTGAATACATAATTGCAAATATGTCTGTCTACACACCTGCATATTTCAGATACATTTACACCAGTATACAAATCAAATACCGTATTCATTTGTCATTTATCTTGATAAAGAATGACTCACGTGAGGTTTGTATATACAAACAGATATCCGTTTCTGGGAAATAAAAAATGTTTTCAAAAGGTGTACGATAAAATCAAGGCTGTACAACCATGTTATCAGATCCAACAGTTTTCTTTATGTAGCAAAATTTATCATGATTGCAGGCACAGGTTTGCAAGCACTGGACCTGTCCGTCTGCAATCGCCACTTGCAATGCTGGCAAAATTTAACCTCTTGCACAACCAAAGCAGGGTATATGGTCTTGCCAAATCTGAGGTCACAGAAACAAAATAAGCAGTTTATGTTTCTAAAATTGGTGGCTGTGTGTGTAGCTTCTTAAATTTACCCCTTAGATTTATTAAAGGGCCATTATACACTCAAAAAAATATAGGCTATTTAAATTAAGCACCAAAAGAAGATGAAGTTTATAATTGACATGTGTTGGCAATTTTGCTGCTAACTCTCCTAAAAATAATTATAAAGTTTCTAATCTTCTCAGTGCATGAGAATACGAACGTAATTTCAACTAGCTTTAGAGCAAGGCTTTTTCTACACTCTTTATCTAGTGTCCTTTACAGCCAGCCCCCATGCTGGGGCTGTCTGTGTAATAGATAAGCTTGTCACAAATCCCCTCATCTCTCTCAGCCGTTTCTTCCTGACTGTTTACACTGGCTGGGCACGATCTCCCTCCCCCCTCTCCTCCCGGTAAGCATTCAGTAGACAACTGGAATATTCCACTCACAGCTCTGTGAAACATGATCCTGAGATGTTTTACAGAGCTGTGTGTGAAAATATTCAGAGTGTCGTAGTGATGACAAAGAGGGAGTCAGATATATGCACAGTTACACTGGGGTTTTTTTTATATGGGCAGATGTATTTTACATGTATATCAGCTGAGCCTGAGAGATGTAGAGCATTTAATTGTAACACTAACAAACTGCACATGAGCTTAATCACTGGGATTCTACCCCAGCAGTGTCTCAGTTTTATCTGCACCTCGGCAACATCCAGAGCTCCGCCCCCAGCTACTCCCACTCTCCTGCCTCCTTAAATATTCATATTGTAGCTGTAAAGCTGGGGGCGGAGCTCTGGATGTTTTCCTAGTGACAGGCTTTCGAGCCTGAATCAAGGTATCAATGACCGACTCAGAGAATCCCTGCTTAGATAAAATCAAGCGTTCAATCTCCAGGTAGTTAGTTGCAGAGAAATTAGATTTGGATGTTGGAACAGACCCTGAATGAGAAGGTCCTGTCTCAGTGGCAGAGATGACATTTCCACCAGATCTGCATACCAGGTCCTGTAGGGCCACGCAGGCACTATCAAGATTACCGAAGCCCTCTCCTGTTTGATTCTGGCAATCAGACGAGGTAGGAGAGGAAAAGGAGGAAACACATAAGCCAGGTTGAAATGACCAAGGTAATGCTAGAGCCTCTATCAGTACTGCTTGAGGATCCATTGATCTGGACCCGTAACAAGGAAGTTTGGCATTCTGACGAGATGTCATCAGATCCAATTCCGGTGTGCCCCATTGATTAATCAATTTTGCAAACACCTCCGGATGGAGCTCCCACTCCCCCGGATGAAAAGTCTGACTACTTAGAAAATCCGCTTCCCAGTTCTCCACTCCTGGGATATAGATTGATGATAGATGGCAAGAGTGAGTCTCTGCCCATCGAATTATTTTGGAAACCTCCATCATCGCTAGAGAACTCTTTGTTCCCCCTTGATGATTGATATATGCTACAGTTGTGATATTGTCTGACTTGAATCTTATGAATTTGGCCGAAGCCAGCTGAGGCCACGCTTGAAGCATGTTGAATATCGCTCTCAGTTCTAGAATATTTATTGGCAGTAGGAACTCCTCCTGAGTCAACACACCCTGAGCCATCAGGGAATTCCAGACTGCACCCCAGCCCAAGAGGCTGGCGTCCGTTGTCACTATAACCCTATACTGGCCTGCGGAAGCACATTCCCTGGGACAGATGATCCTGTGACAACCACCAATAAAGAGAGTTTCTGGTCTCTAGATCCAGATTTATCCGCGGAGATAAATCCGCATAATCCCCATTCCACTGTGAGCATGCACAGCTGCAGTGGTCTGAGATGTAAGCGAGCAAACGGAACTATGTCCATTGCCGCTACCATTAACCCAATGAGCTCCATACACTGCACCACTGACGGCCGAGGAATGGAATGAAGTGCTCGGCAAGTAGTTAAGATTTTTGATTTTCTGACCTCCGTCAGAAAAATTTTCATGTCTACCGAGTCTATCAGAGTTCCTAGGAATGGAACTCTTGTCAGAGGAACTAGTGAACTCTTTTTTATGTTCACCTTCCACCCGTGAGTTCTTAGAAAAGCCAACACGATGTCCGTGTGAGATTTGGCTAGATGGTAAGTGGACGATATTTTGATTCAGGCGTCAAGATAGGGCGCCACTGCTATGCCCCGCGGCCTTAGAACCACCAGAAGGGACCCTAGCACCTTTGTGAAGATTCTGGGAGCTGTGGCCAACCCGAAAGGAAGGGCCACAAACTGGTAATGTTTGTCCAGGAAGGCGAACCTGAGGAACTGGTGATCTTTGTGGATAGGAATGTGAAGATACGCATCCTTCAAATCCACAGTGGTCATATATTGACCCTCCTGGATCATTGATAAAATTGTTCGTATGGTCTCCATCTTGAACGATGGGACTCTGAGAAATTTGTTTAGACTTTTGAGATCTAAAATCGGTCTGAAGGTTCCCTCTTTTTTTGGGAACCACGAACAGATTGGCGTAAAACCCCTGCCCTTGTTCTAATTTTGGAACTGGGCAGATTACACCCATGGTATATAGGCCTTCTACACAGCGTAAGAACGCCTCTCTTTTTGTCTGGTCTACAGACAAACGTGAAAGATGAAATCTCCCTCTTGGGAGAGAATCCTTGAATTCTAGACGATACCCCTGGGTCACAATTTCTAATGCCCAGGAATCCTGAACGTCTCTTGCCCAAGCCTGAGCGAAGACAGAAAGTCTGCCCCTACTAGATCCAATCCCGGATCGGGGGCTGCCCCTTCATTCTGTCTTGGTAGCAGCAGTGGGCTTCTTGGCCTGTTTACCTTTATTCCAGGTCTGGTTAGGTCTCCAGACTGACTTGGATTGAGCAAAGTTCCCCTCCTGCTTGGAGGCGGATGAGGCGGTAGAGGGACCGCCTTTAAAGTTTCGAAAGGAACGAAAATTATTCTGTTTGGTCCTCATTTTAACCGTCTTGTCCTGAGGAAGGGCATGACCTTTAACTCCAGTAATGTCAGAAATTATCTCCTTTAGTTCAGGCCCAAATAGGGTCATACCCTTAAAGGGAATAGCTAAAAGCTTGGATTTAGATGACACATCAGCAGACCAAGACTTAAGCCATAACGCTCTACGCGCTAAAATGGCAAAGCCTGCATTCTTTGCCGCTAATTTAGCCATTTGGAAAGTGGCATCTGTAATAAAAGAATTAGCTAGCTTGAGAGCCTTAATTCTATCCAAAATATCATCTAATGGGGTCTCAACCTTAAGAGACTCCTCTAGAGCCTCAAGCCAAAAAGCTGGTGCAGTAGTTACTGGAGCAATGCACGCTATAGGTTGTAGAAGAAAACCATGATGAACAATTTCTTTAGAAGCCCCTCTAATTTTTTATCCATAGGATCTTTGAAAGCACAACTGTCCTCAATGGGTATAGTTGTACGCTTAGCCAGGGTAGAAATAGCTCTCTCCACCTTAGGGACCGTCTGCCACGAATCCCGAATGGTGTCAGATATGGGAAACATTTTCTTAAAAAGTAGGAGGGGGAGAGAACGTAATGCCTGGTCTATCCCATTCCTTAGTAACCATGTCCGAAATTCTTTTAGGGACTGGAAAAACATTAAGTAGGGACCTCCAGATATTTATCCATTTTACACAGTTTCTCTGGTGGAATGACAATAGGGTCACAATCATCCAGAGTCGCTAAGACCTCCCTGAGTAACAAGCGGAGGTGTTCAAGCTTACACTTAAAGGCTGTCACATCTGAGTCTGTTTGAGGGAACATCTTTCCTGAATCAGAAAGCTCTCCCTCAGACAACAATTCCCCCACCCTCAAATCAGAACACTGTGAGGGTACATCGGAGATGGCCAATAACGCGTCAGAGGGCTCAGCATTTACTCTAATACCTGACCTGATGCGCTTACCCTGTAAACCTGGCAGTTTAGATAATACCTCTAAGGGTAGTAGACATAACTGCAGCCATATCTTGCAGGGTGAAGGAATTAGACGCACTAGAAGTACTTGGCGTCGCTTGGGCGGGCGTTAAAGGTTGTGACACTTGGGGAGAAGCATATGGCATAACCCGATTCTCTTCTGACTGAGAATCATCCTGAGACATACTTTTATCAGCTAAAATATGTTCTTTGCAATGTAAGGCCCTTTCAGTACATGAGGGACACATTTTAAGTGGGGGTTCCACAATGGCTTCTAAACACATGGAACATTGGCTTTCCTCAATGTCAGACATGTTAACCCAGGCTAGTAATGACCACAAACAGGTTTGAAAACACTTTATTTAATGAAAAAAAAAAAAAACAATCTGAAAAAACGGTACTGCACCTTTAAGAGAAAAAAAGCGTACAAATTTTCCAAAACTGCTTTAAAGTGAGAAAATTATCTCAATTTTAGTATATATGTGTCTTATCTTGCCAGCTAAGATTGCACCACAAGGAAAGGAATACTTAAGAAAAACGTTATTCAAGAAAACGTTATGATTAACCAAAAAAAAAAAACGCACCTCGCCACAGCTCTGCTGTGGCGCCTACCTGCCCTCAGGGGACTGTAAAACCAGTTTAACACTTCGATTAGGCCCATTCCTTCCTTTGAGGCCCACCGGAGCTGGAGCTTGCATGGGGAATTCAACTGCGCAACTGAGGAGCAAAAATAGGCCCCGCCCATCTACAGCGATGTCTCACAGCCTTGCAAAGAAACCGCTACAAAGCGGTCTAAAACCTAGCCATGTGGGTTTCATTATACCCAGGTCTAAAATAAGCCATGTGCACCCTCCATTGCCATAATAATAAAAACGTTTGCTTCACACAAAAGAAAAAACGTTAATTGTCCTCCAAACATAAAATCGTTTGCCCAACAAACATTATGCCATCAGTGTCAACCATTTTTTCAGCCCAACATACAGGTCCCAGTAATACCCTTCTCTTTCATATTAGGATTACTGCTTACCCCTTCCCTTATGGGAATACTGTCAGCCAATTCTGAAATAACAGTCTCTCCAGAAAAAATGACTGAACATACCTTAATGCTTGTAGCATGAAAAACGTTCCTCACACTGAAGTTTAAGTACTCCTCAGCCATTCTGTGAGAACGTCTCTGGATCTTAGTGACAACTGCTAATATCATGGGTGTCAAACACAAGGCCCGCGGGCCGAATCCGGCCCACCAGACCTCGTCATGTGGCCCGTGTAGCCGCCGCCGGCCGCCAGCCTTCACATACATATTTAACTTATGGAAAACTTCTGGCTGGTAGGAAGTGACTGAGTGAGAACAAGACACTGACCTCCTGCTCCCTCATCACTTCCTCCCAGCTTCCCTATGTATCTGCATGCGCGGGAAAAGGGCTAGCAGCAGAGACCAGAGAGGCGGCAGCAGCAGGCACACAGCGAGGCTGGTAAGGAAAACATGTTTTTTTTAAATAATATGTCAGCAGGACAATTCTAAGTAAACAGCCGTTCTGAGGCTCTGTCTCTGCAGATTGTCTTATTCTGCTCTCAGCCTTCCCCAGGTAATAAATCAAATCTTTATCTCGGGAGTCTGCTCCTACACTTGTACTGTCTGTGACTGATTTGTAGTCTGCACAGATTTTATTAACCTTATCCCTGCCTGTTATGCTTGCATGCATGGGAAAACATATTCACACTGCATTATCATTAGTTTATTGCCCACCTAAATCAGAGCAGTAATAAAGTTTTTGTGTGTGTGTGTAAATGTGTGAATGTATGTTTGTGTGTGTAAGTATGTGTGTGTAAATATGTGTATGTGTGTGTGTGTAAATGTATGTTTGTGTGTAAATGTGTTAATGTATGTTTGTGTGTGTGTAAATGTGTGAATGTATGTTTGTGGGTGTATCAGTGAATTTATATGTCTGTGTGTGTAAATATGTGTGTTTGTGTGTAAAGGTATGTTTGTGTGTGAAAATATGTGTATGTGTGTTAATGTGACAGTGTGAATGTATGTTTTTTGTGTGTGTGTAAATGTGTGAATGTATGTTTCTGTGTGTGTGCGTACATATGTGTGTGAATGTGAAAAAGTTGTGAACTTTAACAACATTAGAAATAATTGTTCCTTCCTTGTGTCCTAATCTTAAAAAAGTCACATTATACCATGACCAAAAATTATTGTGGCTGAAAAACAGCCTAAAAACAAAGGGGGTGGGGGGTTGGGGAGGGCAGCAGGCCCTTTGAGGGTGACCAAACTGCTGATGCGGCCCCCGATGAATTTGAGTTTGACACCCCTGGCTAAGATCATCAGTCTCCAGGCAGAAATCTTCATCCATCTGCTGCCTGGGAGAAAATAGCACTCACCGGTACCATTTAAAATAAAAAAAAAGTCTTGCTTGAAGAAAATAAAAACTAACATTTTATCACCTCTTTCACTTTACCCTTCCTATTACTTAGTGTAGGCAAAGAGAATGACTGGGGGTGGAGTCAAGGGAGGAGCTATATAGACAGCTCTGCTGTGGTGCTCTTTGCCACTTCCTGTTAGGATGATAATATCCCACAAGTAAAGGATGAATCCGTGGACTCGTCGTATCTAGTAGAAGAAATGTATTTAGTATTTAAATATCCTTTAAGTCAAGCAAAGCTAATTTGAAATGTGTTTTTAGCTAAAACAATTTATACTTACTTGAAATTAAATTTCTTTCATGGTGGTGAGAGTCCATGATTTATTACTCATGAGAATTACCCTTCTCTACCACTAGGAGGCGGCAAAGAGTCCCAAACCCCAAAACCCCTCCCACATACCTCAGTCTAACATAGCCAAGCAAGTGAAGTAAGAAAAAGGAATAAGAGTCATAAAAGGAGCAGGGGAAAAAGATGTGATGAAGAAAATACATTTAAAAAAATTAAATGGTTCAATGGGAGAACCTTGCAATATGAAAAGAACTAGATTCAAACTCCAGGTTGGAGAAATAGGTTTTACAACTGGCCTAATTCAAACTAACACCTGGACAAAAGGTTCATCTCTTCTTTTTCATTCGAAGTTAGCTAAAGCATAAAATTAGTTTTTGCCATTGAGTTGCTGCCAAACTTGCTTTTATAACAAATAATGAAGAAAAAAAATTAAGATGTGTTGCAAGGAATGGATATAATTAAATAAGGAATCTGTTGCAGCATCTCAGGAAGAGCAGAGGGTAAATTAATTCCCCTTCTAAAAAGAGCACACATTACAATATTAACAAGCAAATCTAATTTGTGGTTAATTCATGAAAGTATATTGAAACGTGTACAATAGCACATCTGATTCGCATTCATCACGAACCCTGGCTAAATCAGATCATACTGTGTGCCAAATATATTTAAAATAATTTAAAGAAGTCTAAAATCCAAAATTTCTCTTTCATGATTCAGATAGCACATGTAATTTTATAACAACTTTCCAATATACTTCTATTAAATTTAATTTGTTTTCTCTCTATCCTTTGCTGAAAAACTGGACGGTAAGATCAGGAGTGTGCACGTGCCTGCAACACTATATGGCAGCAGTTTTGCAAGAATGTTATAAATTAGCAACTATTTCCTGTCATTTAGTGCTCCATACATGTTCACACTACCTATTCTAGACATTTCTACAACAAAGAACAACAAGAACACAAAGCAAATTTGATAATAAAATTGGAAACTTTAAAAATGGTATGCTCTGTCTGAATCACAAAAGTAAAATTTTAAGTTATATGTCCCTTTAACAATGAGTAAATTGACAGTGTATAGAGAAGCATGGTTGCCAACTTGCCACTCTTACAGAAATTATCCAAAGAAGGCCGTCTCATCCTAAAGGTAAAACTATTTTTTTTTTCTTAACCCAAAATACAAATGTTATTGCATTTTGAAATGTGTAAAAAAATGTTCCAGCAGCAGCTAAAAGACAATGATAGGAGCACATCATTATTTAAAGTTGTATTTTTTTTCTCTAATGCATTTTAAAATAACATTTTAAATGCTACACATTTTTTAAAGCTACTTTTTTATTTTATACTGGGCAAGTATGTCTCTATCCCACAACAGGTCTGTGGGAGCAAATATCTTGTTCATTGGCTGATAAGGATAATAAGAACGAGTTAGCAAAAGACAAGCATTTCTTGACGTTTTCCATATCAATTCAAAACATACTCCTTTAAGTTATAGCTGTTTAATTGGTTAGACCCTGCAAAGCTGTTAAACACAAAGTTAACCCCTTTGTGACCAGACCACTTTTCCATTTGTTGACCGTTTCAAAATTAGCAATAGTTACATTGGAACACTGATATCTGTTAGGAATCCCTGAATATCCCTTGACGTATTATTTTTTTTTTTAGTAGACAACCCAAAGTATTGATCTAGGCCTATTTGGTATATTCCATGCCACCATTTCACCGCCAAATGCAATCAAATAAAAAAAAAGTTCACAAACTAGGTTTCTCAATGAAATTATTTACAAACGGCTTGTGCAATTATGGCACAAATGGTTCTAAATGCTTCTCTGGGATCCCCTTTGTTCAGAAATAGCAGGCATATATGGCTTTGGCATTGCTTTTTGGTAATTATTAGGCCGCTAAATGCCGCTGCACACCACACTTGTATCATGCCCAGCAGTGAAAGGGTTAATTAGGGAGCTTGTATGGTTAATTTTAGCTTTAGTGTAGAGATCAGCCTCCCACCTGACACAATCCCCCCCCCCCGCCTCGATCCCTCCCAAACAGCTCTCTTTCCTACCCTACCCCACCCCACCATTGTCCCAGCCATCTTAAGTACTGGCAGAAAGTCTGCCAGTACTATAATTAAAGGCGCTTTTTTTTTCCTTCTGTGTAGGATCCCCCCTTAGCCCCCAACCTCCCTGGTCCCCCATAAACAGCTCTCTAACCCTCCCCCCCCCCTCTTATTGTCCACCATCTTGGGTACCGACAGCTGTCAACCAGTACCCATTTTGCCATAAAATTAGCTTTTTTGTTAATATAAATATATATATATATATATATATATATATATATTTATTCTGTAGTGTAGCTGCCCCCCCTCAATAACATTTTACCCCCTACTTCCCTTAACAAATTGTCCCATAATGAGGCGTTCCCACCCGCTCCCGCCACCGTGCGCCTCTGGCATCCGGCACCCCCGCATGTGATTCTGCCCCCCTCTGATGCGTTTCCTCCAGCGATGGCTGTCCACCTGCGTCCCTGCAATGGCTCCCACCCACCAACGATCTGCACCATCGCTGGCCGATGCAAAGAGGGCCACAGAGTGGCTCTCTCTGCATTGGATGCTTAAAAAAAGGTATTACAGTGATGCCTCAATATCTAAGCATCACTGCAATACCCTGGAAGCGATCACGATCGCTTCCAGAGCTTCAAACACCAGAGGACGTGTCAGGCACGTCCTTGGTCCTTAAGGGTATTATTTTTTTGAGGATGTGCCCGACGCGTTCTTGGTCGTTAAGGAGTTAAAGTACTACATGTGCGTCACAGACTACTTCTAGTCCATAGCAGAGACAGCTGATGAGACAAGCATAAGTCACACACAACAGACACAGGCTTCAGGACAAACCATTCTCAGTGTCTACCAACTGGTACTTTGAATCATGAAAGCTAAATTTGCTGTCTATTTTAAACAGAGCATGTCATTTTAGCTAACTTTACAATTTCATTTATGATCAAATTTGCTTTGTTTTGTCATCCTTTATTGAAAAATAGGCTTAGGGGCAGCAATGTATTACTGGGAGCTAGCTGCAGATTGGTGACGGCACATATGCTTCTTGTCATTGTCTCACCAGATGTGTTAAGCTAGCTCCCAGTAGTAAATTGCAGATTCAGAGCCTACTCATCATTTTGTTTGTGGGCTGTTCACATTTGCTTAGCCCTGTGCGCTGGGGTGAAGGGGTTTCCTCACTAATATTTACTTTATTTTAGTTGCCGGGTAACATGCCCAGCTGTCATTGTATATGACAGCCAGCGCACAGGACGTAGCAAAGTGATTGATAGCTCTGGGGCTCTCGCCTCCGGGGGGGGGGGATTAGACCGGGGGCGGTTACACTCCCCGACGTGCAGGCAATAGCTAATGTGCATGACTCAGGTGGAAGGGGGTGTGTTAGTTTGCATCTATGTGATTGGCCAGCAATTCTCAGGTAGGGATCCTGGCGGCCAATCAATGCTGGAGCTAAGTTTTAAAGCACGTAGATCTCGTGCTAATTTTATTTGGCTATGAGTAAGGCTTAGGCCGAAACGCGTAAGCCGTGTGCTATAAGCTCCAGCACTATTTTTCCTTTATTCTCTGCTTTTTACCCGGGTAATGTGTACCCTTCACTTTGGTGATTTTGTGCTTGTCCGCTCTTGGATTTACAAATATAACACATTCAATTGCTGGTGCTCGTGTGCTTCTCACTTCCTTTGTATGATTGCTTTCTATTTGGCCAGAGTGAGCACGGAGCAGGCGGCATAGGGCTGCAGGGGTGTTTCTTTACATCGGAGCGCTGTGTTGGAGGTGGGACCGGAGCTTGCTCAGACGGACAGACGGCCGTTGGATTTGGAAGTACAAACAAATCTGCATATGCAACACTGACGGATACCCAAGGTATGTTTTCTGCCGTTGCTGGGGAGCTGTGTTATGTTTATCATCACTCTGACATTGACTTGTTTGATCTGTATTAAATAACCGGAAGGTCCGTTTTCCACACACACATTCACCAAGGGGGACGGAGGAAAACCTCCCTGCTGATAGAGCGCCCGTTTTCCGGGGGGGACTGTTACTTAGATTTAGTTAGGTACATCAGATGGTGTTCATTATAGTGATACATGATTGGTTGTTACCAACACTGAATACATTCCATCTGCAAGTAAGAAGTGTACCTCTTCTATTACTTTTCCGCTCTGGACTGATTTGACACCTGTTTCCATTTATTCCTCGTGATTTTGTACATATGCTTCTTGTCATTGTCTCACCAGATGTGTTAAGCTAGCTCCCAGTAGTAAATTGCAGATTCAGAGCCTACTCATCAACAAAGGATACCAAGAAAACAAAGCAAATTTGATCAAAGTAAAATTGGAAAGTTGCATGCTCTAATTATCATGAAAGGTTAGTTTTTACTTTATGGTCCCTTTAATTGTATTTAACCTATTTGCTGGTGTTGAACACAGATTTAGAGAGTCAGAAGAGCTAAAGAGACATGCTCTCACAAATTAGAACATGAAATCGTTGTGCTACAATGTCCCTTTAACCTTTTCACACAAAATAAATAGAATATATCAAATTATACAAATTATATAACTTGTGTTTCCTTTAATAGAGGTCACGTGCATCATAAAATGTTTCAGAATAATGTATCTTTAAAGCCAAATCTGGAATCAGACCCACACTGGCACAATCTCAAGGTTATGCAATTGTCTCAGCAAAACATCTGTTCCTATCTAGAACATGCAACTCAGCAAGCAAAGACAATAGACTAAATAAACAAAGAATTCTGGTTAATACACAATTACATTTAGTTTTTTTAATTTTCAGAAAAAGACCATCATTAAAAAAATAACCCAGATGTAGAAGAGGATTATAAAAAACTCTAATCAAACATCAAACAAAGATTCCCATAACGATCTGTGCAATGCAGGTTAAACCTCCAAAGTAATTAAATGGGACACTTAACACCTTGTAATTACAAGACATTTCTGTTGTGTTGCTATAGAACATATCAGCCAAATTTTAACATTTTTAAAACAAACTTCCTTTTTTACTGCAATTGTTTTGCAATAGCCAAACTCCTTCATTTGCCTTTTATGAAGAAGCCAATCTGGGCTTTAGTCAGCAGACAGCAAGGCTAGCCGCTGTCATTAAGGTAGTATACAGTGCATTGTTTAGCAATTATGTTTTGCGATTGTTATCTGGTAAAATCAATTAGGGAAACATATGTAGCAGGGTTAGCTTTGAGAAGGCTTTAGGGTGCATTTCAAGTTCTAAGAATTAGAAAAGCCTCAATTCATAGAATTGAAATTAAGTTGAAAGAGGGCAAAAAAAAAAAAAAAAACATTAAAAGTATAACTGCAAAGTTATTTCATTACCTATAAATAAACTTCAGGGCCAGCCTTGGGACGAGTCGAGTCAGTCGACTGAGGTAGGCACCTAGCGACCAATGCTTAGTCCCAGCTAACAAAATCTGTGTACTCTGTGTTCAAGCCAGGGCCGGATTGGTCTACTGGGATATTTCCGGGTGGGCCCCTTGGCTGGGTTCTGGGAACAGCACAGTAGCTGGGAGGAAAGCCATTAACAGAGCGACTGCTTGAATTGCACTACACTTGCATGTTTACAAGGCAGACCGGATACTCCGCTACGCTCCTTTCTGACCTTCCCCAAGGCAGAACATGCTCTAATCCAAGAGGCCATTGCAGAAAATGCAGCATGTCTGGAGAAACATATGCCGGACATATGCAAATGTTAGCTCTTTTGATTTGCAGTGCTGCTCCAAACCAAGCTGTTCAAACAGCACTGTGCTCTGGCTGCACTATGTAAGTGTTAAAGGACCAGTAAACCCAGTAGATTTGCATAATCAACAAATGCAAGATAACAAGACAATACAATAGCACTTAGTCTGAATTTCAAAATATAATTTTATAACTATGCATACATTTAGTGTTTAGTTGTTTGAACCCTAAATTATAGACAAATATTCATATATTGCCTATACATCCTATAGTGTACTATAGCCCCTCGAAAGGCGCTCATTCTATAACACCTCCCAGCAAAGTGTCATTTCTTCAATGTTGTAACATGAAAAGATAAAATAAAATATTTACAAAAATGTGAGGGGTGTACTCACTTTAGTGAGATTATATATATATATTCCATGATTTTCATTCATAAATAATTGGGTGTTTGGATTAGCAATTTAATTTTGATCTATCAAATAACTGAAGGATACCGTAATATTTCAGTAGTGAAATGAGGTTTATTGGATTAACAGAAAATGTGTAATATGCATCAAAACGAAATTAGACAGATGCATAAATTTGGCCACCCTTGTCATTTTGTTGATTTGAATACCTGTAACTACCTAGCACTGATTAATTGGAACAGACAATTGGGTTGGTGAGCCCATTAAACCTTGAGCTTCATAGACAGGAGCATCCAATCATGAGAAAATGTATTTAAGGTAGCCAATTGCAAGTTGTTCTCTTTGACTCTCCTCTGAAGAGTGGCAACATGGAGACCTCAAAACAACTCTCAAATGACCTGAAAACAAAAAAAAATTGTTCAACATTATGGTTTAGGGGAAGGCTACAAAAAGCTATCGCAGAGATTTAAGCTGTCGGTGTCCACTGTGAGGAACATAGTGAGAAAATGGAAGACCATAGGCATAGTTCTTGTTAAGGCCAGAAGTGGCAGGCCAAGTAAAATATCGGAGAGGCAAAGGCAAAGTATGGTGAGAACAGTCAAAAACAGCCCACATACCACCTCCAAAGACCTACATCATCATCTTGCTGCAGATGGTGTCACTGTGCATCGTTCAACAATTCAGCGTACTTAGCACAAGGCGAAGCTGTATGGGAGAGATGTGGAAGAAGCCTTTTGTGCACACACGCCAGTGTCGCTTGAGGTATGCAAACGCACATTTGGACAAGCCAGCTTCATTTTGGAAGAAGGTGCTGTGGACTGATGAAACAAAGATGGAGTTATTTGGTCATAACAAGGGGCGTTATGCATGGCGGCAAAAGAACACAGCGTTCCAAGACAAACACTTGCTACCCAAAGTAAAATTTGGTGGATGTTCCATCATGCTATGGGGCAGTGTGGCCGGTGCCGGTACTGGGAATCTTGTTAAAGTTGAGGGTTGGATGGATTCCACTCAATATCAGAAGATACTTGAGATTCTTGAGTGATGTGCAGTTACTAGAGGCAGGTGAGGCAGTGCTTCAACTCTCATATGGGCAAAAATATATATTTTTTTATTGGTTTAAAAAAAAAATTGCATTACCCCCCCCCCCCCCCAGCATTTTTTTTCACAGCTACATGTTGTGCAATGGAGAGGCACAAGCAGGTCTTCCCACCATTACACAACATGCTGCACCATCTACTGGATGAAAGTGGTTAAGATCATTGCATGGCCCATTAACTGCTTATTTGAGGCAGTCCTATTTGGGCTGAACCAATCCAGTGAGAGGCATTAGTGAGTGGAACTTAGGGTTGGGACTGGATGTTAAATCATATAAAACAAAACAAAAACGGAAAAAAACAACTTTAATTTATTTTGTTGCTGTCCTGTGAAGCTGACAGCTTGGCTAAAGTGAAAAAGAGTTTGTTCTTCCCCTCTAAGTGCAGTGGAATGTTCCACTGTCACTTCCTGAATCCTTACAGAGCAGGAAAGGGAGAGAGGCAGAGAGAGCAGTGTTTCAGCCACATTTTATTAAAGTAAGTGCTGCAGCCGTAGATTTTACTGAAAGGGATTCTGTTAGTGAAAATGATAATTTAATGAATGTGGTTTAGTGTTTTTTGTTTTTTTACTCTTTAACAGCAGTTTAATGATCGTTTTTGTATTTTGTTTACTCAAAATTACACCCACCCACTACATTAGCAGCTTGCCTCTGTACTTCACACTAATTTATAGTCTCACTTTCTGAACTCTCTGTAGCTCTGCTGTTTTATTACTTAAAAATGCAGTGGTCCCTCTCCCCCCCTTGTGTGTGTGTGTGTCTCTCTCTCTATCTATCCATCTCTCTCCTTATGAGTTGTTCTCCCCCATGGTCTCTTTCTCTCTCTGTCTCTCTTCCTCTCCCTCTGACTCTCTCATCCCTTATGTGTCTCTCTAACCCTCTGTGTGTGATTGTGTCTCTTTCTCTCACCCTCTGTGTGTGATTGTGTCTCTCTCTCTCCTTCTCTCTAACCCTATGTGTGTTATAGTGTGTCTCTCTAACCCTCTATGTGTGATTGTGTCTCTCTCTAACCCTCTGTGTGTGATTGTGTCTCTCTCTTTTTCTCTCTCTCTCTCTAACCCTCTGTGTGTGATTGTGTCTCTCTCTCTCTCTAACCCTCTGTGTGTTATTGTGTCTCTTTCTCTCTCTCTCTAACCCTCTGTGTGTGATTGTGTCTCTCTCTCTTTCTCTATCTCTCTCTAACCCTCTGTGTGTGACTGTGTCTCTCTCTTTCTCTATCTAACCTTCTGTGTGTGATTGTGTCTCTCTCTTTCTCTATCTCTCTCTAACCCTGTGTGTGATTGTGTCTCTCTCTAACCTTCTGTGTGTGATTGTGTCTCTCTCTCTCTTTCTCTCTCTCTAACCCTCTGTGTGTGATTCTGTCTCTCTCTTTCTCTCTAACCCTGTGTGTGTGATTGTGTCTCTCTCTTTCTCTCTCTCTCTAACCCTCTGTGTGTGATTGTGTCTCTCTTTCTCTCTCTCTAACCCTCTGTGTGTGATTCTGTCTCTCTCTTTCTCTCTAACCCTGTGTGTGTGATTGTGTCTCTCTCTTTCTCTCTCTCTCTAACCCTCTGTGTGTGATTGTGTCTCTCTTTCTCTCTCTCTAACCCTCTGTGTGTGATTGTGTCTATCTCTTTCTCTATCTCTCTCTAACCCTCTGTGTGTGATTGTGTCTCTCTTTCTCTCTCTAACCCTCTGTGTGTGATTGTGTCTCTCTTTCTCTCTCTCTATAACCCTCTGTGTGTGATTCTGTCTCTCTCTCTCTCTATAACCCTCTGTGTGTGATTGTGTCTCTCTCTCTTTCTCTCTCTCTAACCCTGTGTGTGTGATTGTGTCTCTCTTTCTCTCTCTCTCTAACCCTCTGTGTATGATTGTGTCTCTTTCTCTCTCTCTCTCTCTAACCCTCTGTGTGTGATTGTGTCTCTTTCTCTCTCTAACCCTCTGTGTGTGATTGTGTCTCTCTCTCTTTCTCTCTCTCTAACCCTCTGTGTGTGATTGTGTCTCTCTCTTTCTCTCTCTCTAACCCTCTGTGTGTGATTCTGTCTCTCTCTTTCTCTCTAACCCTCTGTGTGTGATTGTGTCTCTCTCTTTCTCTCTCTCTAACCCTGTGTGTGTGATTGTGTCTCTCTCTTTCTCTATCTCTCTCTAACCCTCTGTGTGTGATTGTGTCTCTCTCTTTCTCTCTCTAACCCTCTGTGTGTGATTGTGTCTCTCTTTCTCTCTCTCTAT
Source organism: Bombina bombina (assembly GCF_027579735.1). Lineage (NCBI taxonomy): Eukaryota > Metazoa > Chordata > Amphibia > Anura > Bombinatoridae > Bombina > Bombina bombina. Next base: position 258,640,882 of record NC_069506.1, read on the forward strand.
AACCCTCTGTGTGTGATTCTGTCTCTCTCTCTCTATAACCCTCTGTGTGTGATTGTGTCTCTCTCTCTCTCTCTAACCCTGTGTGTGTGATTGTGTCTCTCTTTCTCTCTCTCTCTAACCCTCTGTGTATGATTGTGTCTCTTTCTCTCTCTCTCTCTCTCTCTCTCTAACCCTCTGTGTGTGATTGTCTCTTTCTCTCTCTAACCCTCTGTGTGTGATTGTGTCTCTCTCTCTTTCTCTCTCTCTAACCCTCTGTGTGTGATTGTGTCTCTCTCTCTCTAACCCTCTGTGTGTGATTGTGTCTCTCTTTCTCTCTCTAACCCTCTGTGTGTGATTGTGTCTCTCTTTCTCTCTCTAACCCTCTGTGTGTGATTGTGTCTCTCTTTCTCTCTCTAACCCTCTGTGTGTGATTGTGTCTCTCTCTCTCTAACCCTCTGTGTCTCTCTCCCCCCGTCTCTCTCTCCCTCTCCCCCCGTCTCTCTCTCCCTCTCCCCCCGAGTGCTTTTCTGTGTTTCTGTCTACCTTTTATTTATTTAATTGAATGAATTGGTAGCGCCATCTGATGGTGTGGCTTTATTTAAAGGGGTGGGGTCAAGCACCTCACCATCTTTAAATTTCACCAGCCACCACTGGATCAAGACATTTTTATGTTTACTGAATAATGAAACAATATATAAGCATAATTTGCAGCATTAAAGTAAAAAGTATGTTTTAAACATATTTTAATGGGCATGGATTTCTAGATCTCATAATCAGAGCAAGCATTGTGTTATCTGGCAAGAGTTTCTGTTACAATCCTTTAAGACAAAAATCAGATGTTTACTAAGTTGACCAGTTTTCCAAGACACCATTTAAAGGGACATGAAACCCATATGTTTTCTTTCATGATTTTGAAAGAGCATGCAATTTTAAATAACTTTCCAATTTACATCTAATATCTAATTTTCTTCATTCTTTTGATATCCTTTGTTGAAAATCATATCTAAATATGCTCAGTAGCTGCTGATTGGTGGCTGCACATAGATACCTCATGTATTGCTATTTCTTCAACAAAGGATATCTAAGGAATGAAGGCGTATCCTAGCTACTGCCTTACCAGCCTCTGATGTCACCGCACGTCACTGCTTGAGAATAATGTTAAGGAATCGGTCACAAAGTTGAAGTTAAGCTGAATATTTCAACAAAAAAGACGACGACCCAAAATGCTGCTCAATATCTACTCTGGCATTTATGCAGAGGAACAAGTACAATGTTCTGGAATGGCCAACCCAGTCCCCAGACCTGAATATCATTGAAAATCTGTTGGGTGATTTAAAGCGGGCTACCCATGCTCGGCAACCATAAAACCTAACTGAACTGAAGATGTCTTGCAAAGAGGAATGGTCCAAATTACCTTCATCCAGAATCCAGACACTCATTACAGGCTATAGAAAGCGTCTAGAGGTTGTTATTTCTGCTAAAGGAGGTTCTACTAAATATTGATGCAATATTTATGTTGGGGTGCCCAAATTTATGCACCTGTCTAATTTAGTTTTGATGCATATTGCACATTTTCTGTTAATCCAATAAATCTCATTTCACTACTGAAATATTACTGTGTCCTTCAGTTATTTGATGGATTAAAATGAAATTGCTGATCCAAAACACCCAATTATTTATAAATGAAAATCATGGAAATTGTCAGGGGTGCCGAAACTTTTGCATACGACTATGTATCTATGTATGTATGTGCGTATGTATGTGCGTATGTATGTGGTTGCTGTGTTACTTGTTCAGAGAGGAATTGCCTGGTATTTCAGCGCTGGACTGACCGTAATAGGCGGGATCAGACTGATATACTACAGGAAAGTTCTTCTCTGTGAAAAGCATTACTGGGCTAAAAGAAGCTGCACCCAGGTGGTAAATCGCCATAGAACAGGCTAACAATAGTATTGAGCCAGTTGTTCTTTCCTGTGAGAGTGTGCTTCTCTCTCTCTGTGTGTATGTATGTATGTATGTATGTATGTATGTATGTATGTATGTATGTATGTATGTATGTATGTATGTATGTATGTATGTATATATATATATATATATATATATATATATATATATATATATATATATATATATATATATATATATATATATATTTCTTTTCTTAATTTTTTAATGTGGTAATGGGAAATTATATTTTCTTTTTTTTTTAGTACATCTTTGTAACATTTTGTATGGTATGTAATGAGGGGGGCGCAAAATTTATCCATGCCTGTGTAGCCAAAAATCCTATCACCGGCCCTGACAGTATTATCATCTTTCTGTATTCTTCAAAACGTAAAAAAAAAAAAAAAAAAAAAAAAAGTATATATCAAATGTGCAGTAGTCTTATATTATCCCAAAGGAAATTAATAATATAAAAAACATAATTTATGCTTACCTGATAAATTTATTTCTCTTGTAGTGTATCCAGTCCACGGATCATCCATTACTTGTGGGATATTCTCCTTCCCAACAGGAAGTTGCAAGAGGATCACCCACAGCAGAGCTACTATATAGCTCCTCCCCTAACTGTCATATCCAGTCATTCGACCGAAAACAAACAGAGAAAGGAGAAACCATAGGGTGCAGTGGTGACTGTAGTTTAATTAAAATTTAGACCTGCCTTAAAAGGATAGGGCGGGCCGTGGACTGGATACACCACAAGAGAAATAAATTTATCAGGTAAGCATAAATTATGTTTTCTCTTGTTAAGTGTATCCAGTCCACGGATCATCCATTACTTGTGGGATACCAATACCAAAGCTAAAGTACACGGATGATGGGAGGGACAAGGCAGGATTAAACGGAAGGAACCACTGCCTGAAGAACCTCTCCCCCAAACACAGCCTCCGAAGAAGCAAAAGTATCAAATTTGTAAAACTTTGAAAGTGTTAAGCGAAGACCAAGTCGCAGCCTTGCAAATCTGTTCAGGCCTCATTTTTGAAGGCCCAGGTGGCAGCCACAGCTCTAGTAGAATGAGCTGTAATCCTTTCAGGGGGCTGCTGTCCAGCAGTCTCATAGGCTAGGCGTATTACGCTCCGAAGCCAAAAAGGAAAGAGGTTGCCGAAGCTTTTTGACCTCTCCTCTGTCCAGAGTAAACGACAAACAGGGAAGATGTTTGACGAAAATCTTTAGTAGCTTGTAAGTAAAACTTCAAGGGACGGACTACATCCAGATTATGTAAAAGACGTTCCTTCTTTGAAGAATGATTAGGGCACAACGATGGAACAACAATCTCTTGATTGATATTCTTGTTAGAAACCTTATCTGCATGAAAAATCAGATAAGGAGAATCACATTGTAAGGCAGATAGCCATCAAAAACAGAACTTTCCAAGATAAAAGTTTAATATCAATGGAATGAAGGGGTTCAAACGGAACTCCTTGAAGAACCTTAAGAACCAAGTTTAAGCTCCACGGGGGAGCAACAGGTTTAAACACAGGCTTAATTCTAACCAAAGCCTGGCAAAATGCCTGGACGTCTGGAACCTCTGCCAGACGCTTGTGCAAAAGAATAGACAGAGCAGAAATCTGCCCCTTTAAGGAACTAGCTGATAATCCTTTGTCCAAGCCCTCTTGGAGAAAAGACAATATTCTAGGAATCCTAACCTTACTCCATGAGTAATTCTTGGATTCACACCAATAAAGATATTTACTCCATATCTTGTGGTAGATTTTCCTGGTAACAGGCTTTCGTGCCTGTATTAAAGTATCAATGACTGACTCGGAGAAGCCACGCCTTGATAGAATCAAGCGTTCAATCTCCATGCAGTCAGTCTCAGAGAAATTAGATTTGGATGATTGAAAGGACCTTGTATCAGAAGGTCCTGTCTTAGAGGCAGAGTCCATAGTGGAAAGGATGACATGTCCACTAGGTCTGCATACCAAGTCCTGTGTGGCCACGCAGGTGCTATCAGAATCACCGATGTCTCTCCTGTTGGATTTTGGCAATCAGTCGAGGGAGCAGAGGAAACGGTGGAAACACATAAGCCAGGTTGAAGAACCAAGGCGCTGCTAGAGCATCTATCAGCGTCGCTTCTGGGTCCCTGGACCTGGATCCGTAACAAGGAAGCTTGGCGTTCTGGCGAGACGCCATGAGATCCAACTCTGGTTTGCCCAAACGATGAATCAACTGAGCAAACACCTCCGGATGGAGTTCCCACTCCCCCAGATAGAAAATCCGCCTCCCAGTTCCACGACTGGGATATGGATTGCTGACAGGTGGCAAGAGTGGTACTCTGCCCAGCGAATTATTTTTGAGACTTCTAACATCGCTAGGGAACTCCTGGTTTCCCCTTGATGGTTGATGTAAGCCACAGTCGTGATGTTGTCCGACTGAAATCTGATGAACCTCAGTGTTGCTAACTGAGGCCAAGCCAGAAGAGCATTGAATATCGCTCTTAACTCCAGAATATTTATTGGATGGAGTTTCTCCTCCTGAGTCCACGATCCCTGTGCCTTCAGGGAATTCCAGACTGCACCCCAACCTAGAAGGCTGGCATCTTTTGTTACAATTGTCCAACCTGGCCTGTGAAAGGTCATACCCATGGACAGGTGTACCCGAGACAACCACCAGAGAAGAGAATCTCTGGTCTCTTGATCCAGATTTAGCAGAGGGACAAATCTGTGTAATCCCCATTCCACTGACTCAGCATGCATAATTGCAGCGGTCTGAGATGAAGGCGCGCAAATGGCACTATGTCCATTGCCGCTACCATTAAGCCGATTACCTCCATACACTGAGCTACCGAAGGGCGCGGAATGGAGTGAAGAACACGGCAAGCATTTAGAAGTTTTGATAACCTGGACTCCGTCAGGTAAATTTTCATTTCTACAGAATCTATAAGAGTCCCTAAGGAGGAGACTCTTGTGAGTGGGGATAGAGAGCTCTTTTCCTCGTTCACTTTCCACCCGTGCGACCTCAGAAATGCCAGAACTATCTCTGTATGAGACTTGGCAACTTGAAAGCTTGACGCCTGTATCAGGATGTCGTCTAGATACGGAGCCACCGCTATGCCTCACGGTCTTAGAACCGCCAGAAGTGAGCCCAGAACCTTTGCAAAGATTCTCGGGGCTGTAGCCAACCCGAAGGGAAGAGCTACAAATTGGTAATGCCTGTCTAGAAAGGCAAACCTTAGAAACCGATGATGATCCATGTGAATCGGTATGTGAAGGTAGGCATCCTTTAAGTCCACTGTGGTCATGTACTGACCTTCTTGGATCATGGGTAGGATGGTCCGAATAGTTTCCATTTTGAAAGATGGAACTCTGAGGAATTTGTTTAAGATCTTTAGATCCAAAATTGGTCTGAAGGTTCCCTCTTTTTTGGGAACCACAAACAGATTCGACTAAAAACCCTGTCCTTGTTCCGTCCACGGAACTGGATGGATCACTCCCATAACTAGGAGGTCTTGCACACAGCGTAGGAATGCCTCTTTCTTTATCTGATTTGCAGATAGCCTTGAAAGATGAAATCTCCCTTGTGGAGGGGAAGCTTTGAAGTCCAGAAGATGTCCCTGAGATATGATCTCCAACGCCCAGGGATCCTGAACAACTCTTGCCCACGCCTGGGCGAAGAGAGAAAGTCTGCCCCCTACTAGATCCATCACCGGATAGGGGGCCGTTCCTTCATGCTGTCTTAGAGGCAGCAGCAGGCTTTCTGGCCTGCTTGCCTTTGTTCCAGGACTGGTTAGGTTTCCAGGCCTGCTTAGATTGAGCAAAAGTTCCCTCTTGTTTTGAGGAAGTTGATGCTGCACCTGCCTTGAAATTTCGAAAGGCACGAAAATTAGACTGTTTGGCCTTTGCTTTGGCCCTGTCCTGAGGAAGGGTGTGACCCTTACCTCCAGTAATGTCAGCAATAATTTCCTTCAAACCAGGCCCGAATAAGGTCTGCCCCTTGAAAGGAATGTTGAGTAATTTAGACTTCGAAGTCACGTCAGCTGACCAGGATTTAAGCCATAGCGCCCTACGCGCCTGGATGGCGAATCCGGAATTCTTAGCCGTTAGTTTAGTCAAATGAACAATGGCATCAGAAACAAATGAGTTAGCTAGCTTAAAGTGTTCTAAGCTTGTCAATAATTTCAGTCAATGGAGCTGTATGGATGGCCTTTTCCAGGGCCTCAAACCAGAATGCCGCCGCGGCCGTGACAAGCGCAATGCATGCAAGGGGCTGTAAAATAAAACCTTGTTGAATAAACATTTTCTTAAGGTAACCCTCCAATTTTTTATCCATTGGATCTGAAAAAGCACAACTGTCCTCAACCGGGATAGTGGTACGCTTTGCTAAAGTAGAAACTGCTCCCTCCACCTTAGGGACCGTCTGCCATAAGTCCCGTGTAGTGGCGTCTATTGGAAACATTTTTCTAAATATAGGAGGTGGGGAAAAGAGCACACCGGGTCTATCCCACTCCTTGCTAATAATTTCTGTAAGCCTTTTAGGTATAGGAAAAACATCAGTACACACCGGTACCGCATAGTATTTATCCAGCCTACACAATTTCTCTGGTACTGCAACTGTGTTACAGTCATTCAGAGCAGCTAGTACCTCCCCAAGCAACACACGGAGGTTCTCAAGCTTAAATTTAAAATTAGAAATCTCTGAATCAGGTTTCCCCGAATCAGAGATGTCACCCACAGACTGAAGCTCTCCGTCCTCATGATCTGCATATTGTGACGCAGTATCAGACATGGCCCTTACAGCATCTGCGCGCTCTGTATTTCTCCTAACCCCAGAGCAATCGCGCTTGCCTCTTAATTCAGGCAACCTGGATAATACCTCTGACAGGGTATTATTCATGATTGCAGCCATGTCCTGCAAGGTAATCGCTATGGGCGTCCCTGATGTAATTGGCGCCATATTAGCGTGCATCCCCTGAGCGGGAGGCGAAGGGTCTGACAGTCTCATTGCTAGTTTAGTCAAATGTCCTGGAACATGCAGGAAGAAGCTGGATGTCTCTGTCAGTATTTTTATCTGCACAGAAAAGCACTAAAATAGGCCCTTCCCACTCATATTGCAACAGTGGAAAGCCTAAGGAAACTGTTTTATTACATTTTTATAAGAGTATGTATCTCTATTAATAAGCCTGATACCAGTCGCTATCACTGCATTTTAGGCTTTACTTACATTACTTCGGTATCAGAAGCATTTTCTAGCAAATTCCATCCCTAGAAAAATATTTAACTGCACATACCTTATTGCAGGAAAACCTGCACGCCATTCCCTCTCTGAAGTTACCTCACTCCTCAGAATATGTGAGAACAGCCATGGATCTTAGTTACTTCTGCTAAGATCATAGAAAACGCAGGCAGACTCTTCTTCTAAATACTGCCTGAGATAAACAGTACACTCCGGCACCATTTAAAAATAACAAACTTTTGATTGAAGAATAAACTAAGTATAAAACACCACACTCCTCTTACGACCTCCATCTTGGTTGAGGCTTGCAAGAGAATGACTGGATATGACAGTTAGGGGAGGAGCTATATAGCAGCTCTGCTGTGGGTGATCCTCTTGCAACTTCCTGTTGGGAAGGAGAATATCCCACAAGTAATGGATGATCCGTGGACTGGATACACTTAACAAGAGAAATGGAGAATGAACCCTTTTTAGTTTTTCTCAAAAAAGAGATGCTGATATATAAAATTCAGGCTTGACAAACTCAGGAGATTTTAGCCATGGCTCTTAACTTATTTGGTTATTTTCCATTAATCTATATACAAACACCACTGTCTGACGCCTAAAAGCATGTCTGCTTCCTAAATTTTAAACAAATTTATTGGCCCGATAGAGATAGATACACACAATCATACATTTGCCCCTTTAGAACAAGCACTATCAAAGTGTTATTTTTATTTTGTGAAAAGCCCTTGGGAGTCTTTGTGGTGTTTGGCGAGTTTAAGGCTTTCAGTTTTCACTTGCAATTTCTGACTTTAATTTAACCCGACTGGTGACCACAGCTCTTGCCTCTCACCTCAGCAGACAGATGGTGGATTTTGGTTTAAGCTTTTCGCTCTCTCTTTGAGCAAGGTACGAGATTATATACACATACATACATACATACATACATACAGCACAGATATGAAAATTCGACCAAATCCGAAAATTCAGGATGCCCTTTTTTTAATAAAAATTTTTTAAAAAAAAAAGATTTTAAAATAGGTTTTTTTTAGCATTTTATTAAAATAATGCTTTTTAATTAATTTAAATTAATCTGAAATGAAAAACTACAAGCCAATAAAATAAACACTTATTGAAGGTAACACCAAAATTGTACAGAAAATAACTTTAAAAAAACAATATAAATAAAAATTTGTTAAACTGTTTGTTATATAGGACTGAATGACTAAAATATTGTTGATATTAATTTAAAATCAATATACATTCTGCATTCAGTTATATGTAACATAATCAGATTTAACAGATTATAAGAGGTATCTTAAAAACTTAAAATCTGGCTCCTCCGTAGCCGGAGGTCTAGAAGACGCAGATTCCGTCCCAGAGAGAGCGCCGTCCTCCTCATCGGAGGCGTCCTCGTTGGATAATCTCTCAGACATCCAACGGAGTAGATGACCCCTGGGGATGGAAAGCTATGTCTTTCCCTTCACTTGGGCGTGGTAGGGCAAGGAAGGCCGCAGAAATTACGTCTCGCAACTGGGCAGCGAAATCTGGCAGCCACGATGCCCCTTCCGCAGCAGGATTAGTAGGGCCTTGGGGAGCTACATGTGTAATCAGGAGATTAATGTGGGGAACGCACCTCACGGGACAGAGAACCCTCAGAGGTGGATGGCTCAGTAGTACTAAATATCTTATTCTTCTTAGATATTGTAATTTTATCAAAGGCAGTTAAACCTGTACCTCCTCACAATAAACACAGGTATTAGATTTAATTAAAGAGGGAGTATCCTCTAACATATCAGAGTCCTCCATAGCTTGCGCCTTTAATACAGACTGAGATAGATTAAATGGCACCTTTATACACCAATGGTCGGGGCACTCCTATGACCCGGACCAAAGAGAAAACGTTACGTCTCCCGCAAATGCTGATCAGGAAAGAGGAAGTTGAAGAGGTCACACCCGGTCACATGGAGTGCCATGCAGGCCCGCCCCTGCACTATAGAGAAAGTGTGCCAAAAAAGGCAGGGCCGATCTTCAGCTGAGTGTTCACACGTTGCTAGAGCCTCATCTCACACATGACATAGCAATAACACAAAGATATTATGCATAAATCCCCCCCCCCCATTTCAATAATCCCCTTCCAGGGATATTAACCCTTCATTCCATCAGATAAAAGGAGACACTGTGACCCTGTCTTCTTGCGTTGTGTATAAATTAAACAATCTAACCAGAATCTGTGCTGTGGAACAGGAACACGGCCCTTCAAGTGTGACAGGTTAGTAGCATCGCTCCTGACATGGACTTAGAGAATAAAGGCAGGCAGCGAAACTCGCCAACGCAGATTGCCCAGGAGCTGTTAATATGAGTCGGGATGGTTTCGCAGAGACGACACTCCCTGCATCTCCGGACTCTAACTTTCATCCATGCTCTCACTGAGAGGCTGTCCGGATTACTTAAAACTCCAGTCCCACTTCGAAGAGTACTACCATCCATAAGAGACTACTCTGAATCTTTCGACACTTTTCTGCCAACCTCCTGTGACGAAAGGCAAAGAATGACTGGGGGATGAGGGGAGTGGAGGAGGTATTTAAGCATTTGGCTGGGGTGTCTTTGCCTCCTCCTGGTCGCCAGGTTCTTATTTCCCACAAGTAATGAATGAAGCAGTGGACTCTCCTGCCATTAAGATAGAGTTATCAACATCAAGAATGTGAGGTTTGAGGGGCAAGGCTCAGCTTCTTGTGGGGATGGTAAATTGCTGTCTCGCACCCGGGGCAAATAAAGGTACAGGGAAGGGCTATCTTAGTATGCATAGCATTTCTCCTTGTTTGATTAAGGCATAAATGTAAGTTGGTGAATGGTCCACTGATTCAAATGCCTTTAGAATGTCAGGCCACTTGTAAAGTGTGAGAAAAAAACGAAAAAAAAAAAACACACAAATAATTTCACAACTATTTTCTGCACAAAGAATAAAAGGGAGCAATGGGCAATTAAATGGTTATGTTGTGTTTTAAACTCCATTAGTAGATAAAACATTTTTACTATACTCTTTTTTTTGGGGGGGGGGGGGGGCAGCAAAAGGTCCCCATTTAGTAAGAGAAAGGATTACAATTAAACATACTCGAAACGTTTTTTTTTTATGCAATGTAATAATCTGCTTTTATCAATCTTTTCCAGCTTCCCAAGTAACCATAAAAAGATTACCAAGCCCTTACAAAATACTTTATGATTTTAACTTAAAGAATGCGACTTGTGACTTCTCTATCCCTGTTGACGGCATCACCATTTCCCCATCGCCTCAAGTCCGCTGCCTCGGAGTTACACTTGACTCAAATCTATCCTTAGTCCCCCATATCCAATCGCTTTCTACATCCTGCCACAACCATCTACGCACTATTTCCAAGATTCAACCTTGTCTGTACACTAACACTACAAAGCAAATAATCCACTCCCTTGTTATTTCCTGACTTGACTAATGCAATAATCTACTTACTGGCCTCTCTCTTTCCCGCCTCTCCCCCCTTCAATCCATCCTAAATGCCTCTGCCAGGCTGATCCACCTTTCCCGTCGCTCTGTATCTGCTGCACCTCTCTGCGAGTCCCTTCATTGGCTCCCCATTCACAGCAGAATTAAATTCAAAATTCTCACCCTTGCATACAAAGTGCTCACCAACGCCGCTCCCCTCTTCCTATCCTCTCTAATAAACAAGTATACTCCAGCCGCCCACTAAGAGCCAACAATAACTTGCTCCTTGCATCTGCGACTTTCACCTCTTCTCATGCTAGACTGCAGGACTTCTGTCGGTCAGCACCTACCCTCTGGAACACTCTCCCTCATGCTGTCAGGCTTTGCACTAATCTTTCTTCCTTTAAATGCTCTCTGAAGACTTTACTGTTCAGAGAAGCCTACCATCCAACTTAATAATAAATTAATTTCTCTTACCTAAAAAAATTTCCCTCATCTTACTCTGCATTAACATCTTTTTCAATCTTGCAGTCCTCACCTCCTGTTTCTCAACCTCCTACCCTTCTAGATTGTAAGTTCCCACGGGAATAACATAATTTATGCTTACCTGATAAATTCCTTTCTTCTGTAGTGTGATCAGTCCACGGGTCATCATTACTTCTGGGATATTACTCCTCCCCAACAGGAAGTGCAAGAGGATTCACCCAGCAGAGCTGCATATAGCTCCTCCCCTCTACGTCACTCCCAGTCATTCGACCAAGGACCAACGAGAAAGGAAAAGCCAAGGGTGAAGTGGTGACTGGAGTATGAATTAAAAAATATTTACCTGCCTTAAAAACAGGGCGGGCCGTGGACTGATCACACTACAGAAGAAAGGAATTTATCAGGTAAGCATAAATTATGTTTTCTTCTGTTAAGTGTGATCAGTCCACGGGTCATCATTACTTCTGGGATACCAATACCAAAGCAAAAGTACACGGATGACGGGAGGGATAGGCAGGCTCTTTATACAGAAGGAACCACTGCCTGAAGAACCTTTCTCCCAAAAATAGCCTCCGATGAAGCAAAAGTGTCAAATTTGTAAAATTTGGAAAAAGTATGAAGCGAAGACCAAGTTGCAGCCTTGCAAATCTGTTCAACAGAGGCCTCATTCTTGAAGGCCCAAGTGGAAGCCACAGCTCTAGTAGAATGAGCTGTAATTCTTTCAGGAGGCTGCTGTCCAGCAGTCTCATAAGCTAAACGAATTATGCTACGAAGCCAAAAAGAAAGAGAGGTAGCGGAAGCTTTTTGACCTCTCCTCTGCCCAGAGTAAATGACAAACAGAGAAGACGTTTGTCGAAATTCCTTAGTTGCCTGTAAGTAAAATTTTAGAGCCCGGACTACATCCAGGTTGTGCAGTCCTTTGAAGAAGGATTTGGGCATAAAGAAGGAACAACAATCTCTTGATTGATATTCCTGTTAGTAACTACCTTAGGTAAGAACCCAGGTTTAGTACGCAGAACTACCTTATCCGAATGAAAAATCAGATAAGGAGAATCACAATGTAAGGCTGATAATTCAGAGACTCTTCGAGCCGAGGAAATAGCCATTAAAAATAGAACTTTCCAAGATAACAACTTTATATCAATGGAATGAAGGGGTTCAAACGGAACGCCCTGTAAAACATTAAGAACAAGGTTTAAACTCCATGGTGGGGCAACAGTTTTAAACACAGGCTTAATTCTGGCCAAAGCCTGACAAAAAGCCTGGACGTCAGGAACTTCTGACAGACGTTTGTGTAACAGAATGGACAGAGCTGAGATCTGTCCCTTTAATGAACTAGCAGATAAACCCTTTTCTAAACCTTCTTGTAGAAAAGACAATATCCTAGGAATCCTAACCTTACTCCAAGAGTAACCCTTGGATTCACACCAATATAGGTATTTACGCCATATCTTATGGTAAATCTTTCTGGTAACAGGTTTCCTAGCCTGTATTAAGGTATCAATAACTGACTCAGAAAATCCACGTCTTGATAAAATCAAGCGTTCAATTTCCAAGCAGTCAGCTTCAGAGAAGTTAGATTTTGATGTTTGAAGGGACCCTGTATCAGAAGGTCCTGTTTCAGAGGTAGAGACCAAGGTGGACAGGATGACATGTCCACCAGGTCTGCATACCAAGTCCTGCGTGGCCACGCAGGTGCTATTAGAATCACTGATGCTCTCTCTTGTTTGATTCTGGCAATCAATCGAGGAAGCAACGGGAAGGGTGGAAACAGGTAAGCCATCCTGAAGTCCCAAGGTGCTGTCAGAGCATCTATCAGGACTGCTCCTGGATCCCTGGATCTGGACCCGTAACGAGGAAGCTTTGCGTTCTGTCGAGACGCCATGAGATCTATCTCTGGTTTGCCCCAACGTCGAAGTATTTGGGCAAAGACCTCCGGATGAAGTTCCCACTCCCCCGGATGAAAAGTCTGACGACTTAAGAAATCCGCCTCCCAGTTCTCCACTCCCGGGATGTGGATTGCTGACAGGTGGCAAGAGTGAGACTCTGCCCAGCAAATTATCTTTGATACTTCCATCATAGCTAGGGAGCTTCTTGTCCCTCCCTGATGGTTGATGTAAGCTACAGTCGTGATGTTGTCCGACTGAAACCTGATGAACCCCCGAGTTGTCAACTGGGGCCAAGCCAGGAGGGCATTGAGAACTGCTCTCAATTCCAGAATGTTTATTGGCAGGAGACTCTCCTCCTGACTCCATTGTCCCTGAGCCTTCAGAGAATTCCAGACGGCACCCCAACCTAGAAGGCTGGCGTCTGTTGTTACAATTGTCCAGTCTGGTCTGCTGAATGGCATCCCCCTGGACAGATGTGGCCGAGAAAGCCACCATAGAAGAGAATTTCTGGTCTCTTGATCCAGATTCAGAGAAGGGGATAAGTGAGTAATCCCCATTCCACTGACTTAGCATGCACAGTTGCAGTGGTCTGAGGTGTAAGCGTGCAAAGGGTACTATGTCCATTGCCGCTACCATTAAGCCGATTACCTCCATGCATTGAGCCACTGACGGGTGTTGAATGGAATGAAGGGTGCGGCAAGCACTTTGAAGTCTTGTTAGCCTGTCCTCTGTCAGGTAAATCTTCATTTCTACAGAATCTATAAGAGTCCCCAGGAAGGGAACTCTTGTGAGTGGAACGAGTGAACTTTTCTTTTCGTTCACCTTCCATCCATGTGACCTTAGAAATGCCAGCACTAACTCTGTATGAGACTTGGCAGTTTGAAAGCTTGAAGCTTGTATCAGAATGTCGTCTAGGTATGGAGCTACCGAGATTCCCCGCGGTCTTAGTACCGCCAGAAGAGCACCCAGAACCTTTGTGAAGATTCTTGGAGCTGTAGCCAATCCGAATGGAAGAGCCACAAACTGGTAATGCCTGTCTAGGAAGGCAAACCTTAGGTACCGATAATGATCTTTGTGAATCGGTATGTGAAGGTAAGCATCTTTTAAATCTACAGTGGTCATGTATTGACCCTCTTGGATCATAGGTAAAATTGTCTGAATAGTCTCCATCTTGAACGATGGAACTCTTAGGAATTTGTTTAGGATCTTTAAGTCCAGGATTGGTCTGAAAGTTCCCTCTTTTTTGGGAACCACAAACAGATTTGAGTAAAACCCCTGTCCCTGTTCCGATCGTGGAACTGGATGGATTACTCCCATTAACAAGAGCTCTTGTACGCAGCGTAGAAACGCCTCTTTCTTTGTCTGGATTGTTGACAACCTTGACAGATGAAATCTCTCTCTTGGAGGAGAGTATTTGAAGTCCAGAAGGTATCCCTGAGATATTATCTCTAGCGCCCAGGGATCCTGAACATCTCTTGCCCAAGCCTGGGCGAAGAGAGAAAGTCTGCCCCCCACTAGATCCGATCCCGGATCGGGGGCCCTCAATTCATGCTGTTTTAGGGGCAGCAGCAGGTTTCCTAGTCTGCTTGCCCTTGTTCCAGGACTGGTTAGGTTTCCAGCCTTGTCTGTAGCGAGCAACAGCTCCTTCCTGTTTTGGTGCAGAGGAAGTTGATGCTGCTCCTGCTTTGAAATTACGAAAGGAACGAAAATTAGACTGTCTAGTCTTGGCTTTGGCTTTGTCCTGAGGCAGGGCATGGCCTTTACCTCCTGTAATGTCAGCGATAATCTCTTTCAACCCGGGCCCGAATAAGGTCTGCCCTTTGAAAGGTATATTAAGCAATTTAGACTTAGAAGTAACATCAGCTGACCAGGATTTTAGCCACAGCGCCCTGCGTGCCTGAATGGCGAATCCTGAATTCTTCGCCGTAAGTTTAGTAAGATGTACTACGGCCTCCGAAATGAATGAATTAGATAGTTTAAGGACTCTAAGCCTGTCCGTAATGTCGTCCAGAGTAGCTGAACCAATGTTCTCTTCCAGAGACTCAGTCCAGAATGCCGCTGCAGCCGTGATCGGCGCAATGCATGCAAGGGGTTGCAATATAAAACCTTGTTGAACAAACATTTTCTTAAGGTAACCCTCTAACTTTTTATCCATTGGATCTGAAAAAGCACAGCTATCCTCCACCGGGATAGTGGTACGCTTAGCTAAGGTAGAAACTGCTCCCTCCACCTTAGGGACCGTTTGCCATAAGTCCCTTGTGGTGGCGTCTATTGGAAACATTTTTCTAAATATCGGAGGGGGTGAGAACGGCACACCGGGTCTATCCCACTCCTTAGTAACAATTTCAGTAAGTCTCTTAGGTATAGGAAAAACCTCAGTACTCGTCGGTACCGCAAAATATTTATCCAACCTACACATTTTCTCTGGTATTGCAACTGTGTTACAATCATTCAGAGCCGCTAACACCTCCCCTAGTAATACACGGAGGTTTTCCAGTTTAAATTTAAAATTTGAAATATCTGAATCCAGTCTGTTTGGATCAGAAACGTCACCCACAGAATGAAGTTCTCCGTCCTCATGTTCTGCCACCTGTGACGCAGTGTCTGACATGGCCCTAATATCAGCGCACTCTGTTCTCACCCCAGAGTGATCACGCTTACCTCTTAGTTCTGGTAATTTAGCCAAAACCTCAGTCATAACAGTAGCCATATCCTGTAATGTGATTTGTAATGGCCGCCCAGATGTACTCGGCGCTACAATATCACGCACCTCCCTCTGAGCGGGAGATGTAGGTACTGACACGTGAGGCGAGTTAGTCGGCATAACTCTCCCCTCGTTGTTTGGTGAAATTTGTTCAATTTGTACAGATTGACATTTATTTAAAGTTGCATCAATACAGTTAGTACATAAATTTCTATTGGGCTCCACTTTGGCATTGCAACAAATGACACAGGTATCATCCTCTGAATCAGACATGTTTAACACACTAGCAAATAAACTTGCAACTTGGAAATACAATTCAATTAGAATAATATTAAAACGTACTGTGCCTTTAAGAAGCACAGAAGATCTATGACAGTTGAAAATTAATAAATTGAAACAGTTATAGCCTCAATCCTTGTAAACAACACAACTTTAGCAAAGGTTTAATCCCATTAGCAAAGATAACAAATTCTGAAAGCAGGAAACAAATTACAGAATAAACGTTTTTTATCTCAGTCAAACTATAATTCTCACAGCTCTGCTGAGAGAAATTACCTCCCTCAAAATAAGTTTTGAAGACCCCTGAGCTCTGTAGAGATGAACCGGATCATGCAGGGAATACAATGAGTTGCTGACTGAAATATTTGATGCATAGAAAAGGCGCCAAAAAAACGGCCCCTCCCCCTCACACACAGCTGTGAGGGAGAACAGAAACTGTCAGCAAAACAGATTAAGCAACTGCCAAGTGGAAAAATAGTGCCCAAACATTTATTCACACAGTACCTCAGCAAATGAAAACGATTTTACATTCCAGCAAAAACGTTAAACATAATCTCTAGTTATTAAACAGCTTTATGTATTTCTTACAGTGTAATTCTAGTGAAGTACCATTCCCCAGAATACTGAAGTGTAAAGTATACATACATGACATTATATCGGTATGGCAGGATTTTCTCATCAATTCCATTGTCAGAAAATAAAAACTGCTACATACCTCTATGCAGATTCATCTGCCCGCTGTCCCCTGATCTGAAGTTTACCTCACTCCTCAGATGGCCGAGAACAGCAATATGATCTTAACTACTCCGGCTAAAATCATAGCAAAACTCTGGTAGATTCTTCTTCAAACTCTGCCAGAGAGGTAATAACACACTCCGGTGCTATTTTAAAATAACAAACTTTTGATTGAAGATATAAAACTAAGTATAATCACCATAGTCCTCTCACACATCCTATCTAGTCGTTGGGTGCAAGAGAATGACTGGGAGTGACGTAGAGGGGAGGAGCTATATGCAGCTCTGCTGGGTGAATCCTCTTGCACTTCCTGTTGGGGAGGAGTAATATCCCAGAAGTAATGATGACCCGTGGACTGATCACACTTAACAGAAGAAAGGGCCCTCAATTCCTCCAGTATGTGTTTGTAAATTTGGTCCTGTCTTACAAGTTTTATATTTTATTTAAATGAATTGCATCCACGGACACCGCAGCGGAATATGTTGGCGCTTCATAAATGAAGTATAATAATAAATAATAATAATAAAGGTTAACTGGACACACACTTATTTAGGTTTGTGCTTTTGCCTTTGTACATGCTCAGACAGATGGCAAACAAAATGTATTTAAATAATCAATATAAATAAATCTATGTCAAACTTTAATCTAGCACCACCCAGGCATGTGCGTTTCACGATCTGTTTGCTAAACTAAACTAATGCCAAATATGACCACAGGTGACGGCATTCAGCTCTTTTCAGCAGCTAACTTTTTCGTGTTAAAGTGCAACACAAAAAGATCTGAGTAATTCCATTGCTGTGTGTTGCACATTAAAACTAAAAAATCCAGTTCCGAAAAGAGCCAAAAGCAAATTGCAGAATACAAGTTTTAACCCCTTCCCGCAGTTTGGACGGCACGGAACGTCCTAATGGCTACGGCTTGCTAACTGGGATCGCGGACTGGAGGGCGTGTCTAGCATCATAGACACTCGCCCCTGACCCGATCCCATAATTGAAATCACACGAACGCATGAATGATCGAGTGATTTAAATTTTTTACATATTTGTTTACATGAGAAATTTGTTCCGATGTAACAAATAAGTACCGACATTAAGGGGTTAAAAACCACAGGTATGTATACAGAAAGAGTGCAGAAATGTGTTCGCTGCAAGGAACAAAACACTTTGTTGCAAACAAAAAGGTTAAAAAGTATCAGAGTAGAAGACAACCCCTTTACTGATCAGTTGGGCAAAAACAGCAGGTCAACAGCTTAAAGAAACATGAAACCCCCCACAAAAAAAACTCATGATTCAGATAGGGCATGCCGTTTTAAACAACTTTCCAACTCTATTATCAGATGTTCTTCATTCTCTTGGTATCTTTTATTGAAAAGCAGGGAGGTATGCTCAGGGAGTGTGCACATGTCTGGAGCACTATCCTGCCATGTAGTGCTCCAGACACCTAACTAGGTATCTATTCAACAAAGAATATCACAGGAACAAAGCAAACAAAAAAAATGGATTTTTTTTTAAATTAAAATCACAAAATATATTTTTGTTTCATATCAGTTTAATAATTAAAAAAAAAAAAAAAAGACATTTGACACTAGCTTTTTCTTTACATAAATGTTTTGTAGATTATTCATTCATATAGCCCATCTTGGATGTATAGTTTTGCTCATTTTTTAAATAACATTGTGCTGATTTTCAGATTCCTAATCAAAAAGCCCCACACTGTCCGATGTATACACGCGTTTACAGACCCCTGCTGGCTCCTGTTTGCGTAATCTGTCTTTTCATTTGCAGGGAAGGGGGAGTGTCTGTTCTTTTTTTCCCAGCCCGTCACTGAAACCAGATTTTCAAGATTACCTTGAGTGGGAGCATGTTAACAACTATGTTTATAGTGATCAGCTGATTACTTTAAGGGGTTGATTTATCAAGCTTCGGCGGACAGGGGCGCATATATGCGACCCTGTCAGCCGCAGCTCGCCGCTGGCGGAATTCAGCATTGCACACGGGCAGGAGCTGTCAATCTCCCTGGTCGGACGAGACCGGGGATATTGAAATTTGCCACCTTAGAGGTGGCAAAAGGTTAGTTAGGAAGGCAGCGGTCTGATGACCACTGCTTGTTAAATACGGACTGCAGGTTCTCTTGTGAGAACCTGCAGTCGTAGGGGGTCAAAAGGCTTGCTAAGCCTTTGATAAATCGACCCCTAAGTGTGCTCTAGTTGAAATATTATGATACCTTACCTGTTAGTGTGCCCTGAGGACTGGGATGAACACTGGATTGTTAGGGTTTTTACATTTTTAGCCAATTTCCTGATATTAAACCTTGAGATTGAATTGTAAGATGCCAATGACTAAACTCATGCACTAGTCACATTTGTGCATATGTCACAGGCACAGTAAAAGCCAACAAACACCCTGTTTGTTGAGAGGGCACAGCAGCAGTGAATCCATTTTCTCTATCACTAACCAATACATGCAACCAGCGGCCCTCTGAGTAGACACAGGGCAACTGTGCAGTAAAAGCTGATAACCGTTAAATTTCTGCTAATGCAAATATATTGCATAAATGCTTCTATTTAAAAGTGGCCAACGCCAACAAACAAAAGTGCATTTTAAAATTTAGAATTATGAACCTTTAAATCTGTGCCAACGTTTAGGTATTGTATGTTTTTGGTATCCCCATCTTACATCTAATATACCATTGACTTTTGTTGTTTTTTTTTTTCCATTTTAGTTCGATTGCTTTGTCATAGCTTCTTAGTTTGTCATTATTTTATTTATTTATGAGCTGAAACTTCTCAAAGGGTTATTTGCAAATAAAAAAATATAGTCTTTTATACAAGCTTATAATGAAGTTTATATGTACAGTGATGTTCTATATTTTATTGACAGTAAATTTGATAGTGTTTTGGTTTTCTTTTTTAAACATTACATCAGTAAGTAGAAACAAACATCATGCTAATGGTGCATTTGGCGTTTTTAAATTTTAAAAGGAAACATAATGGAGTCATTAATCTATTCCTGAAACACGGCGAGAGGAATATTACAAAATAGCAAGCAGCGAGTCCCTTCCCCTGAGGATTATCAGGAGAATGGTATTACATTATTGGATGCGTCTAACTGGAAAGAAGAGGTCATGCGGTTATTGATGCAAATGGTCAACAGTTTAAAACTTAATAAGAAACAATCACCTAGATTACATCTGAAACTAGAGGGAGAGAGAGAAAAAAAAAAAAAAAAAAAAAAGCTGCTGGGATTTTAAGAGCTGCAGTACTACAGAAGTAATAAGGCACTGGATGAGTTCATTGAGAAGCAATCAATTGACAAAAAGCGGTGAGATGTCGCTGGAATTAACACATTACTACACATTGCTTTGTTCTCTTAGAATTCTTTGTTAAAAGCTTAACCTAGGTAGGCTCATATGCTAATTTCTAAGCCCTTGTAGGCCGCATCTTATCTCAGTGCATTTTGACAGTTTTTCACAGCTAGTTCTTGTGTGCCATATAGATAACACTGTGCTCACTCCCTTGGTGTTACCTAGGAGTCAGCACTGATTGGCTAAAATGCAGGTCTGCCAAAAAACCTGAGATAAAGGGGCAGTCTGCAGAGGATTAGATACAAGACAGAGGTAAAACGTGTTTTAATATCAGTGTGCTGGTTATGCATATATTGTGGAATGGGTAAAAAAAGGGATTACATATCTTTTAAGACAATACAAAATTTCAAGAAGACTGTCCCTTTAAGACACCACGATGGTGCAGCTGCAGATCTGGTGTATTAGTGACAAAACAGATATCTAAGCAAATCAGGCTAAAACAAACAATTAACCAAATACAAGCCAGCTTCAAAAGTAGACTATAGCAATTGCACTGCTGCCAAACAAGAACTCATAATTTCACATTCTCGTAGGTCAAGTTTAGAGCTGGGTAGAATAGCTAGGAGTGGTCAATTAAGTTGCATGTGTTTGGGTTGAAAATAAAACCTGTACAGAATTAAAGCTAAAGAAGGTTAACTCTGCACAGCAGTGTGCTGAAAAACACTACAATAATCAACGGGAGTTTCATAAACATAGGTATAACTATCAGCTTTTTTTTAATCTTCAAAACCAAATGTTAAAATTTAAAAAAGGGACAGTCTAGTCCAAAATAAACTATGATTCAGATAGGGCATGTAATTTTAAAACAACTTTCCAATTTACTTTTATCACCAATTTTGCTTTGTTCTCTTGGTATTCTTAGCTGAAAGCTAAACCTAGGAGGTTCATATGCTAATTTCTTAGACTTTGAAGGTCGCCACTTATCTAAAGGCTTTTTGACAGTTTTTCACCACTAGAGGGTGTTTAAATTCATGTGTGTCATAGATAACATTGTGCTCATGCACGTGGAGTTACCTAGTCAGCACCGATTGGCTAAAATGCAAGTCTGTCAAAAGAACAGAAATAAAGGGCAGTTTGCAGAGGCTTAGATACAAAGTAATCAGAGGTTAAAAGTGTATTATTATAACAGTGTTGGTCATGCAAATGTAGGGCATGGGTAATAAAGGGATTATCTATCTTATAAAACAATAACAATTCTGGTGTAGACTGTCCCTTTAAAGGGACATAAAAATCCAAATATTTTCTTTCATGATAGAGCACACACTTGTTAAAACAACTTTCCAAATGATTTATATTATCAAATTTGCGTCATTTTCTTATACTCTGTTGAAGAGCATACCTAGGTAGGCTCATCAGCAGCAATGCACTAGTGGAAGCTAGCTGCTGATTGGTGGCTGCACATAAATGCCTCGTCATTGGTTCACTAGATGCATTTAGATGGCTTCCTGTAGAGCAATGCTATTTACGGGTGGGCCGTGGACTCACCATATTCGGAAAGAAAGAAATTTATCAGGTAAGCAAAAATGTTGTTTTCTTTCCTAAAACATGGAGAGTCCACAACGTCATTCCAATAACTATTGGGAACCAATACCCAAGCTAGAGGACACGGAATGAACAGGAAGGGAGAACAAGACAGCAGGCCTAAACCGAAGGTCACCACCGCTTGAAGAACCTTTCTCCCAAAAGAAGCCTCAGCCGAGGCAAAAGTATCAAAATTTGTAGAATTGGGGGGGGGGGAGAAAGTATGTAGAGAGGACCAAGTTGCAGCCTTGCAAATGTGTTCCACAGAAGCTTAATTTTTGAAAGCCCAAGAAAAGAAGACAGCCCTAGTGGAATGAGCCGTAATTCTCTCAGGAGGCTGCAGTCCAGCAGTCTCATAAGCAAAACTAATACTACTTCTCAACCAGAGAGAAAGAGAAGTAGAAGTAACCTTATGACTGCTACGCTTTCCTGAGAAACAAACAGGGCAGAAGATTGGCGAAAATCCTTAGTAACCTGTAGGTAGAATTTTAGAGCGCGCACACCGTCCACGATATGCAACAGACGTTCCTTTTGAGAAGGATTAGGACAGGGAGAAGGAACAACAATTTCCTGATTAATATTTCTATCCGAAAACTGCCTTAGGGAGAAATCCCAATTTAGTACGAAGATCCGCCTTATCCGCATGAAAAACAAGTTCAGAAACTCTACGAGCAGAGGAAATAGCAATAAGGAACAAAAAAAAAACTTTCCAAGATAACTTAATATCTGCAGAATGCATTGGCTCAAATGGAGCCTGCTGCAAAACTTTAAGAACAAGGTTCAAGGTCCAAGGAGGAAAAACAGATTTAAAACACAGGCCTGATTCTGACCAGGGCCTGACAAAAAGATTGAACATCTGGCACATCCGCCAGACATTCGTATAAAAGAATAGAATAGAGCACATCCGCGAGACATTCGTATAAAAGAATAGAGCAGAAATCTGACCCTTCAGAGAACTGACTGACAACCCTTTCTCCAGACCTTCCTGGAGAAATGGCAAAATTCTAGGAATCTTGACCCTACTCCAAGAGAAGCCTTTCAATTCACACCAATATAGGTATTTACGCCATACCTTATGGTAAGTTTTAAGAGTAGCAGGCTTGCGAGCCTAAAGCATGGTCTCAATGACTAACCCAGAAAACCCACGCTTAGCCAGAACTAAACGTTCAATCTCCATGCAGTCAGCTTCAGAGAAATTATATTTGGATGGAGGAAAGGACCCAGAGTTAGAAGTTCCTTCCTCAGAGGTAACCTCCAAGGAGGAAGAGATGACATCTTCACTAGGTCTTCAAACCAGATCCTGCGAGACCATGCAAGAGCTATTGGAATTATAGACGCTCTCTCCTGCTTGATACGAATAATGACTTGTGGAAGGAGAGCAAACGGATGAAACAGGTATGCTAGACCCAAGTCCCAAGGAACCGCCAGAGCATCTATCAGGGCAGCCTGAGGATCACTTGGACCTTGAACCATACCTTGGAAGCATGGCGATCTGACGAGATGCCATAAGATCCAACTCCGGCACCCTCCACTTGAGAGTTAACCTGGAGAACACCTCTAGATGGAGAGCCCACTCCCCGGGAAGAAAGGTCTGTCTGCTCAGAAAATCTGCCTCCCAGTTGTCCACTCCTAGAATGTGGATGGCAGAGAAGAAAATTGTGAGCTTCGCCCACTGAATAATCCGAGTAACCTCCTTCATGGCCAAGGAACTGTCAGTCCCTCCCTGGTGGTCGATGTAGGCCACTGAGGTGATGTCTGACTGTAATCTGATAAACCGGGCTAAAAAGACAACTGAGGCCAGGCCACTAGAGCATTGAAGATCGCTCTCAATTCCTAAGAAAACCACCCTTGTAACTCGCACAAGAGAAATCTTCTCCAGATTCACTTTCCAACCGTGGGATCGAAGAAAAGACAAGATCTCCATATGAGATTTTGCTAGTTGAAAAAATGGCGCCTGAACCAAGATGTCATCAAGATAGGGCGCCACCGCAATTCCGAGACCCGACAACTGCCAAGAGAGACCCAGAACCTTTGAAAACAATTCTGGGAGCTGTGGCAAGGCCACAAACTTAAAGTGCGTGTCCAGGAAACAGAATCTCAGGAATTTGTGATGATCCCTGTGGATGGGAACATGAAGATACGAGTCCTTCAGGTCTATGGTCGTCGTGAACTGACACTATTGGACTAAAGAAAGAATGTAATGAATGGTTTCCATTTTGAAGGACAGTACCCTGAGATAATTGTTTAGACATTTCAGGTCCAAAATGGGTCATAAAGTTCCCTATTTTTTGGAAACTACAAAAAGATTTGAAAAAAATCCTAGACCCTGTTCCCTTAGAGGAACTGGAACAATACCTCCCAGGGAGAAAAGGTCCTGAACGCAGTTCAAGAATGCCTCTCTATTTACCGGGTCTGCTGATGACCTTGAGAGGTGAAATCTGCCCCAGGTAGGACAAGTTTTGAAGTCTATTGTGTAACCTTGAGATACTATGTCCACAGCCCAAGGATCTGGGACATCGCACATCCAAGCTTATTGAAACAAGGAAAGTCTGCCCCCCACCTGATGCAGTACCGGACTAGGGGCAGCCCCTTCATGCTGACTTAATCTCAGATGAGGTCTTCATAGATTGTTTCCCCTTATTCCAAGTCTGATTGGGTCTCCAAGAGGACTTGGACTGTTCAGGCTTGGAAGAGGAAGACTTTTGAACTTTGAAGTTACAAAAGGAACGAAAATTAGAATTTTGACGCCCCATAGGTCTCTATTTCTTGTCTTGTGGTAGAAAGGACACCTTTCCACCAGTAATTTCGGAAATTATCTCTGCCAGACCAGGACCAAACAGGGTCTTACCCTTGTAAGGTAGCGACAAAAGCTTGGACTTTGAGGCAACATCGGCTAACAAAGATTTCAGCCATAAAGCCCTGCGGGCTAGAACAGTGAAACAAGACATCTTGGCTCCCAGTCTAATGACTTGCAAGTTAGCATCAGAAATAAAGGAATTGGCTAGTTTGAGGGCCTTAATTCTATCTTTGATCGCCTCCAAATGAGTTTCCTCTAAAATCAACTCAGACAAAGCATTGCACCAATAAGATTCTGCACTTGCCACTGTGGCAATACAGACTGCAGGTTGCCGTTGTAGACCCTGATGAACATACATTTTCTTTAAATAAGCCTCCAGTTTTTTGTCCATGGGATCCTTAAAGGAACAGCTATCCTCAATAGGAATCATAGTTCTTTTAGCCAGAGTATAAATAGCCCCTTCTACCTTAGGCACTGTGCGCCATGAATCTTGAATGGAATCATCAACAGGAAACATCTTTTTAAAAACGGGAGAAGGGTAACCCTGGCTTATCCCACTCCTGTGCAAAGATCTCCGACACAAGGTCTGGAACAGGAAACACTTCCACAGAGGAAAACACATCATAGTATTTGTTAAGTTTACTAGATTTCTTAGGGTTGACAGCGACAGAAGAATTGGAGTCATTTAAAGTAGCCAGTCCCTCCTTTAACAGTACACAGAGGGGTTCAAGCTTAAATCTGAAGGATAACTCTTCAGTCAGTTAAAGGAATTATACTGTCCGAATCTGAGATTTCACCCTCAGAAGCTACCGAGGTATGCACTTCATCAGACTTAGGATGGAGGTCAACCCTCGCAGCAGCAGAGACGACAGACACCTTACTTTCAGAAAAATGTTTTGATTTCTTCTTGCGCTTCGCCAACAGGGGAAAGGCAGATAATGCTGCAGATACTGCAGAAGATATCGGTGCAGCAAAATCTACAGGCAAATATACGCCTCCAGGAGGCCGAAAGGAACCTCAGGGCACTGTATGTGACACCAATGAGGCTTGGGATGTTCGAGGAGAAAGCTTCAGAAAAAAACATAATTTATGCTTACCTGATAAATTCCTTTCTTCTGTAGTGTGATCAGTCCACGGGTCATCATTACTTGTGGGATATTATCTGCTCCCCTACAGGAAGTGCAAGAGGATTCACCCAGCAGAGCTGCTATATAGCTCCTCCCCTCTACGTCACCTCCAGTCATTCGACCAAGGACCAACGAGAAAGGAGAAGCCAAGGGTGTAGTGGTGACTGGAGTATAATTTAAAAAATATTTACCTGCCTTAAAAAACAGGGCGGGCCGTGGACTGATCACACTACAGAAGAAAGGAATTTATCAGGTAAGCATAAATTATGTTTTCTTCTGTTAAGTGTGATCAGTCCACGGGTCATCATTACTTGTGGGATACCAATACCAAAGCAAAAGTACACGGATGACGGGAGGGATAGGCAGGCTCTTTATACAGAAGGAACCACTGCCTGAAGAGCCTTTCTCCCAAAAATAGCCTCCGAGGAAGCAAAAGTGTCAAATCTGTAAAATTTGGAAAAAGTATGAAGCGAAGACCAAGTTGCAGCCTTGCAAATCTGTTCAACAGAGGCCTCATTCTTAAAGGCCCAAGTGGAAGCCACAGCTCTAGTGGAATGAGCTGTAATTCTTTCAGGAGGCTGCTGTCCAGCAGTCTCATAAGCTAAACGAATTATGCTACGAAGCCAAAAAGAGAGAGAGGTAGCAGAAGCTTTTTGACCTCTCCTCTGACCAGAGTAAACGACAAACAGGGAAGACGTTTGTCGAAAATCTTTAGTTGCCTGTAAATAAAATTTAAGGGCACGAACTACATCCAGATTGTGCAAAAGACGTTCCTTCCTCGAAGAAGGATTTGGGCACAAGGATGGAACAACAATCTCCTGATTGATATTCCTGTTAGTGACTACCTTAGGTAAGAACCCAGGTTTAGTACGCAGAACTACCTTATCCGAGTGAAAAATCAAATAAGGAGAATCACAATGTAAGGCTGATAACTCAGAGACTCTTCGAGCCGAGGAAATAGCCATTAAAAATAGAACTTTCCAAGATAACAACTTTATAACAATGGAATGAAGGGGTTCAAACGGAACACCCTGTAAAACGTTAAGAACAAGGTTTAAACTCCATGGTGGAGCCACAGCTTTAAACACAGGTTTAATCCTGGCCAAAGCCTGACAAAAAGCCTGAACGTCTGGAACTTCTGACAGACGCTTGTGTAACAGAATGGACAGAGCTGAGATCTGTCCCTTTAAGGAACTAGCGGATAACCCCTTTTCTAAACCTTCTTGTAGAAAAGACAATATCCTAGGAATCCTAACCTTACTCCAAGAGTAACCTTTGGATTCGCACCAATATAGGTATTTACGCCATATTTTATGGTAAATCTTTCTGGTAACAGGCTTCCTAGCCTGTATTAAGGTATCAATAACTGACTCAGAAAAACCACGCTTTGATAAGATCAAGCGTTCAATTTCCAAGCAGTCAGCTTCAGAGAAGTTAGATTTTGATGTTTGAAAGGACCCTGAATCAGAAGGTCCTGTTTCAGAGGTAACGACCAAGGTGGACAGAATGACATGTCCACCAGATCTGTATACCAAGTCCTGCGTGGCCATGCAGGCGCTATTAGAATCACTGATGCTTTCTCCTGTTTGATTCTGGCAATCAATCGAGGAAGCATCGGGAAAGGTGGAAACACATAAGCCATCCTGAAGGTCCATGGTGCTGTCAAGGCATCTATCAGGACCGCTCCCGGATCCCTGGATCTGGACCCGTAGCGCGGAAGCTTGGCGTTCTGTCGAGACGCCATGAGATCTATCTCTGGTTTGCCCCAACGTCGAAGTATTTGGGCAAAGACCTCTGGATGAAGTTCCCACTCCCCCGGATGAAAAGTCTGACGACTTAAGAAATCCGCCTCCCAGTTCTCCACTCCCGGGATGTGGATTGCAGACAGGTGGCAAGAGTGAGACTCTGCCCAGCGAATTATCTTCGATACTTCCATCATTGCTAGGGAGCTTCTTGTCCCTCCCTGATGGTTGATATAAGCTACAGTCGTGATGTTGTCCGACCGGAACCTGATGAACCCCCGAGTTGTTAACTGGGGTCAAGCCAGAAGAGCATTGAGGACTGCTCTCAATTCCAGAATGTTTATTGGAAGAAGACTCTCCTCCTGATTCCATAGTCCCTGAGCCTTCAGAGAATTCCAGACAGCGCCCCAACCTAGTAGGCTGGCGTCTGTTACAATTGACCAGTCTGGCCTGCTGAATGGCATTCCCCTGGCCAGATGTGGCCGATAAAGCCACCATAGAAGAGAATTTCTGGTCTCTTGATTCAGATTTAGAGTGGGGGACAAATCTGAGTAATCCCCATTCCACTGACTTAGCATGCACAGTTGCAGTGGTCTGAGATATAGGCGTGCAAAAGGAACTATGTCCATTGCTGCTACCATTAGTCCGATTACCTCCATGCATTGAGCTACTGATGGGTGTTGAATAGAATGAAGGACACGGCATGCACTTTGAAGTTTTGTTAACCTGTCCTCTGTTAGGTAAATCTTCATTTGTACAGAATCTATCAGAGTCCCCAGGAAGGGAACTCTTGTGAGTGGAAAGAGAGAACTTCTCTTTTCGTTCACTTTCCATCCATGCGACCTTAGAAATGCCAGTACTATCTCTGTATGAGATTTGGCAGTTTGAAGGCTTGAAGCTTGTATCAGTATGTCGTCTAAGTACGGAGCTACTGAAATTCCTCGCGGTCTTAGTACCGCCAGAAGAGTGCCCAGAACCTTTGTGAAGATTCTTGGAGCCGTAGCCAGTCCGAATGGAAGAGCTACAAACTGGTAATGCCTGTCAAAAAGGCAAACCTTAGATACCGGTAATGGCTTTTGTGAATCGGTATGTGAAGGTAAGCATCCTTTAAATCCACTGTGGTCATGTACTGACCCTCTTGGATCATGGGCAAAAATGTTCGAATAGTTTCCATCTTGAACGATGGAACTCTTAGGAATTTGTTTAGGATCTTTAAATCCAAGATTGGCCTGAAGGTTCCCTCTTTTTTGGGAACTACAAACAGATTTGAGTAAAACCCTTGTCCTAGTTCCAACCGCGGAACTGGATGGATCACTCCCATTAATAAAAGATCTTGTACGCGGCGTAGAAACGCTTCCTTCTTTGTTAGGTTTGTTGACAACCTTGACAGATGAAATCTCCCTCTTGGGGGAGAGGATTTGAAGTCCAGAAGGTATCCCTGAGATATGATCTCTAACGCCCAGGGATCCTGAACATCTCTTGCCCAAGTCTGGGCGAAGAGGGAAAGTCTACCCCCCACTAGATCCGGTCCCGGATCGGGGGCCCTCAATTCATGCTGTCTTAGGGGCAGCAGCAGGTTTTCTGGCCTGTTTGCCCCTGTTCCAGGACTGGTTAGGTTTCCAGCCTTGTCTGTAGCGAGCAACAGCTCCTTCCTGTTTTGGTGCAGAGGAAGTTGATGCTGCTCCTGCTTTGAAATTACGAAAGGAACGAAAATTGGACTGTCTAGCCTTGGCTTTGGCCTTGTCCTGAGGCAGGGCATGACCTTTACCTCCTGTAATGTCAGCAATAATCTCTTTCAAGCCGGGCCCGAATAAGGTCTGCCCTTTGAAAGGAATATTAAGCAATTTAGATTTAGACGTAACATCAGCTGACCAGGATTTCAGCCACAGAGCTCTGCGTGCCTGAATGGCGAATCCTGAATTTTTAGCCGCAAGTTTAGTTAAATGTACTACGGCATCTGAAATAAATGAATTAGCTAACTTAAGGAATTTAAGTTTGTGTGTGATGTCATCTAGTGTGGATGATTGAAGTGTCTCTTCCAGAGACTCAAACCAAAATGCTGCTGCAGCCGTGACAGGCGCAATACATGCAAGAGGTTGCAATATAAACCCTTGTTGAACAAACATTTTCTTAAGGTAACCCTCTAATTTTTTATCCATTGGATCTGAAAAAGCACAGCTATCCTCCACTGGGATAGTGGTACGCTTAGCTAAAGTAGAAACTGCTCCCTCCACCTTAGGGACCATTTGCCATAAGTCCCGTGTGGCGGCGTCTATTGGAAACATCTTTCTGAATATAGGAGGGGGTGAGAAAGGCACACCGGGTCTATCCCACTCCTTAGTAACAATGTCAGTAAGTCTCTTAGGTATAGGAAAAACGTCAGTACTCGTCGGTACCGCAAAATATTTATCCAACCTACACATTTTCTCTGGGATTGCAACAGTGTTACAATCATTCAGAGCCGCTAATACCTCCCCTAGTAACACACGGAGGTTCTCAAGCTTAAATTTAAAATTTGAAATGTCTGAGTCCAGTTTATTTGGATCAGAACCGTCACCCACAGAATGAAGCTCTCCGTCTTCACGTTCTGCAAACTGTGACGCAGTATCAGACATGGCCCTTGCATTATCAGCGCACTCTGTTCTCACCCCAGAGTGATCACGTTTACCTCTTAGTTCTGGTAGTTTAGCCAAAACTTCAGTCATAACAGTAGCCATATCTTGTAATGTGATTTGTAATGGCCGCCCAGATGTACTCGGCGCTACAATATCACGCACCTCCTGAGCGGGAGATGCAGGTACTGACACGTGAGGCGAGTTAGTCGGCATAACTCTCCCCTCGTTGTTTGGTGAAATATGTTCAATTTGTACAGATTGACTGTTTTTTAAAATAGCATCAATACATTTAGTACATAAATTTCTATTGGGCTCCAGTTTGGCATTAACACATATAGCACAGAGATATTCCTCTGAATCAGACATGTTTAACACACTAGCAAATAAACAGCAACTTGAAAATACTTTTCAAAGTAATTTACAAATAATATGAAAACGAACTGTGCCTTTAAGAAGCACAGAAAAAAATTATAACAGTTAAAATAATTAAGTTATAGCATCAATCTTTGTCAGAATATACAGTTTTAGCAAAGGATTGTTCCCCTCAGCAATTAAACAACACAACTTTAGCAAAGGTTTAATCCCATTAGCAAAGATAACAATTTCTGAAAGCAGGAAACAAATTACAGAATAAACGTTTTTATGTCAGTCAAACTATAATTCTCACAGCTCTGCTGAGAGAAAATATTTGATGCATAGTAAAAGCGCCCCTCCCCCACACACACAGCAGTGAGGGAGAACAGAAACTGACAGAAAAAACAGATTTAAGCAACTGCCAAGTGGAAAAATAGTGCCCAAACATTTATTCACTCAGTACCTCAGTAAATGAAAAACATAATTTATGTAAGAACTTACCTGATAAATTCATTTCTTTCATATTAACAAGAGTCCATGAGCTAGTGACGTATGGGATATACATTCCTACCAGGAGGGGCAAAGTTTCCCAAACCTTAAAATGCCTATAAATACACCCCTCACCACACCCACAAATCAGTTTAACGAATAGCCAAGAAGTGGGGTGATAAGAAAAAGTGCGAAGCATATAAAATAAGGAATTGGAATAATTGTGCTTTATACAAAAAAATCATAACCACCACAAAAAAGGGTGGGCCTCATGGACTCTTGTTAATATGAAAGAAATGAATTTATCAGGTAAGTTCTTACATAAATTATGTTTTCTTTCATGTAATTAACAAGAGTCCATGAGCTAGTGACGTATGGGATAATGACTACCCAAGATGTGGATCTTTCCACACAAGAGTCACTAGAGAGGGAGGGATAAAATAAAGACAGCCAATTCCTGCTGAAAATAATCCACACCCAAAATAAAGTTTAACAAAAAACATAAGCAGAAGATTCAAACTGAAACCGCTGCCTGAAGAACTTTTCTACCAAAAACTGCTTCAGAAGAAGAAAATACATCAAAATGGTAGAATTTAGTAAAAGTATGCAAAGAAGACCAAGTTGCTGCTTTGCAGATCTGGTCAACCGAAGCTTCATTCCTAAACGCCCAGGAAGTAGATACTGACCTAGTAGAATGAGCTGTAATTCTTTGAGGCGGAGTTTTACCCGACTCAACATAGGCAAGATGAATTAAAGATTTCAACCAAGATGCCAAAGAAATGGCAGAAGCTTTCTGGCCTTTCCTAGAACCGGAAAAGATAACAAATAGACTAGAAGTCTTACGGAAAGATTTCGTAGCTTCAACATAATATTTCAAAGCTCTAACAACATCCAAAGAATGCAATGATTTCTCCTTAGAATTCTTAGGATTAGGACATAATGAAGGAACCACAATTTCTCTACTAATGTTGTTGGAGTTCACAACTTTAGGTAAAAATTCAAAAGAAGTTCGCAACACCGCCTTATCCTGATGAAAAATCAGAAAAGGAGACTCACACGAAAGAGCAGATAATTCAGAAACTCTTCTAGCAGAAGAGATGGCCAAAAGGAACAAAACTTTCCAAGAAAGTAATTTAATGTCCAATGAATGCAGAGGTTCAAACGGAGGAGCTTGAAGAGCTCCCAGAACCAAATTCAAACTCCAAGGAGGAGAAATTGACTTAATGACAGGTTTTATACGAACCAAAGCTTGTACAAAACAATGAATATCAGGAAGAATAGCAATCTTTCTGTGAAAAAGAACAGAAAGAGCAGAGATTTGTCCTTTCAAAGAACTTGCGGACAAACCCTTATCCAAACCATCCTGAAGAAATTGTAAAATTCTCGGTATTCTAAAAGAATGCCAAGAAAAATGATGAGAAAGACACCATGAAATATAAGTCTTCCAGACTCTATAATATATCTCTCGAGATACAGATTTACGAGCCTGTAACATAGTATTAATCACGGAGTCAGAGAAACCTCTATGACCAAGAATCAAGCGTTCAATCTCCATACCTTTAAATTTAAGGATTTC
The DNA here is from genome assembly GCF_027579735.1 of Bombina bombina. Classification (NCBI taxonomy): domain Eukaryota; kingdom Metazoa; phylum Chordata; class Amphibia; order Anura; family Bombinatoridae; genus Bombina; species Bombina bombina. The sequence continues at coordinate 258,673,150 of NC_069506.1, forward strand.
AGATCCGGATGGAAAAAAGGACCTTGTGACAGAAGGTCTGGTCTTAACGGAAGAGTCCATGGCTGGCAAGATGCCATCCGGACAAGATCCGCATACCAAAACCTGTGAGGCCATGCCGGAGCTATTAGCAGAACAAACGAGCATTCCCTCAGAATCTTGGAGATTACTCTTGGAAGAAGAACTAGAGGCGGAAAGATATAGGCAGGATGATACTTCCAAGGAAGTGATAATGCATCCACTGCCTCCGCCTGAGGATCCCGGGATCTGGACAGATACCTGGGAAGTTTCTTGTTTAGATGAGAGGCCATCAGATCTATCTCTGGGAGCCCCCACAATTGAACAATCTGAAGAAATACCTCTGGGTGAAGAGACCATTCGCCCGGATGCAACGTTTGGCGACTGAGATAATCCGCTTCCCAATTGTCTACACCTGGGATATGAACCGCAGAGATTAGACAGGAGCTGGATTCCGCCCAAACCAAAATTCGAGATACTTCTTTCATAGCCAGAGGACTGTGAGTCCCTCCTTGATGATTGATGTATGCCACAGTTGTGACATTGTCTGTCTGAAAACAAATGAACGATTCTCTCTTCAGAAGAGGCCAAAACTGAAGAGCTCTGAAAATTGCACGGAGTTCCAAAATATTGATCGGTAATCTCACCTCCTGAGATTCCCAAACTCCTTGTGCCGTCAGAGATCCCCACACAGCTCCCCAACCTGTGAGACTTGCATCTGTTGAAATTACAGTCCAGGTCGGAAGAACAAAAGAAGCCCCCTGAATTAAACGATGGTGATTTGTCCACCACGTTAGAGAGTGTCGAACAATCGGTTTTAAAGATATTAATTGAGATATCTTCGTGTAATCCCTGCACCATTGGTTCAGCATACAGAGCTGAAGAGGTCGCATGTGAAAACGAGCAAAGGGGATCGCGTCCGATGCAGCAGTCATAAGACCTAGAATTTCCATGCATAAGGCTACCGAAGGGAATGATTGTGACTGAAGGTTTCGACAAGCTGTAATCAATTTTAGACGTCTCTTGTCTGTTAAAGACAGAGTCATGGACACTGAATCTATCTGGAAACCCAGAAAGGTTACCCTTGTTTGAGGAATCAAAGAACTTTTTGGTAAATTGATCCTCCAACCATGATCTTGAAGAAACAACACAAGTCGATTCGTATGAGACTCTGCTAAATGTAAAGACGGAGCAAGTACCAAGATATCGTCCAAATAAGGAAATACCACAATACCCTGTTCTCTGATTACAGACAGAAGGGCACCGAGAATCTTTGTGAAAATTCTTGGAGCTGTAGCAAGGCCAAACGGTAGAGCCACAAATTGGTAATGCTTGTCTAGAAAAGAGAATCTCAGGAACTGATAATGATCTGGATGAATCGGAATATGCAGATATGCATCCTGTAAATCTATTGTGGACATATAATTCCCTTGCTGAACAAAAGGCAATATAGTCCTTACAGTTACCATCTTGAACGTTGGTATCCTTACATAACGATTCAATAATTTTAGATCCAGAACTGGTCTGAAGGAATTCTCCTTCTTTGGTACAATGAAGAGATTTGAATAAAACCCCATCCCCTGTTCCGGAACTGGAACTGGCATAATTACTCCAGCCAACTCTAGATCTGAAACACAATTCAGAAATGCTTGAGCTTTCACTGGATTTACTGGGACATGGGAAAGAAAAAATCTCTTTGCAGGAGGTCTCATCTTGAAACCAATTCTGTACCCTTCTGAAACAATGTTCTGAATCCAAAGATTGTGAACAGATTTGATCCAAATTTCTTGAAAAAACGTAACCTGCCCCCTACCAGCTGAACTGGAATGAGGGCCGTACCTTCATGTGAACTTAGAAGCAGGCTTTGCCTTTCTAGCAGGCTTGGATTTATTCCAGACTGGAGATGGTTTCCAAACTGAAACTGCTCCTGAGGACGAAGGATCAGGCTTTTGTTCTTTGTTGAAACGAAAGGAACGAAAACGATTGTTAGCCCTGTTTTTACCTTTAGATTTTTTATCCTGTGGTAAAAAAGTTCCTTTCCCACCAGTAACAGTTGAAATAATAGAATCCAACTGAGAACCAAATAATTTGTTTCCCTGGAAAGAAATGGAAAGTAGAGTTGATTTAGAAGCCATATCAGCATTCCAAGTCTTAAGCCATAAAGCTCTTCTGGCTAAGATAGCCAGAGACATAAATCTAACATCAACTCTAATAATATCAAAAATGGCATCACAGATGAAATTATTAGCATGCTGGAGAAGAATAATAATATCATGAGAATCACGATTTGTTACTTGTTGCGCTAGAGTTTCCAACCAAAAAGTTGAAGCTGCAGCAACATCAGCCAATGATATAGCAGGTCTAAGAAGATTACCTGAACATAGATAAGCTTTTCTTAGAAAAGATTCAATTTTTCTATCTAAAGGATCCTTAAACGAGGTACCATCTGACGTAGGAATGGTAGTACGTTTAGCAAGGGTAGAAATAGCCCCATCAACTTTAGGGATTTTGTCCCAAAATTCTAACCTGTCAGGCGGAACAGGATATAATTGCTTAAAACGTTTAGAAGGAGTAAATGAATTACCCAATTTATCCCATTCCTTAGCAATTACTGCAGAAATAGCATTAGGAACAGGAAAGACTTCTGGAATAACCGCAGGAGCTTTAAAAACCTTATCCAAACGTATAGAATTAGTATCAAGAGGACTAGAATCCTCTATTTCTAAAGCAATTAGTACTTCTTTAAGTAAAGAGCGAATAAATTCCATCTTAAATAAATATGAAGATTTATCAGCATCAATCTCTGAGACAGAATCCTCTGAACTAGAAGAGTCCAAAGAATCAGAATGATGGTGTTCATTTAAAAATTCATCTGTAGAGAGAGAAGATTTAAAAGACTTTTTACGTTTACTAGAAGGAGAAATAACAGACAAAGCCTTCTTTATGGATTCAGAAACAAAATCTCTTATGTTATCAGGAACATTCTGCACCTTAGATGTTGAGGGAACTGCAACAGGCAATGGTACATCACTAAAGGAAATATTATCTGCTTTAACAAGTTTGTCATGACAATTAATACAAACAACAGCTGGAGAAATAGCTACCAAAAGTTTACAGCAGATACACTTAGCTTTGGTAGATCCAGCAGGCAGTGGTTTTCCTGTAGTATCTTCTGGCTCAGATGCAACGTGAGACATCTTGCAATATGTAAGAGAAAAAACAACATATAAAGCAAAATAAATCAAATTCCTTATAAGACAGTTTCAGGAATGGGAAAAAAATGCCAAACATCAAGCTTCTAGCAACCAGAAGCAAATGAAAATGAGACTGAAATAATGTGGAGACAAAAGCGACGCCCATATTTTTTGGCGCCAAATAAGACGCCCACATTATTTGGCGCCTAAATGCTTTTGGCGCCAAAAATGACGCCACATCCGGAACGCCGACATTTTTGGCGCAAAATAACGTCAAAAAATGACGCAACTTCCGGCGACACGTATGACGCCGGAAACGGAAATGAATTTTTGCGCCAAAAAAATCCGCGCCAAAAATGACGCAATAAAATGAAGCATTTTCAGCCCCCGCGAGCCTAACAGCCCACAGGGAAAAAAGTCAAATTTTTGAGGTAAGACAAAATATGATAATTTAAAGCATAATCCCAAATATGAAACTGACTGTCTGGAAATAAGGAAAGTTGAACATTCTGAGTCAAGGCAAATAAATGTTTGAATACATATATTTAGAACTTTATAAATAAAGTGCCCAACCATAGCTTAGAGTGTCACAGAAAATAAGACTTACTTACCCCAGGACACTCATCTACATGTTTGTAGAAAGCCAAACCAGTACTGAAACGAGAATCAGTAGAGGAAATGGTAAATATAAGAGTATATCGTCGATCTGAAAAGGGAGGTAAGAGATGAATCTCTACGACCGATAACAGAGAACCTTATGAAATAGACCCCGTAGAAGGAGATCACTGCATTCAATAGGCAATACTCTCCTCACATCCCTCTGACATTCACTGCACGCTGAGAGGAAAACCGGGCTCCAACTTGCTGCGGAGCGCATATCAACGTAGAATCTAGCACAAACTTACTTCACCACCTCCCTTGGAGGCAAAGTTTGTAAAACTGATTTGTGGGTGTGGTGAGGGGTGTATTTATAGGCATTTTAAGGTTTGGGAAACTTTGCCCCTCCTGGTAGGAATGTATATCCCATACGTCACTAGCTCATGGACTCTTGTTAATTACATGAAAGAAATGATTTTACATTCCAGCAAAAACATTAAACATAATCTCTAGTTATTAAACAACTTTATGTCTTTCTTACAGTGTAATTCTAGTGAAATACCATTCCCCAGAATACTGAAGTGTAAAGTATACATACATGACATTATATCGGTATGGCAGGATTTTCTCATCAATTCCATTGTCAGAAAATAAAAACTGCTACATACCTCTATGCAGATTCATCTGCCCGCTGTCCCCTGATCTGAAGTTTTACCTCACTCCTCAGATGGCCGAGAAACAGCAATATGATCTTAACTACTCCGGCTAAAATCATAGCAAAACTCTGGTAGATTCTTCCTCAAACTCTGCCAGAGAGGTAATAACACACTCCGGTGTTATTTTAAAATAACAAACTTTTGATTGAAGATATAAAACTAAGTATAATCACCATAGTCCTCTCACACGACCTATCTAGTTGCTGGGTGCAAGAGAATGACTGGGGGTGACGTAGAGGGGAGGAGCTATATAGCAGCTCTGCTGGGTGAATCCTCTTGCACTTCCTGTAGGGGAGCAGATAATATCCCACAAGTAATGATGACCCGTGGACTGATCACACTTAACAGAAGAAAGATGAAATTATAAGCGCTAGAGGATGTATATACCCAGCTTAACTAGTGAATTCCCCTCCAAGAAAACAAGTGATGCAACAAGCGATTAAAAAAGAAAGTTAAGCGCTAAAAGCAAGGGTGTTTATATGTTAAGTCAAGTGTATAATAACATCCGGTGAAAATCCAAAATATATAAAAAAGGTGGTAATGTGAAAAAATATATATAAAAAAAAATTATCGTGAAGAGAGAGATGTGTAATATAATGTGAATGTATAGTATACTATAAATGTATCAATCAAAAAATATATAACTGGAAAAATATATAAGGAGCAAAGAGGTAAACTCAAATATCAAATAATGTATCAAATGTCAGATAAATATAATAATGTATCAATTTATTAGAAACATACTAGTTTAAAATAAGGGTAATACAAGGATAAATTAAAACAAACAATGTATCTAAAATATGATCAGTCTAAAAATGAGGGACGTCTCCCTTAAACAAATAGCGGCTCCAAAGAAACCTGTTAAAAAATAAAAAAAAGTCAGTACTTGCGCTTTTGAAAGTATTTTTAATAGCTTGAGGAGAAAGCTTCGGCATAACCTGAACAGCATTATCCAGGGAGACAATAGGCTCACAGGGCAATAATTTATGTTTACATTCTAGCTAAACATGTAGCACAAAATTGCATAGGCAAAACAATTTGGGCATCTAGACAGACATTTATCAAAAGAAACAGATTCTTGACCCATGTCCATAGCTGCAAAAATAAAAATACCCCAAAATTAAGAGTAATTTAAAATTTTCAAATGAAAGATTACCGTTACTTTAAGAAGAGGCTCTTAATATCCTTAAGTGTTAACACGCAAAAAAAAACAAAAACTGCTCCAATGGAAAAGAAAATACTTCAGGACCTCTACACCTCAGACAGTCTGAGGTGCCCTACCGCAATTCAGAGGAATCCAGATTCGTTGGAAGCACAGGGACTGCTAGCAACTTCACTCTCATCTGCCGCAACAGCAGACACAGAAAAGGCAGCTACTACATAATGCCACTCCGATGTCAGAAGAGATCACTTGATCGGCAAAGAGGAACTGCGCAGCAACTAAAAGCGCGTGTTCCCTGCACAAAGAAATAAAAGCTGTGTAGCGCTCTAACCCTTAAAGGAACAGCAATTGTCAAACTATAAGCAGACTTATAAAAGAAGTCTGAAATACTTGTCCCCACTGTAACATGACCCAATAAAAAACAAAAAAAAATTTAACATACGCGCCACAGAGGAAAAACTTCCCCCCAATAAAGAGAGGATTTAAAGGGACAGTTTACTCAAAAAATTTCTCCCCTTTAATTTGTTCCCAATGATCCACTTTACCTGCTGGAGTGTATTAAATTGTGTACAAGTAGCTCCTTTACCATTATATTGGCATTTGAAATTGTTAATTTAGCATGTGGTATCCCCACCTATTCTGAAAGTTTGTGGCCGCGCGTACCAGCTATAGATAAACTTTGTAAACACAGCCAGCAGAAGAAATTACACTCCCAGTGTGATAAAGCAGAGATAAGATAGTAAAATGTTGATTTTCCATTGTTCTCTCAAAGTATTGGTGATTGTTTTAAGGACAGATATAAGATAAAGAAGCAGGTATATGTGCACAATGTGATACAGTAATGAGATCTGATTATACCTACAAGCTCAACCTATTTTATTAGGCTGTGGCTTCAAAACACAAAATCCGAGCTTTAATATACAGAAATAAACCTTAAAAAGCTAATTTTCATACATTTTTTTACTCTGCAGTTGGTAAAAAAAGCAATTGTAAACACATTAAGGGAAAAACTATTTTACAGTATACTGTCCCTTTAACCCCCAGTCTCCACATACATATGTGCCTGCCCACTGCCTGGCAAATCCTATGCATAAAGGATTATCCTGTCCCAATAATCTGCAGAGTTAATGATTATCCTGAAGTGCAAGTCTCCAACACCTAGAAGACAAAAGCACTTACCTGCAATCTAGATGTCTGGCAAGATAAAAGCTCACCAGGCGTGAAAGGACACATACTCATTACAGAGACCTGTGGAAAAAGAAACAGAGTAACCAACTCTGGCTTTATGTGACTAGGGCAGCAAATGTTAGGAAAACAAAAGTAATGACCACCTCACCACTTCCTAACTGCTTAAAAGGCAACACTACTCTTACTCAAGGGATTGACGTTGACACAGCTGAACCCAAATCCTTGCTTGCAGGCAAAAGTACCCAAAAAAGGGAAGAAGAAAAAATCTTTAGACACCGAGCTTCACCTCCTCCATTGACAGAGGCAAAGATAATGACTGGGGGTTATGGGTAAGGGAAGTGACACTTAACAGCTTTGCTGTGGTGCTGTTTGTCTCCTCATCCTGGCCAGGAGTGAATATCCCACTAGTAATTGGAATGACGTTGTGGACTCTCCATGACTTAGGAAAGAAAAACAAGCCCCATAGAAAGACCAACAACATACAGTTCAGTGCTATTGCATTGTCTTGTTATCATGCATTTGTTGATTATGCAAATCTACTGTATTAAACAATAAAACAGAAACAGGCGTTTAACCACAGCATTCATCCATCTGGTGAAGTAAGAGCAGCCTGCCTACCTTCTCCTCAATGTTCCACCTTGTCTCTGGTATCCTGAGAAAAACCATCATAGACACTTGGATTTGGAGCTTTAAGTATATAAAACTTACAACTTCTCACGCCTTTATCAAGTCATTAGACTTAGGCTACCACATATTGCACTGTTATCGTGTATTGTTATTTTGTACCGTCATCTTTCCCATACTGGTCTCATTATATTTGATATTGTATGCTTTATATATGAGTGGGTTCAATAGGATATTTATTAAAGGGACAGTCTAGGCCAAAATAAACTTTCAGGATTCAGATAGAGCATGTAATTTTAAACAAATTTCCAATTTACTTTTAATCACCAATTTTGCTTTGTTCTCTTGGTATTCTTAGTTGAAAGCTTAACCTAGGAGGTTCATATGCTAATTTCTTAGACCTTGAAGCCCACCTCTTTCAGATTGCATTTTAACAGTTTTTCACCACTAGAGGGTGTTAGTTCACGTATTTCATATAGATAACACTGTGCTCGTGCACAAGAAGTTATCTGGGAGCAGGCACTGATTGGCTAGACTGCAAGTCTGTCAAAATAACTGAAAAAAGGGGCAGTTTGCAGAGGCTTAGATACAAGATAATCACAGAGGTTAAAAGTATATTATTATAACTGTGTTGGTTATGCAAAACTGGGAAATGAGTAATAAAGGGATTATCTATCTTTTAAAACAATAAAAATTCTGGTGTAGACTGTCCCTTTAATCTCTTTTAGAGTTTTATCCATATTATTCCATATTTGAGCGCCTCCTATAGGATACATTTTATATATTTTTTAAATCTACTGTATTTACTGGTCCTTGCTTTTTTTTTTAAGGCTTATTTGTGTATATGAATTAGCTGATTTGGTGTTTTGAAGCCACAATCTAATAAAATGGGTTGAGTTTGTAGGTATAATCAGATCTCATTACTTTATCACATTGTGTACATATACATGCTTATCTTATATCTGTCCATAAACCAATCACCAATACTTGGAGAGAACAATGGAAAATTAACATTTTATTACCTTATATTTTCTATAACCCACTGGGAGTGTAATTTCTTATGCTGGCTGTGTTAGCACAGTTTGGCCTCAAGGCCAAAAACTTTCAGGATGGGTGGGGATACCACAGGCTAAATCAACTATTTCAAATGCCAATATAAGGGTAATGGAAATATTTGAAAACAATTTAATACACTCCAGCAGGTAAAGTGGATCATTGGGAACAAATTAAAGGGAAACATTTTTTTGGGGTAAACTGTCCCTTTAATATAAATGTTTAATTATGTTTAGTAAACTTTGAAAATTATTATTTTGCTCCCTTTTCATGTAATTTAGCTATGAAAATTGTAGATTTGTGAATTCTCAGAAGTGAAAATGCACAATGCAAACTTCAAGGTCAGCCCTTCTACTATCCTTCCCTAATTGGATTTAGCAGATAATTGCTGCAAAACAATGCCCTTTATACTAACACTATCTGTGGATATAGCATTGTCTTTTCCAGACGCCAGCCAGGACTGACCCGTCCAAATGAGTGGTGGATTGAGCTTCGTTATTTAAAACAACCGCAGCAAACAAGATGTTAATTTGTTTTTAAAATGTTTAGACTTTGATGATGTTATTCTATAGCAAGATGACAAAATAAATGCCTTGTAATTACAATTTGTTTTGGTGTCCATTTAAAAGCTGCTGCAGGAACACACTTTCAAATAAGCTGGGCTCTCTAGCCCAACAGGTAGGTTGATTTCTGATACTGTTTCTTGCTTACATAGCTTTTCTTTTTTTTTTAAGCCACAACTGACTTATTGGTATTGCCAGTAAAGGTAGCCGTTTCAATGGGCAAAAACAGCTACAAGCTGCAAAATCAAGGTAAAGGGCTGATTTGTAAACAATATACTCCAGCAGGTAAAACTGAACATTAGGAACACATTAACAGGGAGAAATTCACCAAGTAGGGGGGGGGGGTTACAGTTCATATGAATCATTGCAAATATGTATTTATTATTTTGCATTTTATTTCTTTTTTATGTTAAACTTTATTCGTTACTTTCTGTAACGGCCCCACAAGGCAACCAGAGTCTCTACATGAAGGCATATATAGCCTGAGGTCACAGATCTTCTAGAGCAACATGAGCTGGCTTACTGTCCAGCAGGGGGGGATTTGATTTAAATCATGTTTTAAATTACTAGTCAGTAAGACCGAATTAAATCCATTTAAATCATGGTTTTCATTTTTAGAATAATACGTTTTCAGATTATTTTTCCAGTTACATCAGACCATTACTGATTTGGGTATATCATTAGATATGCATAGACACACCATTAAAATGAATGAAATTATTTGGAGGTGAACTATCTCCAGTTTAACTGGTTAATCATTCACATTTGATCAACTTTTCACTTGTACTTTATTGTTAGGAGAAAAAACATAATTTATGCTTACCTGATAAATTCCTTTCTTCTGTAGTGTGATCAGTCCACGGGTCATCATTACTTCTGGGATATTACTCCTCCCCAACAGGAAGTGCAAGAGGATTCACCCAGCAGAGCTGCATATAGCTCCTCCCCTCTACGTCACTCCCAGTCATTCGACCAAGGACCAACGAGAAAGGAAAAGCCAAGGGTGAAGTGGTGACTGGAGTATAAATTAAAAAATATTTACCTGCCTTAAAAACAGGGCGGGCCGTGGACTGATCACACTACAGAAGAAAGGAATTTATCAGGTAAGCATAAATTATGTTTTCTTCTGTTAAGTGTGATCAGTCCACGGGTCATCATTACTTCTGGGATACCAATACCAAAGCAAAAGTACACGGATGACGGGAGGGATAGGCAGGCTCTTTATACAGAAGGAACCACTGCCTGAAGAACCTTTCTCCCAAAAATAGCCTCCGATGAAGCAAAAGTGTCAAATTTGTAAAATTTGGAAAAAGTATGAAGCGAAGACCAAGTTGCAGCCTTGCAAATCTGCTCAACAGAGGCCTCATTCTTGAAGGCCCAAGTGGAAGCCACAGCTCTAGTAGAATGAGCTGTAATTCTTTCAGGAGGCTGCTGTCCAGCAGTCTCATAAGCTAAACGAATTATGCTACGAAGCCAAAAAGAAAGAGAGGTAGCGGAAGCTTTTTGACCTCTCCTCTGCCCAGAGTAAATGACAAACAGAGAAGACGTTTGTCGAAATTCCTTAGTTGCCTGTAAGTAAAATTTTAGAGCACGGACTACATCCAGGTTGTGCAGTAGACGTTCCTTCTTTGAAGAAGGATTTGGGCATAAAGAAGGAACAACAATCTCTTGATTGATATTCCTGTTAGTAACTACCTTAGGTAAGAACCCAGGTTTAGTACGCAGGACTACCTTATCCGAATGAAAAATCAAATAAGGAGAATCACAATGTAAGGCTGATAATTCAGAGACTCTTCGAGCCGAGGAAATAGCCATTAAAAATAGAACTTTCCAAGATAACAACTTTATATCAATGGAATGAAGGGGTTCAAACGGAACGCCCTGTAAAACATTAAGAACAAGGTTTAAACTCCATGGTGGGGCAACAGTTTTAAACACAGGCTTAATCCTGGCCAAAGCCTGACAAAAAGCCTGGACGTCAGGAACTTCTGACAGACGTTTGTGTAACAGAATGGACAGAGCTGAGATCTGTCCCTTTAATGAACTAGCAGATAAACCCTTTTCTAAACCTTCTTGTAGAAAAGACAATATCCTAGGAATCCTAACCTTACTCCAAGAGTAACCTTTGGATTCACACCAATATAGGTATTTACGCCATATCTTATGGTAAATCTTTCTGGTAACAGGTTTCCTAGCCTGTATTAAGGTATCAATAACTGACTCAGAAAACCCACGTCTTGATAAAATCAAGCGTTCAATTTCCAAGCAGTCAGCTTCAGAGAAGTTAGATTTTGATGTTTGAAGGGACCCTGTATCAGAAGGTCCTGTTTCAGAGGTAGAGACCAAGGTGGACAGGATGACAAGTCCACCAGGTCTGCATACCAAGTCCTGCGTGGCCACGCAGGTGCTATTAGAATCACTGATGCTCTCTCTTGTTTGATTCTGGCAATCAATCGAGGAAGTAACGGGAAGGGTGGAAACACGTAAGCCATCCTGAAGTCCCAAGGTGCTGTCAGAGCATCTATCAGGACTGCTCCTGGATCCCTGGATCTGGACCCGTAACGAGGAAGCTTGGCGTTCTGTCGAGACGCCATGAGATCTATCTCTGGTTTGCCCCAACGTCGAAGTATTTGGGCAAAGACCTCCGGATGAAGTTCCCACTCCCCCGGATGAAAAGTCTGACGACTTAAGAAATCCGCCTCCCAGTTCTCCACTCCCGGGATGTGGATTGCTGACAGGTGGCAAGAGTGAGACTCTGCCCAGCGAATTATCTTTGATACTTCCATCATAGCTAGGGAGCTTCTTGTCCCTCCCTGATGGTTGATGTAAGCTACAGTCGTGATGTTGTCCGACTGAAACCTGATGAACCCCCGAGTTGTCAACTGGGGCCAAGCCAGGAGGGCATTGAGAACTGCTCTCAATTCCAGAATGTTTATTGGCAGGAGACTCTCCTCCTGACTCCATTGTCCCTGAGCCTTCAGAGAATTCCAGACGGCACCCCAACCTAGAAGGCTGGCGTCTGTTGTTACAATTGTCCAGTCTGGTCTGCTGAATGGCATCCCCCTGGACAGATGTGGCCGAGAAAGCCACCATAGAAGAGAATTTCTGATCTCTTGATCCAGATTCAGAGAAGGGGATAAGTCTGAGTAATCCCCATTCCACTGACTTAGCATGCACAGTTGCAGTGGTCTGAGGTGTAAGCGTGCAAAGGGTACTATGTCCATTGCTGCTACCGTTAAGCCGATTACCTCCATGCATTGAGCCACTGACGGGTGTTGAATGGAATGAAGGGTGCGGCAAGCACTTTGAAGTCTTGTTAGCCTGTCCTCTGTCAGGTAAATCTTCATTTCTACAGAATCTATAAGAGTCCCCAGGAAGGGAACTCTTGTGAGTGGAACGAGTGAACTTTTCTTTTCGTTCACCTTCCATCCATGTGACCTTAGAAATGCCAGCACTAACTCTGTATGAGACTTGGCAGTTTGAAAGCTTGAAGCTTGTATCAGAATGTCGTCTAGGTATGGAGCTACCGAGATTCCCCGCGGTCTTAGTACCGCCAGAAGAGCACCCAGAACCTTTGTGAAGATTCTTGGAGCTGTAGCCAATCTGAATGGAAGAGCCACAAACTGGTAATGCCTGTCTAGGAAGGCAAACCTTAGGTACCGATAATGATCTTTGTGAATCGGTATGTGAAGGTAAGCATCTTTTAAATCTACAGTGGTCATGTACTGACCCTCTTGGATCATAGGTAAAATTGTCCGAATAGTCTCCATCTTGAACGATGGAACTCTTAGGAATTTGTTTAGGATCTTTAAGTCCAGGATTGGTCTGAAAGTTCCCTCTTTTTTGGGAACCACAAACAGATTTGAGTAAAACCCCTGTCCCTGTTCCGATCGTGGAACTGGATGGATTACTCCCATTAACAAGAGCTCTTGTACGCAGCGTAGAAACGCCTCTTTCTTTGTCTGGATTGTTGACAACCTTGACAGATGAAATCTCTCTCTTGGAGGAGAGTATTTGAAGTCCAGAAGGTATCCCTGAGATATTATCTCTAGCGCCCAGGGATCCTGAACATCTCTTGCCCAAGCCTGGGCGAAGAGAGAAAGTCTGCCCCCCACTAGATCCGATCCCGGATCGGGGGCCCTCAATTCATGCTGTTTTAGGGGCAGCAGCAGGTTTCCTAGTCTGCTTGCCCTTGTTCCAGGACTGGTTAGGTTTCCAGCCTTGTCTGTAGCGAGCAACAGCTCCTTCCTGTTTTGGTGCAGAGGAAGTTGATGCTGCTCCTGCTTTGAAATTACGAAAGGAACGAAAATTAGACTGTCTAGTCTTGGCTTTGGCCTGAGGCAGGGCATGGCCTTTACCTCCTGTAATGTCAGCGATAATCTCTTTCAACCCGGGCCCGAATAAGGTCTGCCCTTTGAAAGGTATATTAAGCAATTTAGAAGTAACATCAGCTGACCAGGATTTTAGCCACAGCGCCCTGCGTGCCTGAATCGCCGTAAGTTTAGTAAGATGTACTACGGCCTCCGAAATGAATGAATTAGCTAGTTTAAGGACTCTAAGCCTGTCCGTAATGTCGTCCAGAGTAGCTGAACCAATGTTCTCTTCCAGAGACTCAATCCAGAATGCCGCTGCAGCCGTGATCGGCGCAATGCATGCAAGGGGTTGCAATATAAAACCTTGTTGAACAAACATTTTCTTAAGGTAACCCTCTAATTTTTTTATCCATTGGATCTGAAAAAGCACAGCTATCCTCCACCGGGATAGTGGTACGCTTAGCTAAGGTAGAAACTGCTCCCTCCACCTTAGGGACCGTTTGCCATAAGTCCCTTGTGGTGGCGTCTATTGGAAACATTTTTCTAAATATCGGAGGGGGTGAGAACGGCACACCGGGTCTATCCCACTCCTTAGTAACAATTTCAGTAAGTCTCTTAGGTATAGGAAAAACCTCAGTACTCGTCGGTACCGCAAAATATTTATCCAACCTACACATTTTCTCTGGTATTGCAACTGTGTTACAATCATTCAGAGCCGCTAACACCTCCCCTAGTAATACACGGAGGTTTTCCAGTTTAAATTTAAAATTTGAAATATCTGAATCCAGTCTGTTTGGATCAGAACCGTCACCCACAGAATGAAGCTCTCCGTCCTCATGTTCTGCCACCTGTGACGCAGTGTCTGACATGGCCCTAATATTATCAGCGCACTCTGTTCTCACCCCAGAGTGATCACGCTTACCTCTTAGCTCTGGTAATTTAGCCAAAACCTCAGTCATAACAGTAGCCATATCCTGTAATGTGATTTGTAATGGCCGCCCAGATGTACTCGGCGCTACAATATCACGCACCTCCCTCTGAGCGGGAGATGTAGGTACTGACACGTGAGGCGAGTTAGTCGGCATAACTCTCCCCTCGTTGTTTGGTGAAATTTGTTCAATTTGTACAGATTGACTTTTATTTAAAGTAGCATCAATACAGTTAGTACATAAATTTCTATTGGGCTCCACTTTGGCATTGCAACAAATGACACAGGTATCATCCTCTGAATCAAACATGTTTAACACACTAGCAAATAAACTTGTAACTTGGAAATACAATTCAATTAGAATAATATTAAAACGTACTGTGCCCTTAAGAAGCACAGAAGATCTATGACAGTTGAAAATTAATAAATTGAAACAGTTATAGCCTCAATCCTTGTAAATAACACAACTTTAGCAAAGGTTTAATCCCATTAGCAAAGATAACAAATTCTGAAAGCAGGAAACAAATTACAGAATAAACGTTTTTTATCTCAGTCAAACTATAATTCTCACAGCTCTGCTGAGAGAAATTACCTCCCTCAAAATAAGTTTTGAAGACCCCTGAGCTCTGTAGAGATGAACCGGATCATGCAGGGAATACAATGAGTTGCTGACTGAAATATTTGATGTGTAGAAAAAGCGCCAAAAAACGGCCCCTCCCCCTCACACACAGCAGTGAGGGAGAACAGAAACTGTCAGAAAACAGATTAAGCAACTGCCAAGTGGAAAAATAGTGCCCAAACATTTATTCACTCAGTACCTCAGTAAATGAAAACGATTTTACATTCCAGCAAAAACGTTAAACATAATCTCTAGTTATTAAACAGCTTTATGTATTTCTTACAGTGTAATTCTAGTGAAGTACCATTCCCCAGAATACTGAAGTGTAAAGTATACATACATGACATATCGGTATGGCAGGATTTTCTCATCAATTCCATTGTCAGAAAATAAAAACTGCTACATACCTCTATGCAGATTCATCTGCCCGCTGTCCCCTGATCTGAAGTTTACCTCTCCTCAGATGGCCGAGAAACAGCAATATGATCTTAACTACTCCGGCTAAAATCATTACAAAAACTCTGGTAGATTCTTCTTCAAACTCTGCCAGAGAGATAATAACACACTCCGGTGCTATTTTAAAATAACAAACTTTTGATTGAAGATATAAAACTAAGTATAATCACCATAGTCCTCTCACACATCCTATCTAGTCGTTGGGTGCAAGAGAATGACTGGGAGTGACGTAGAGGGGAGGAGCTATATGCAGCTCTGCTGGGTGAATCCTCTTGCACTTCCTGTTGGGGAGGAGTAATATCCCAGAAGTAATGATGACCCGTGGACTGATCACACTTAACAGAAGAAATAATGATTACATTAATAACAATTGAAATTGTTTTATTTAACTAAAACAATAACATTTTTCATGTTTAATGCTTGCCCCTCCCTCCTCACACTTAGGTCCTTGTGCAGATCTATTCCACTCCAAACAAGCTTCTACTCCTTGAGCTTCTTGAAACCTAATATAGGTTGATTCTGTGTACATAAATTTGTATTACAGGGACACTAAAGTCAAAATTAAACTTTCATGATTTAGAAAGAACATGACATTTTTAACAATTTTAAAGTTGACTTCTCTTGGTATCCATTGTTGAAAAGCCTGCATCGGTAGGCTCAGAAGCAATGCACTACTGTGAGCTAGCTGCTTGTTACGGTCTCACCCAATGTATTCACCTAGGCCCCAGTAGAGCATTGCTCTCCTTTAAAGGGACAGTCTACACCAGAATTGCTATTGTTTTAAAAGATAGATAATCCTTTTTTACCCATTCCCCAGTTTTGCATAACCAACACAGTTATATTTACATATTTTTTACCTCTGTGATT
Organism: Bombina bombina; assembly: GCF_027579735.1. Classification (NCBI taxonomy): domain Eukaryota; kingdom Metazoa; phylum Chordata; class Amphibia; order Anura; family Bombinatoridae; genus Bombina; species Bombina bombina. The sequence continues at coordinate 258,689,445 of NC_069506.1, forward strand.
ATCTTGTATCTGAGCCCCTGCAAACTGCCCCTTTTTTTCAGTTCTTTTGACAGTCTTGCAGTTTAGCCAATCAGTGATAGCTCCCAGGTAACTTCACGTGCATGAGCACAGTGTTATCTATATGAAATTCATGAACCAACACCCTCTAGTGGTGAAAAACTGTTAAAATGCATTCTGAAAAGAGGTGGCCTTCAAGGTCTAAGAAATTAGCATGTGAACCTCCTAGGTAAAGCTTTCAACTAAGAATACCAAAAGAACAAAGCAAAATTGGTGATAAAAGTAAATTGGAAAATTGTTTAAAATTACATGCCCTATCTGAATCATGAAAGTTTATTTTGGACTAGACTGTCCCTTTAACAAACAAGAAAAAAAAGCAAATCTGATAATAGAAGTAAAAAAATGGTATGCTCTATCTGAAACCCAAAAGTTATCTTATGTCCCTTTAAGGTCTATTTATCAACTCTCTATTTTAATTGGATAACATTTAAATAAAAAAAATCAGATTTCCTCCGAGTGTGATAGAACCATGTGCATCGCATAAAGAATTAGTGTTATATCTCAAGGCCACAAACCTAATCAGTAGGGTTACACTGTACCCTGCATGCAGTCTTTGCCTCCTGTAACCCTGCAGTTAAATAGTAATCTTAATACTAATGAAAATCTAAATACATGATTATTATTAGTAATGTGTTGCTGAACTTAAAGGGACATGAAACCCCAAAAAAATGTATTTCATAATTTAGATAGAAGTAAATTAGAAAGTTGTTTAAAATTGTATTCTCTGGCTCTAGAAAAATTTCATGCTCAGTGGCACCTGGTGGAGGAGGAGCAAGGTTCTGATTGCTGAGCTCTCTCCTCCAGTCTCACAGCACCTGGCGGTAGGAAATTTGCGCCTCCCCCCACCTGGGGATGCTACCTGGACAGTTTGTAACAACCTCACCGGTGCCGTGCAGTGGAAATTCAACCCACTGCTGTGTGGCAGAAACAGACCCATAATCTGCCTTCAGATATACTAACAAATTACTAACATCTCCAGAAGTAATCACCCCCCCCCCCCTTCGTGGCCATCCTGTAAAAAACATAAGGGGAAAAAGAAAGACAAAACGGATGCCTGAATCTCCCCTTGTTCCAGTCTACATAATCTTGTGCTACTACAACCTGCTGGAATTAAGGGCCCCCCCGCCCTCCGCACCCGCTTCGTGTTCAAAATTGTAGCAGATATATTCACCTGAACTTCGTGAAGGAAGGAGAGACCGGTAAAAGCACCCCTGCTCCTGCGGGACTAATTCTGCTTGTGCTGCCCCCTCCCCCACCGAGGATGCGTGGGAGGAGGCATTGAGAGTCACGCTGGACGCCGGGAGCAGTGTGAGGTGAGAGACTAGCCGCAGAGGATCTCCTGCCTTTGCCTTTCCCCCCCCCTCTCCCACCGGGGGTGAGGGACACGTCTGTGGTGCAAAGATCCTTCAACACCGGGTTGTCTAGAAGAGGATTCCCGGAGTGCCCGCTCCCGGCTGATACTGCCGCATTCATTCCGGCGCACCAGCCACTACCAGAGGAAAGACCGGGTAGCGGAGGAAAGGGTGAGTCCCAGTGTACAACTGATTGTAGAAGGGGGAAAATAGTACCTTAACTGAAAAGAGAATACTGGGGATGGATAGCCAGGCCAAAGCATAAGAACACCTGTCTCCCCAATACGAAACAAGTATATTTATAAGTCACATAAGAAGGGGGAAGCGGAGGAGGAACAATATAATCAGTCATTAGTTTGCAAAATTTTTCTGGACTGAGACACTTAGAAGCATGGGAGAAGTGAACATATAGGAAGGTGTATTAAAGCAGCTGCATATCATTTAATCTACTCATTCAAGGGACATACTGCAGAAAAATTGGGACACTGATAAAAACAATGCACTCCTTTCATCCTTGAATTATCAGAGGACTAATACTAGAAAAACACTGGCCCAGAGAATTTCTCTCTCCCCTATAAGTGTGGAGGCTGAGGGAAAATCCTTCTCTTATAAGAAAAGGGGAAGGAGAAGGAAGGAGAGAAGAAAAAGAAAGAAAGAAAGCTAAACTTTCAATTGCAACTAAATTACAATAGGCCCTATGAGTTTGTTCTTACTTTGCTTAGTACTTTAAATATCTTTAATTGTTGAATTAGCAAGTAAGGTTGCTGAATTGATTTACATCAGTAATAATAACTCTCAAAATCAGTAGTAAAATTGTAAACTGCATTGGTTCCCCAATTTTCAACTGCAACTAAATTACAATAGGCCCTATGAGCTTGCTTTTTCTTTGCTTAGTATTTTGAATACCTTTAATTGCTGGGTTAGCAAGCAAGATTGCTGAATTGACCTACACCTGTAATAATAACTATCAAAATCAGTAGTAAAATTGTAAACTACATTGGTTCCCCAGTAATATCACCAAAATTTACATAAGAACGCTTATTATAAAGGGGGCTCACTTGGATGCCAATACTTCTGGCACCTAGGTTTACTTTAATACAATAGAGTCTTTATCATTCCATTATCGACTGCACTTACTCTAGGAGGGAAGAGAAAAAGGAAGAGGGTATCTTATACACACATTTAATGATAGTGTCCTAAATTTTGGGCTCTCTTCCCCCTTTAATCAATAATTGGGTGGTCTAGACATAAAAATCAGACAATTAGTCAATTGCATTAGAGGACTAGTTCTAACATAAGTTAAATTGGAAGAAGTCTAACTGAGATCTAGAGGAATTATTCAAATAAAAATTTTCACGTCCCCACACAAATTAATTAAATAATTATTTTCCCCCCAATCACTACACACCACACCAACCCTAAATTTTTGCAACGCTTGGGCTTTTGTAGCCCCCTCACACCGGCCTTCACTGGCACATCCTTCACATTCCTCTATTTTCAATCGCATCACTATAAACTATACACCCCCTCCCCCCTTTTTTTTTTTTTTTTTTTTCTTCTTCCCCCCTGAGCACCTTTTTTAACTCACAATCACGCGGTACATGGATAAATATCTTTCAAACTCCCCAAAAAAACCCTCCCCAAATATGACAGGAAGGCATAGAGATAGGAAAATTAAAAATTCAGTAGAACCAGTTGCTGAACAAACTAATCTTTCTAATACAGCAACAGTACTTGAAAATTTTAATATGCAGACACTAGTGGCCAGTATTGCAGAGGCACTTGCCCCTAAATTTGAAATACTTAAAACTGAAATTAAGCAAGATATTTCCTCTTTAACTCAAGAGGTGCGGCAGTTCTCGCATAGAATGCAAGAAGTAGAACAGAGGGTATCGGATCTGGAAGACCAAGCAATTTCATACAGTTCTAAGATTGAGATCTCAGCCAAAAGGCTACAAAAAATCATGGACAGATTAGAGGACCTCGAAAACCGTTCAAGACGGAATAATCTCAGAATAATTGGCCTTCCTGAAAGTAAACAATTTGAAGATCTTGACACTTTCATATCCGATACTCTTACCAAAGCATTAAAAATCCCCTCTACACACCCTCCAGTTATAGTTGAGCGAGCCCACAGGATAGGCCCCCCACGGCTAGAGGGTCCCAATAGCAGTAGAAATCGACCAGTAATAGCTAGGCTACTTAATTATAAGGATAAAGATATATTGCTGCAGTACTCACGAAGGAACCAACCGATCATGATAGAGGGTAATAAGATCTTGATTTTTCAGGATTTTTCGGCAGACACTGCCCTAAAGAGACGGGAATTAGCCCTGATTTGTTCAAAATTTATACAACAGGGGTATAGGGCCGTTCTGATTTACCCCCTCAAAATTGAAAGTGGTATTAAATGGAATAACACATATTATTGAGGATGTCCAAATGGCTGAAAATCTATATAAATCTCTAGATATATAAATATAAGCGACGATTTATGTCTAATGGCTTTTTATATGTGGATCTATTTTGTATTTTTGTTTTTCTTTTTTTGCATTAAATGTGAAAGCAAGTATATATTGATGGCAATTATGGCGGAAAATGGAACCCCCTCCTCTCCCCCCCTTTCCCCTGTTTTTCGAATTATTTATCTATTTAACCCCCCCCTTTTTTATTTTATTTTTTGCCCCTCCCTCCCCTTATTTTCCAACAATTCCCTTTCCCCCACTTCTCCCTACTCTTTCTATTTTCCCCTCACATTTTAGAGGAACATGACACATAATACGGAAAATTTTAAAATTGTATCATGGAATGTAGGGGGAATCTCGTCCCCTATCAAGCGTAAAGCAATTTTGTCACATTTACGGAAAGCCCAGACGGACATTGGTTTAATACAGGAAACTCACTTAAATTTAGAAGAATCATTAAAACTAAAGTCATCTTGGGTAAAAGAAGCTCTTGTAGCTCCGAGTGTAGGGAAGAAAAGGGGAGTAGCAATACTCATAGGTAAAAGACTTCAAGTGGAGATTCTGGGCTCTGAGGCCGATCCCGGGGGCAGGTATGTCCTGGCCAAGATGAAAATAGGCCAGGTAAAATATACAATCTGCAATGTTTACGGTCCAAATAAAACTGATCCTGAATTCTGGGAAGCATTACAAGCAAAGCTCCTCCTAAGTATTGAAGGACATTTAATCTTGGGGGGGGGATTTTAATATGGCCCCCCAATGTCCCATAGATAGACTCAGAGAAAACTCTAAGCGCCAGAAACAGAAAAAAGATAATCTTGATTCTAAGATAATTAATAATATTAAACAGATCCTCTCGGTGCGTGACATTTGGAGATATCAGAATCCTGATATTCAGGACTTCACTTGTCTATCTAAGGCGCACAAAACACTATCCAGGATTGACCTATTTTTAATCGGGGATCATTTAAATCCTACAATGGTTAAATCTGAGATAATGCCTATTTTTCTGTCGGACCATGGGCCTATCACTCTTGAATTCAACTTTATTCAATACAGATCAAAGAATCTGCGATTCTTTTTCCCCTATTACCTTTACACGGATCTCAAGTTCAAAGAGTGGCTCAGGAACAAATTCAATGAATATGTTCAATTTAACAAGAACTACGCGGACCGTACAGACATCTTCTGGGAAACTGCTAAAGCAGTACTCAGAGGGGAAATTACGGCATATTCTGCCATTCAAAATAGGAGAAGAAAGGCAAGAGAGAAGGAAGTCTCTAACTCACTAATTAATTCATATAATCTTTATCTACTAGAAAGAACGCCTTTAACCTGGGCAAGATACATACGAGCTAAGGCTGCGAGAGATACCTTTTATTTAACACAAGAAACATAGTGAGCTTAGGCTACAAGCCAAATTACATACATTTGGTAACAAATCTGGTAAAATGTTAACTAAATTAATTAAGAACGAAAATAAAAAACCGAATATTGATAAAATTCAGTGCAATGGGAAGTTTTTAACTAAACCGGAAGAAATTTCTAGGGTATTTCACCAATATTTTCAACAACTATACTCTAGTAAAGAGTTTGATACAGATAAAGCGACTGAATTTTTTAGCAAAATTAATATTCCAATGGTTACCTCTGAGGATATCATTGGACTCAATGCGCCCATTACAATAGAAGAAATTGGAACAATAATTACCAAACTACCCTTAAGTAAAGCAGCGGGCCCGGATGGTCTTCTCAATGAGCTTTATAAAATTTTATCATCAGAGATAGCTCCATATCTGGGCAATCTTTACAATGATATTTTCATTAAACATAAACAGGTCTCATCCTCCTTTGCGTCTTCTCTTACTACTCTGATCTTAAAAGAAAAGAAAGACCCTACATGTAAAGAGTCTTATAGACCCATTGCATTGTTAAACTCAGACTATAAAATTCTCTCTTCTATCTTAGCAAAAAGGCTCCAGTGTATCTTATCCACAGTAATCCATTCAGACCAAGCTGGCTTTATCAATAATCGTAATTCTTCGGCAAAAATTAGAGAATTACTAGTTACTATGGAATATATCCAAAGAACATCCCCTCAGGGGGCGGGGAGGGAGGATCCCCCTGACCTGGCCATTTTGTCACTAGATGCGGAAAAAGCCTTTGATTTAGTAATCCACAAACACTTAATTTTCTCCTTAACGAAGTTTGGAATTGGGGGCAATTTTCCTAAGTTTGTGGAGAACCTATACAATCATTCTTCTACAAGTCTGATCATTAATAATGACATCTCTTCTTCAATTGCATTAGAAAGGGGCACTCGTCAGGGCTGTCCTCTCTCCCCGCTCCTATTCGATTTAGCCATAGAACCGTTAGCAATTAAGATTAGGTGCTCGTTGGAAGGTATAAAAATTAATAGTCATGAAATAAAAATGGGACTATATGCGGATGACCTACTTATATATCTTTCCAATACAGCAAAAAACATACCAAAACTTCTGCAGATCACTGATTATTTTGGGACATTTTCAGGGTACAAAGTGAATGCTACAAAATCTGAATTAATTTGGCTCAGGAAAAACAGGACCAGTATTGCAGACATACCCTTTAGAGTAGTAACGGAATCCATGAAATATTTAGGAATTAAAATACCAATTAACCTAAAAGATCTTTACAAGGTAAATATAACTCCAATGATAGCACATATTAAAGAAAGGCTTAAAACCTGGCAAAGCCTACCTCTTTCACTATCTGGCCGCACCGCTTTATTCAAAATGGTTCTTCTTCCAAAGCTGCTTTATATTTTACAGAATTTCCCTTTAATGTTGTATGAGAAAGATATACGATCGCTAAATTCATCAATTGGGCAATTTATCTGGCAGGGGAAAAGATCTAAAATAGCCCTCTCTAAACTAACAGCGCCAAGAGAGATGGGAGGCTTAGCACTCCCAAACTTAAGATTTTACAATCTTTGTTTTTTAGTCCGCATAGTAGCAAGATTGGTTTTCCTGTAAGAACTATGTTTTAAATAACGATCTGGAGTCCAATATATGTGAACCATATTCACCGGTAGCTTTGGCACACTTGGAACCTAGAGAACTCCCAATGAGTATTAAGGAACTTAAATTTATTTTGAACCCGCTCAAAGCATGGGCCAGACTAACTAAACTTCTTTCAATATGCCCTAAGGTATCAAAATACCTTCCCCTAATCAGAAACCCAAATTTTCAACCTGGTTTAGATTCAGAAGTTTTCAACAGATGGCATAATAATGGATTGGATAGAGTTATCTATTTAGTCGATCGCGATAGAAAGTGTATCAAATCTTTTGCTGAATTGAGGGATGAATTTAATTTGCTAAACAAAGATTTTTTCGCATACCTACAGATAAGACATTATATTATAGATCTCATACATAGGGCTGACTGGAACTGGACCTTGGGCAATTTAGAAACTTGGCTAACAATAACTAAAGATTCCTCTATGTCCATTTCTCCGTGTTACTATATGCTGAGCCTCAGTAAGGCTGCCCCGCTAGTTGAGAACTTAGCCTTGACCTGGAATAATTTAATTCCATACAGCAATATAGAACCCAAAATTATTCAACTTTCGCTAAATAAGGTAATAAAAACAACACTTTCATCTAACTGGCGAGATGCTCATCTGAAACTCTTGCATAGGGCATACTTTACCCCGGAGAGAGGTCTCAGAGTCCGAAACTTTGAATTCAATAAATGTCCTAGATGTTCTTACGTAGCTGCGGATTTAATACACATGTTTTGGTCCTGCCCTAGAATGAGAAATCTTTGGAGTAAGCTAGAATATTGGCTCAAAAATATACTTAAAATTGAGCTGATAGCCCTCTCCTTGTATCAGATTGTATTTTGTTTGAGGCCTGGAGAGGAACGTCAGCCTAATGAAAAACTGGTTAACCTAGCTATTTTAGCCACCAGATATCTGTTAGGTAAGAAATGGAAATTGAGGGCGACACCAACTATTTCAGAAATTAGTAATCATTTAAAGAAACAATATGTCTTAGAACAGAAAAACACCAATATAGATAACGAACGTGACGTAAAGAAATTTTTTCACAAATGGGCCCCATTTATCAAGATTTTCCCTGAAAGAGAAATCGATTATTTGATTTCACCGTTTAAAAACTCAGAGCTAGTATTATTAGGTATTTGGGGAGCAGATGCGGGTTAGTACAATTACAATTTCTCTTTGCCCCCCCCCCCCCTTTTTCCTTCCCCCCCCTTCTTTTTTTTTTGTTTGTTTTTTTTGGGTTTTTTTTGTTCCGTGGTCTTAAAGGGGAGGAAGAGGAGGGAAAACTGGAAGAGGGAAAAGAAAAGGAAAAGAGAAAAATTCCAACATTGAGTTATTAAAGAAAGACAGATGAGTTAGTTCAGCCAATTAGGTATATGATATGTAATATACATTTTTTCTTTCTTATTGGACTGTTACTATTCTTTTTTTTCTTTCTTTGTTTTTTTTTTTTTTCTTGTACCGGTGAAATGTAATATTTTTTTGGCTTTCTTATTATGGAATCTGTACTCATTGTTGGAGAAAAAAATAAATAAAAAAAAAAAAAATTGTATTCTCTATTATCTAATCTCATCTTTCATTCTCTTGGTATTTGTTGAAGGAGTAGCAATGCACTAATGGGTTCTAAGTGAACACATGGATGAGCGAATCACAATCAATAAAATCAGTCTACACACCCCTGTTAAAATGTCAGGTTTCTGTGATGTAAAAAAATGAGACAAAGATAAATAATTTCAGAACTTTTTCCACCTTTAATGTGACCTATAAACTGTACAGCTCAATTGAAAAACAAACTGAAATCTTTTAGGTGGAGAAAAGAAAAAAAAAAAAACTAAAGTAATGTAGTTGCATAAGTGTGCACACCCAATACTTTGTTGAAGCACCTTTTGATTTTATTACAGCACTCTTCTTGGGTATGAGTCTATCAGCATGGCACATTTTGACTTGGCAAGATTTGCCAACTCTTCTTTGCAAAAACACTCCAAATCGGTCAGATTGTGAGGGCATCTCCTGTGCACAGCTCTCTTCAGATCACCTCCAAGATATTCACTCAGATTCAAGTCTGGGCTCTGGCTGGGCCATTCCAAAACTTTAATCTACTTCTGGTGAAGCCATTCCTTTGTTGATTTGGCTCGTTGTCATGCTGAAAGATGAAGTTCCTCTTCATGTTCAGTTTTCTAGCAGAAGCCTGAAGGTTTTGTGCCAATATTGACTGGTATTTGGAACGGTTCATTATTCACTCTACCTTGACTAAGGCCCCAGTTCCAGCTAAAGAAAAATATAATTTATGCTTACCTGATAAATTCATTTCTCCTGTAGTGTAGTCAGTCCACGGGTCATCCATTACTTATGGGATTATAACTCCTCCCTAACAGGAAGTGCAAGAGGATCACCCAAGCAGAGCTGCTATATAGCTCCTCCCCTCTACATCATATCCAGTCATTCGACCGAAACCATACGAGAAAGGAGAAACTATAGGGTGCAGTGGTGACTGGAGTTTAATTAAAATTTAGACCTGCCGTAAAAACAGGGCGGGCCGTGGACTGACTACACTACAGGAGAAATGAATTTATCAGGTAAGCATAAATTATATTTTCTCCTGTTAAGTGTAGTCAGTCCACGGGTCATCCATTACTTATGGGATACCAATACCAAAGCAAAAAGTACACGGATGACGGGAGGGACAGGCAGGATCTTTACACGGAAGGAACCACTGCCTGTAGAACCTTTCTCCCAAAAACAGCCTCCGAAGAAGCAAAAGTGTCAAATTTGTAAAATTTTGAAAAAGTGTGAAGTGAAGACCAAGTTGCAGCCTTGCAAATCTGTTCAACAGAGGCCTCATTCTTAAAGGCCCAAGTGGAAGCCACAGCTCTAGTAGAATGAGCTGTAATCCTTTCAGGAGGCTGCTGTCCAGCAGTCTCATAGGCTAAACGTATTATGCTACAAAGCCAAAAAGAGAGAGAGAGGTAGCCGAAGCTTTTTGACCTCTCCTCTGTCCAGAATAAACGACAAACAGGGAAGAAGTTTGACGAAAATCTTTAGTTGCCTGCAAATAAAATATCAGGGCACGGACGACGTCCAGATTGTGCAAAAGTCGTTCCTTCTTTGAAGAAGGGTTAGGGCACAATGATGGAACAACAATCTCTTGATTGATATTCTTGTTAGTGACTACCTTAGGTAAGAACCCAGGTTTAGTACGCAGAACTACCTTGTCTGAATGAAAAATCAGATAAGGAGAATCACAATGTAAGGCCGATAAATCAGAGACTCTTCGAGCCGAGGAAATAGCCATTAAAAAACAGAACTTTCCAAGATAACAGCTTGATATCGATGGAATGAAGGGGTTCAAACGGAACACCTTGCAGAACGTTAAGAACCAAGTTTAAGCTCCACGGCGGAGCAACAGTCTTAAACACAGGCTTAATCCTAGCCAAAGCCTGACAAAAAGCCTGAACGTCTGGAACTTCTGCCAGACGTTTGTGTAAAAGGATAGACAGAGCTGAAATCTGTCCCTTTAACGAACTAGCAGATAAACCCTTTTCTAAACCCTCTTGTAGAAAAGACAATATCCTAGGAATCCTAACCTTACTCCATGAGTAACTCTTGGATTCGAACCAATATAAGTATTTACGCCATATATTATGGTAAATTTTCCTGGTAACAGGTTTCCTAGCCTGTATTAAGGTATCAATCACCGACTCCGAGAATCCACGCTTTGATAGAATCAAGCGTTCAATCTCCATGCAGTCAGCCTCAGAGAAATTAGATTTGGATGTTTGAAAGGACCCTGAATCAGAAGGTCCTGTCTCAGAGGCAGAGACCATGGTGGACAGGACGACATGTCCACTAGATCTGCATACCAGGTCCTGCGTGGCCACGCAGGCGCTATTAGAATCACCGATGCTCTCTCCTGTTTGATCCTGGCAATCAATCGAGGAAGCATTGGGAAAGGTGGAAACACATAAGCCATGTTGAAGACCCAAGGTGCTGTCAGAGCATCTATCAGCACCGCTCCCGGGTCCCTGGACCTGGATCCGTAACAAGGAAGCTTGGCGTTCTGGCGAGACGCCATGAGATCCAGATCTGGTTTGCCCCAATGATGAAGCAGTTGGGCAAACACCTCCGGATGAAGTTCCCACTCCCCCGGATGAAAGGTCTGGCGACTTAGAAAATTCGCCTCCCAGTTCTCCACGCCTGGGATGTGGATCGCTGACAGGTGGCAAGAGTGAGACTCTGCCCAGCGAATTATCTTTGAGACTTCCATCATCGCTAGGGAACTCCTTGTTCCTCCTTGATGGTTGATGTAAACCACAGTCGTGATGTTGTCCGACTGAAACCTGATGAACCTCAGAGTTGCTAACTGAGGCCAAGCCAGAAGAGCATTGAAAATTGCTCTTAATTCCAGAATGTTTATTGGAAGGAGTCTGTCCTCCTGAGTCCATGATCCCTGAGCCTTCAGGGAATTCCAGACTGCGCCCCAACCTAGAAGGCTGGCGTCTGTTGTTACAATCGTCCAATCTGGCCTGCGGAAGGGCATCCCCTTGGACAGATGTGGCCGAGAAAGCCACCATAGAAGAGAATCTCTGGTCTCTTGATCCAGATTTAGCAGAGGGGACAAATCTGAGTAATCCCCATTCCACTGACTTAGCATGCACAATTGCAGCGGTCTGAGATGCAGGCGCGCAAATGGTACTATGTCCATTGCCGCTACCATTAAGCCGATTACCTCCATGCACTGAGCCACTGACGGGTGTTGAATGGAATGAAGGACACGGCAAGCATTTAGAAGTTTTGATAACCTGTCCTCCGTCAGGTAAATTTTCATTTCTACAGAATCTATAAGAGTCCCTAGAAAGGGAACTCTTGTGAGTGGCAATAGAGAACTCTTTTCTACGTTCACCTTCCACCCATGCGACCTTAGAAATGCCAGAACTAACTCTGTATGAGACTTGGCAGTTTGGAAACTTGACGCTTGTATCAGAATGTCGTCTAGGTACGGAGCTACCGCTATGCCTCGCGGTCTTAGTACCGCCAGAAGAGAGCCCAGAACCTTTGTAAAGATTCTTGGAGCCGTAGCTAACCCGAAGGGAAGAGCTACAAACTGGTAATGCCTGTTTAGGAAGGCAAATCTTAGATACCGGTAATGATCCTTGTGAATCGGTATGTGAAGGTAGGCATCCTTTAAATCCACTGTGGTCATGTACTGACCCTCTTGGATCATGGGTAAGATGGTTCGAATAGTTTCCATTTTGAACGATGGAACTCTTAGGAATTTGTTTAGGATCTTTAAGTCCAAGATTGGTCTGAAGGTCCCCTCTTTTTTGGGAACCACAAACAGATTTGAATAGAATCCTTGCCCGTGTTCCGACCGCGGAACTGGGTGGATCACTCCCATTAGTAAGAGGTCTTGTACACAGCGTAGAAACGCCTCTTTCTTTATCTGGTTTGCTGATAACCTTGAAAGATGAAATCTCCCTTGTGGAGGAGAAGCTTTGAAGTCCAGAAGATATCCCTGAGATATGATTTCCAACGCCCAGGGATCCTGGACATCTCTTGCCCAAGCCTGGGCAAAGAGAGAAAGTCTGCCCCCCACTATATCAGTTTCCGGATCGGGGGCCCTCACTTCATGCTGTCTTAGGGGCAGCAGCAGGTTTTCTGGCCTGCTTGCCCTTGTTCCAGGACTGGTTAGGTTTCCAGCCCTGTCTGTAGCGAGCAACAGTTCCTTCCTGTCTTGGAGCGGAGGAAGTTGATGCTGCTCCTGCCTTGAAATTACGAAAGGCACGAAAATTAGACTGTTTAGCCTTTGGTTTGGCCCTGTCTTGAGGCAGGGCATGGCCCTTACCTCCAGTAATGTCAGCGATAATTTCTTTCAAGCCGGGCCCGAATAATGTCTGCCCTTTGAAAGGAATATTAAGCAATTAAGATTTAGAAGTCACATCAGCTGACCAGGATTTAAGCCACAGCGCTCTGCGCGCTTGAATGGCGAATCCGGAGTTCTTAGCCGTAAGTTTGGTTAAGTGTACTACGGCATCAGAAATAAATGAATTAGCTAGCTTAAGGGCTTTAAGCTTGTTCATAATCTCATCCAATGGAGCTGTGCTAAGGGTCTCTTCCAGAGACTCAAACCAGAATGCCGCCGCAGCAGTGACAGGCGCGATGCATGCAAGGGGTTGTAATATAAAACCTTGCTGAACAAACATCTTCTTAAGGTAACCCTCTAACTTTTTATCCATTGGATCTGAAAAAGCACAGCTATCCTCCACCGGGATAGTGGTGCGCTTAGCCAGAGTAGAAACTGCTCCCTCCACCTTAGGGACCGTCTGCCATAGGTCCCGTGTGGTGGCGTCTATTGGAAACATTTTTCTAAATATAGGAGGGGGTGAAAAGGGCACACCGGGTCTATCCCACTCCTTGTTAACAATTTCTGTAAGCCTTTTAGGTATAGGAAAAACGTCAGTACACGCCGGTACCGCAAAATATTTATCCAGCCTACATACTTTCTCTGGAATTGCAACCGTGTTACAATCATTCAGAGCCGCTAATACCTCCCCTAGTAATACACGGAGGTTCTCAAGCTTAAATTTAAAATTTTAAATCTCTGAATCCAGTCTACTTGGATCAGATCCGTCACCCACAGAATGAATTCTGACAATTTAGATAGTACTTCAGTCATAACATTAGCCATGTCTTGCAAAGTGATTTGTATGGGCCGCCCTGATGTACTTGGCGCCACAATATCACGCACCTCCTGAGTGGGAGGCGAAGGTACTAACACGTGAGGAGAGTTAGTCGGCATAACTTCCCCCTCGTTGTCTGGTGATATTTTTTTAACATATAAAGTTTGACTTTTATTCAAAGTAACATCTATACATTGAGTGCACAAATTTCTATTGGGCTCCACATTGGCCTTTAAACATGTGAACAAACAGATTCATCTGTGTCAGACATGTTTAAACAGACTAGCAATAACACTAGCAAGCTTGGAAAAAACTTTTAAATAAATTTACAAGCAATATAAAAAACGCTACTGTGCCTTTAAGAAGCACAAAAAACTGTCACAGTTGAAATAATGAACCAAATTAGTTATAGCAACCAAATTTTCACAGTAAATGTATTAAGTTAGCAGAGGATTGCACCCACCAGCAAAAGGATGATTAACCCCTTAATACCCAAAACGGATAACAGTTGAAATAATAAACGTTTTTATCACAGGTCTGCTGTGACTGATTACCTCCCTCAAAACTAGTTTTGGAGACCCCTGGGCTCTGTAGAGACGTCCTGGATCATGGAGGAAGAAATAGGAAGACTGTGACTAAATTTTTACTGCGCAATAAAGCGCTAAAATAGGCCCCTCCCACTCATATTACAACAGTGGGGAAGCTCAGTAAACTGTTTTTATGCAGAAAAAAACGACAGCCATGTGGTAAAAATCATGCCCATAAAGTTTTATCACCAAGTACCTCAGAAAAAACGATTAACATGCCAGTAAACGTTTTAAAATTGAAAATTATGAAGTGTTATTAATAAGCCTGCTGCTAGTCGCTTTCACTGCAGTGCAGGCTCAAATATTACTTTAATATTGACAGTATTTTCTTAGTGAAATTCCATTCCCCAGAAATACCTCAGAGTATACATACATACATATCAGCCTGATACCAGTCGCTATTACTGCATTTAAGGCTGCACTTACATTACATCGGTATTAGCAGTATTTTCTCAGTCAATTCCATTCCTTAGAAAATAATTTACTGCACATACCTCCTTGAAGGTGGGCCCTGCATGCTATCCCCTGTTCTGAAGTTACCTCACTCCTCAGAATGGCCGAGAACAGCAAGTGGATCTTAGTTACGACCGCTAAGATCATAGAAAACTCAGGCAGATTCTTCTTCTAATGCTGCCTGGGAACAAACAACACACTCCGGTGCCGTTTAAAATAACAAACTTTTGATTGAAGAAATAAAAACTAAGTTTAACACACCACAGTCCTCTCACACGTCCTATCTTTAGTTAGGTGCAAGAGAATGACTGGATATGACGAAGAGGGGAGGAGCTATATAGCAGCTCTGCTTGGGTGATCCTCTTGCACTTCCTGTTAGGGAGGAGTTATAATCCCATAAGTAATGGATGACCCGTGGACTGACTACACTTAACAGGAGAAAACTGCCCCAAAGCATGATGCTGCCACCACCATGCTTCACTGTGGGTATGGTGTTCTTTTGGTGATGTGCACCAAACATATCTTTTGGAATTATGGCCAAAACGTTCAACCTTGGTTTCATCAGACCATAACACCTTTTCCCACATGCTTTTCGGAGACTTCAGATGTGTTTTTGCAAAATGTAGCCGGGCTTGGATGTTTTTCTTCATAACAAAAGGCTTCCGTCTTGCCACTCTAACCCATAGCCCAGACATATGAAGAATACAGGAGATTGTTGTCACATGTACCACACAGCCAGTACTTGCCAGATATTTCTGCAGCTCCTTTAATGTTGCTGTAGGCCTCTTGGTAGCCTCCCAGACCAGTTTTCTTCTCATCTTTTCAGCAATTTTGGAGGGACATCCAGTTTTTGGTAATGTCACTGTTGAACCATATTTTCTGCACTTGATGATGACTGTCTTCACTGTGTTCCATGGTATATCTTATGCCTTGGAAATTCTCTTGTACCCTTCTCCTGACTGATACCTTTTAACAATGAGATCCCTCTGATGCTTTTTAAGCTCTCTGCGGACCATGGCTTTTGCTGTAGGATATCAGGAAAGACCTACTAGAACAGCTGAACTTTATTTAGGGTTAATGAGAGGCACTTTAAATGATGGCAGGTGTGTACTGACTCCTATTTAACATGATTTTTAATGTGATTGCTTAATTCTGAACACAGCTACATCCCCAGTTATAAGAGGGTGTGCACACTTATGCCACCACATTTTAGGGGGGTTTTTTGTTTTCTTCCCTCCACCTAAAAGATTTCAGTTTGTTTTTCAATTGAGTTGTACAATTTATAGGTCACATTAAAGGTGGAAAAAGTTCTGAAAAGATTTATTTTTGTCTCATTTTTTTACATCACAGAAACCTGATATTTTAACAGGGGTGTGTAGACTTTTTATATCCACTGTACATATGCAGCCACCAATCAACAGCTAGAACCTAGGTTCTCTACTGCCCCTGAGCTTGCCTAGATACACTTTTCAGCAAAGGATAACAAGAGAAGGAAGCAAATTAAATAATATAAGTAAATTGGAAAGTTGTTTAAAATTGCATTTTCTATCTGAATCATGATAACAAAATTTTGGGTTTCATGTCCCTATAAATAATATTAGGAATTATTAAAATCATGGTTCACATCAGGACTTAGAGAAACCAGGCTTATTAATATTTAATCTTTCCTAAAAAAAAAAAAAAAAAAAAAAAAAAAGGTTTGTAGCAGATGCGCTCCCAGTATAAGGATATCCAATCCCAAAGCGATATATTACGTATATTCAAATGATACTACACATGCGATCCATCCAAGAAGGGGGATCGTCTAGCAGCCTAGTTTCCGAAAAAGTCGTGGCATCACACCCACAGAAAAAGTCTAAAAGGCAATAAGGAAAATGCGCCCATATGGTGTAGTATTGTATGGTAAATTTCATTCGAAAATCTGTAGTCAAATGCTACTCACAAGTCTCCTAGCAATACCAAAGTGCTATATGCGCAGTCTGGACCTTACAGCTGTCCAGTGAGCTCACTCCTCAATATGTTTGTTGATAATTGTCGTATATTTTCCGTGTGAACCCTCTTGGTACTATGGGATTTCACTATTAGAGTGCTTGTTTACTAATCTCAAAGTGGTGTTATTAGGAGTAATCATATAGGTGCACCCAAGAACCTAAAACCCGTATAACAAGATTTATGGGAACAAGGGATAATTGCAACCAGATCTCCGTAAAACAGACCACATAAGAGATATAAAATTGTAAAAGCACTGTATTAAAAACATACAATTAAAATCACAACGCGTTTCTCAGTGATATACTGTTTCCTCAGGTGAATAGATATACAATGTTACATATCAAGCTTATAAAGACCCCTGGCGTCCTCAAATCGTTACTGCGCATGCGTGTGTCAAATGACACGCCCCCCTCAATCTACGATCCTAAAATGATCTAC
Organism: Bombina bombina; assembly: GCF_027579735.1. NCBI lineage: Eukaryota > Metazoa > Chordata > Amphibia > Anura > Bombinatoridae > Bombina > Bombina bombina. Next base: position 258,706,508 of record NC_069506.1, read on the forward strand.
AATTGGTCAAAAATATCAGCGGTGGGTTTATGCATCCTGCAACCGAATGGGGAGGTCGCGGTGTACATACTTCATTGAAAACAAACGCATATTTTGCATTCATAAACCATTTTAAACTATCTTACACTGCATTCCTAGATACTGGACATATAAGTCACACAATATCTTATAAACAAATATCAGAACAGCGAATAGGCAATCTAACAGAGTTAAAAAAATTTTTTATCAATAATTTGTTTTACCATAAGTGTATAGTATTTGTTATAGTGAAATTTATAAATTAATTATTATCCCCCTTATAGAGAGGAAAATTATTGTGCCCAGTGACATATTCATTGGATCTAAACTATCATATATACTGTTATAGCCAGTGTTATAACACTAAGTGATATAATATTAAAATTGTGAATGTAAAATAAAAAAAAATTATATATATATATATATATATATATATATATATATATATATATATATATATATATATATATATATATATATATATATATATATATATATATATATATATGTGTGTTCTATAGCCATGTATATGGTCTATGTGTATTTAAACTTTATCTACAAAATGACGTGCCTAATAGTGTAAACAACATAACTTAATTATTAAATGCTGCCATATTAATGTTCTCATTTAGACCAAAAGGAGAAAGGGTCTTTAATTTCCATATCCAGAATGTCTAGTCTTAATTTGGTGAATCTATTCACTCCCCAGGTATCTGGAATGTGTTCAATAGGGATCATTTTGAGGACATCTGTACAATCTGGATGTTCACTAACTATATGTCTAGGTATATTAAGTTTAACCAGCTTATGTTTTATGTTTCTACTGTGTTCACCCCATATATTTTTTTGATCGGTCTACACGACCTCCCAACATACTGTAAACCACAAATGCACTGCATTAAGTATATAACATAAGTAAAGTCACATGTGAAGTGCATATTAGTCATAAACGTTTCACCAGAAGTTTGGGATGTAAATTCATTAATTTTTCCTGGAACGTAGTTACACATCCGACAATTTCTTGCCACATTTAAATGTCCCAAATGGTTTCAATTTAAGACTAGTATTACCCTCTTATTCAGATCAGTTTGAAACCTAGTTCTTGTCTAACATTTTCCTTTCTCGTTAGAATTTTACTCTGAGCCAGTTTATTCTTAAGTGTAGGTGCTCTTCTGAAGGTACATTGTGGACCACTACCTATTAAATCTTTTAAGATATAGTCACCTTTTAAAATAAACCAGTACTACTTTAGAATTCCTTCAATTATTTGATGGTTGCTATTATAGCCAGTGATAAAAAGTATAGCATTTCTTTTATCTTTTATACTTCTTTAGTTTCATTCATCTTGGATTCATTAGTGTTCAATTTATTAATGATTTTATTGACATGTTTTTCGACTGATTCTTTATAGTTAAAAGATCACTTCTATCTTTCATGTTTGCCTTTTTGTACCCTTCAATAATCAACTCTTCTGGGTATCCCCTTTCCATAAATCTCTCTTTTAGGATCAGGGCTTGTTTTTCAAACTCCCTAGTATCCGAACAATTCCTCCTTATGCTACAAAATTGGTTAAACGGTATATTCCGTTTCCATGGTAAATGAGGATTACTTTTATATAATAGATAACTATTGGTATCAACCTCTTTGAAGAATGTCTTAGTGGCTACTCTACCTTCACTGTCCCAATAGAGCATAAGATCTAAAATTTTGGGTTTCATGTCCCTTTAAATAATATAAGAATTTATTAAAGTCATGGTTCACATCAGGACTTAGAGAAACCAGGCTTATTAATATTTAACCGTTTCTTTCCTTTGAATGTGTGGTTAAATGAAGCGAATTAGTAAAGAATATTCTTACTTTAAAAAATTAGTCACTTTTATGATTATCTTTATGCATTAAAGGGACAGATTTTGCTTTGCAGCGCCATTTTTACAAACTGCCTAAATCAGCTACTTGATTTGCAGGTTGCATATCTTGCTTTGTGGTCTCTCTAGGAGTTTGGGACATGCACAATTTATACAAAAGCAAAAAGTGTTTAATGTCCTTTAAAAAGGGTCATGAACGTCACATTTTCATGGCTCAGCTAGAGCATGCAATTTTAAGAGACTTTTCAATTTGCTTCTATTACCAAATGTATTTTGCTCTCTTGTTATCCTTTATTGAAAATCATGTCTAGATATGCTGAGAGGCAATGCGCTACTGGGAGCTAGCTGGTACTTAGTGACTGCACACATATACCTTTCGTTAAAGGAACATAAAACCCAAATTTTATTCTTTCAGGATTCAGATATAAAATACAATTTTAATAACCTTCCAATTTACTTTTATAACCAAATTTGCTTTGTTCTCTTGATATCTGTTGCTGAAGGAGCCGCAATGCATACTGGGAGCTAGCTGAACACAACTAGTCAGCCAATCACAACTTTCAAGTACGTTAAAGGGCTTAATAAAAATGGAGGCTGTGGGTATTTTACATAAAATGGAAAATTCAAGAACAAGGAGTCTCAAGCTGAAGGGTAGTAGATTCAGGAGTAATTTGAGGAAGCACTTTACAGAAAAAGAAATTGATTTATGGAATAAACTTCCTCAAGAGGTAGTAATGACAAACACTGTGGGGGACTTTAAAAATGCCTGGGACAAGCATAAGGCTATCCTACGAACTAGGTACGTTTATACTGTTAGGTAATATCGGGCAGACTTGCTGGGCCTATGGCTCTTAATTGCTGTCAATATCTATAATATAGTATAACTAAGCAGATTAACCTATGAAATGTCCCTTTGATATCATAAAAGTCTATGAAATAGTCAAATAAATATATAGTAATAAATATAATGAATTAAAAGGTAAATTTTCATAAAGTCCTTTCCCAAAACCTCACAACAAAAGTGTATCAGATTATGGCGAGCGACACCTTGATACACACGTGAATTAAAACGACAATGATTGAACTGATAGGTTTTGTGCGTTTTTTGTATTGGTGTAGCAGTGTTAGGCCTTGAGAGGTCTGAAGGGTACATTTGCAGTTCTGAGAATTAGAAAATCTATGATTTTCAGAACTTTTATACAAAAATCAGGAAAAATAAATATGTTTATTTACAGCAAGTACTACTAGTTAAATGAATTGCAGCTCTCAGACTGAAGACATATATTGCCAAACTCATAATTTTAAAGTTACATTGGACACAGGAGACTGCATATCATTTATGACGCATTACACCCACCTATGGCTAACCTCTCCCTCCATGAACAAATCCCACTCTAAGGGACTCCCCACACAGCTCAAGAGCCCTCAGATACCCCAAGCACATACATTCCCGTACCTTAACCCTGGTTCCAACAAAGTCCAACATTTCATCATTCTTGTTTACAGCTCATCTTCCCCCTGGATCCTGGCCAGGGCCCCTCTCAGCAATCCTAGTCTTGGATATCTAAAAACATTTGAAACGTTTTTTAATTTTAAAATAAGTTAACCAAACATCAGTTTAAAAAATAAAGGTTTACGTTTTCATACAAACATACGAGGTGGATTGAGGCAGGACGGCATTGTGGCAGAGTGGATTTTAAGGCAGTACAGGGCAGCCAGTCAACTCTGACCAAATTAGCAACCAGAAATGATTCAGTTTTCAAGGCATATAAAACATTTATCTGCCAAGACTAATAATTTAATTTTTATACCAACAAAATAAAGAAAAGGTAATGAAAGGGACAGTCTACACCAGATTTTTTATTATTTTAAAAAATAGATAATCCTTTTATTACCCAATTCCCCAGTTTTGCACAACCAACAGAGTTATATTAATATACTTTTTACTTCTGTGATTACCTTGCATCTAAAGCATCTTCTGACAACCCCCTGATTACCTATTTGCATTTTAGCCAATTAGTGCTGTGTTGACTAAAATAACTCCAAGGGCGGGAGCACAATATAATCTATATGGCCCACATGAACTAGCAGTCTGCTGATGTGAAAAGCAACAAAACAAAAAATGCATGTGATAAGAGGCTGTCTGTAGTGGCTTAGAAACAGTCAGAAATGTAGAAGATTAAATGTTATAAAAGTATATTAATCTAACAATGTTGGTTGAGCAAAACTGGAGAATGAGTAGTGAAGGCGTTATCTATATTTTTAAACAATAACAATTTTGGTGTTGACTGTCCCTTAAACAAATTGTGATAAAACAATAAGGGGTTAAGAGACCATAAAAATACAATGTATATGATTATTAAAGTTCACTAGATGGTTTTGGGACATGAAGATTTAAAAAACAAAACCCAATTTCAGTTTCTCTTTAAAGGGACAGTCTAGTCAAAATTAAACTCATAATTCAGATAGGACATGCAATTTAAAACAACTTACCAATTTACTTTTATCATCACACTTGCTTTGTTCCCTTGGTGGTATTTTTGAAAAGCTAAACCTAGTTAGGCTCAAACTGATTTCTAAACCGTTAAAAACCGCCTCTTAGCTCAGAGCATTTTGAAAGGTTTTCACAGTTAGATAACATTGTGCTCACTCCCGTGGAGTTATTTAGGAGTCTGCACTGATTGGCTAAACTGCCTGTCTGTCAAAATCACTGAGGTAAGGGGGCAGTCTGCAGAGTCATAGATGCAAGGTAATCACAGAGGTAATATGTATATTAATATAACAGTGTTGGTTATGTAAAACTGGGGAATGGGTAATAAAGGGATTATCTATCTTTTTAAACAAAAACAATTTTGGAGTAGACTGTCCCTTTAAATCCTTTGTTGAGTAAAACACTCAAACACAGCTGAGATATGTACATGCTCCAGCGCCTACCTCCATATGCTGTCATGGAATTGAGCAAAGTTTCAATTAAAAAAAAAAATTACCATATCAGAAGTAGTAAACTTTTTAACCCCTTAAAGGGACACTGAACCCAATTTTTTTCCTTTCGTGATTCAGATAAATTTACTCCTATCATCACATTTTCTTCATTATCTTGGCATCTTTATTTGAAATGCAAGAATGTAAGTTTAGATGCCGGCCCATTTTTGGTGAACAACCTGGGTTGTCCTTGCCGATTGGTGGATAAATTCACCCACAAATAAAAAAGTGCTGTCCAGAGTTCTGAACCAAAAAACCCGCTTAGATGCCTTGTTTTCAAATAAAGATAGCAAGAGAACAAAAAAAAATTGATAATAGGAGTAAATTTGAAAGTTGCTTAAAATTGCATGCTCTATCTGAATCACAAAAGAAAAAATTTGGGTTCAGTGTCCCTTTAAGGAACAGGAAATTTAGGGGAAAACATAATTTATGCTTACCTGATAAATTCCTTTCTTCTGTAGTGTGATCAGTCCACGGGTCATCATTACTTCTGGGATATTACTCCTCCCCAACAGGAAGTGCAAGAGGATTCACCCAGCAGAGCTGCATATAGCTCCTCCCCTCTACGTCACTCCCAGTCATTCGACCAAGGACCAACGAGAAAGGAAAAGCCAAGGGTGAAGTGGTGACTGGAGTATAAATTAAAAAATATTTACCTGCCTTAAAAACAGGGCGGGCCGTGGACTGATCACACTACAGAAGAAAGGAATTTATCAGGTAAGCATAAATTATGTTTTCTTCTGTTAAGTGTGATCAGTCCACGGGTCATCATTACTTCTGGGATACCAATACCAAAGCAAAAGTACACGGATGACGGGAGGGATAGGCAGGCTCTTTATACAGAAGGAACCACTGCCTGAAGAACCTTTCTCCCAAAAATAGCCTCCAATGAAGCAAAAGTGTCAAATTTGTAAAATTTGGAAAAAGTATGAAGCGAAGACCAAGTTGCAGCCTTGCAAATCTGCTCAACAGAGGCCTCATTCTTGAAGGCCCAAGTGGAAGCCACAGCTCTAGTAGAATGAGCTGTAATTCTTTCAGGAGGCTGCTGTCCAGCAGTCTCATAAGCTAAACGAATTATGCTACGAAGCCAAAAAGAAAGAGAGGTAGCAGAAGCTTTTTGACCTCTCCTCTGCCCAGAGTAAACGACAAACAGAGAAGACGTTTGTCGAAATTCCTTAGTTGCCTGTAAGTAAAATTTTAGAGCACGGACTACATCCAGGTTGTGCAGTAGACGTTCCTTCTTCGAAGAAGGATTTGGGCACAAAGAAGTAACAACAATCTCTTGATTGATATTCCTGTTAGTAACTACCTTAGGTAAGAACCCAGGTTTAGTACGCAGAACTACCTTATCCGAATGAAAAATCAAATAAGGAGAATCACAATGTAAGGCTGATAATTCAGAGACTCTTCGAGCCGAGGAAATAGCCATTAAAAATAGAACTTTCCAAGATAACAACTTTATATCAATGGAATGAAGGGGTTCAAACGGAACGCCCTGTAAAACATTAAGAACCAGGTTTAAACTCCATGGTGGAGCAACAGTTTTAAACACAGGCTTAATCCTGGCCAAAGCCTGACAAAAAGCCTGGACGTCAGGAACTTCTGACAGACGTTTGTGTAACAGAATGGACAGAGCTGAGATCTGTCCCTTTAATGAACTAGCAGATAAACCCTTTTCTAAACCTTCTTGTAGAAAAGACAATATCCTAGGAATCCTAACCTTACTCCAAGAGTAACCTTTGGATTCACACCAATATAGGTATTTACGCCATATCTTATGGTAAATCTTTCTGGTAACAGGTTTCCTAGCCTGTATTAAGGTATCAATAACTGACTCAGAAAACCCACGTCTTGATAAAATCAAGCGTTCAATTTCCAAGCAGTCAGCTTCAGAGAAGTTAGATTTTGATGTTTGAAGGGACCCTGTATCAGAAGGTCCTGTTTCAGAGGTAGAGACCAAGGTGGACAGGATGACATGTCCACCAGGTCTGCATACCAAGTCCTGCGTGGCCACGCAGGTGCTATTAGAATCACTGATGCTCTCTCTTGTTTGATTCTGGCAATCAATCGAGGAAGCATCGGGAAGGGTGGAAACACGTAAGCCATCCTGAAGTCCCAAGGTGCTGTCAGGGCATCTATCAGGACTGCTCCTGGATCCCTGGATCTGGACCCGTAACGAGGAAGCTTGGCGTTCTGTCGAGACGCCATGAGATCTATCTCTGGTTTGCCCCAACGTCGAAGTATTTGGGCAAAGACCTCCGGATGGAGTTCCCACTCCCCCGGATGAAAAGTCTGACGACTTAAGAAATCCGCCTCCCAGTTCTCCACTCCCGGGATGTGGATTGCTGACAGGTGGCAAGAGTGAGACTCTGCCCAGCGAATTATCTTTGATACTTCCATCATAGCTAGGGAGCTTCTTGTCCCTCCCTGATGGTTGATGTAAGCTACAGTCGTGATGTTGTCCGACTGAAACCTGATGAACCCCCGAGCTGTCAACTGGGGCCAAGCCAGGAGGGCATTGAGAACTGCTCTCAATTCCAGAATGTTTATTGGCAGGAGACTCTCCTCCTGACTCCATTGTCCCTGAGCCTTCAGAGAATTCCAGACGGCACCCCAACCTAGAAGGCTGGCGTCTGTTGTTACAATTGTCCCGTCTGGTCTGCTGAATGGCATCCCCCTGGACAGATGTGGCCGAGAAAGCCACCATAGAAGAGAATTTCTGGTCTCTTGATCCAGATTCAGAGAAGGGTATAAGTCTGAGTAATCCCCATTCCACTGACTTAGCATGCACAGTTGCAGTGGTCTGAGGTGTAAGCGTGCAAAGGGTACTATGTCCATTGCCGCTACCATTAAGCCGATTACCTCCATGCATTGAGCCACTGACGGGTGTTGAATGGAATGAAGGGTGCGGCAAGCACTTTGAAGTCTTGTTAGCCTGTCCTCTGTCAGGTAAATCTTCATTTCTACAGAATCTATAAGAGTCCCCAGGAAGGGAACTCTTGTGAGTGGAACGAGTGAACTTTTCTTTTCGTTCACCTTCCATCCATGTGACCTTAGAAATGCCAGTACTAACTCTGTATGAGACTTGGCAGTTTGAAAGCTTGAAGCTTGTATCAGAATGTCGTCTAGGTATGGAGCTACCGAGATTCCCCGCGGTCTTAGTACCGCCAGAAGAGCACCCAGAACCTTTGTGAAGATTCTTGGAGCTGTAGCCAATCCGAATGGAAGAGCCACAAACTGGTAATGCCTGTCTAGGAAGGCAAACCTTAGGTACCGGTAATGATCTTTGTGAATCGGTATGTGAAGGTAAGCATCTTTTAAATCTACAGTGGTCATGTACTGACCCTCTTGGATCATAGGTAAAATTGTCCGAATAGTCTCCATCTTGAACGATGGAACTCTTAGGAATTTGTTTAGGATCTTTAAGTCCAGGATTGGTCTGAAAGTTCCCTCTTTTTTGGGAACCACAAACAGATTTGAGTAAAACCCCTGTCCCTGTTCCGATCGTGGAACTGGATGGATTACTCCCATTAACAAGAGCTCTTGTACGCAGCGTAGAAACGCCTCTTTCTTTGTCTGGATTGTTGACAACCTTGACAGATGAAATCTCTCTCTTGGAGGAGAGTATTTGAAGTCCAGAAGGTATCCCTGAGATATTATCTCTAGCGCCCAGGGATCCTGGACATCTCTTGCCCAAGCCTGGGCGAAGAGAGAAAGTCTGCCCCCCACTAGATCCGATCCCGGATCGGGGGCCCTCAATTCATGCTGTTTTAGGGGCAGCAGCAGGTTTCCTGGTCTGCTTGCCCTTGTTCCAGGACTGGTTAGGTTTCCAGCCTTGTCTGTAGCGAGCAACAGCTCCTTCCTGTTTTGGTGCAGAGGAAGTTGATGCTGCTCCTGCTTTGAAATTACGAAAGGAATGAAAATTAGACTGTCTAGCCTTAGCTTTGGCTTTGTCCTGAGGCAGGGCATGGCCTTTACCTCCTGTAATGTCAGCGATAATCTCTTTCAACCCGGGCCCGAATAAGGTCTGCCCTTTGAAAGGTATATTAAGCAATTTAGACTTAGAAGTAACATCAGCTGACCAGGATTTTAGCCACAGCGCCCTGCGTGCCTGAATGGCGAATCCTGAATTCTTCGCCGTAAGTTTAGTAAGATGTACTACGGCCTCCGAAATGAATGAATTAGCTAGTTTAAGGACTCTAAGCCTGTCCGTAATGTCGTCCAGAGTAGCTGAACTAATGTTCTCTTCCAGAGACTCAATCCAGAATGCTGCTGCAGCCGTGATCGGCGCAATGCATGCAAGGGGTTGCAATATAAAACCTTGTTGAACAAACATTTTCTTAAGGTAACCCTCTAATTTTTTATCCATTGGATCTGAAAAAGCACAGCTATCCTCCACCGGGATAGTGGTACGCTTAGCTAAAGTAGAAACTGCTCCCTCCACCTTAGGGACCGTTTGCCATAAGTCCCGTGTGGTGGCGTCTATTGGAAACATTTTTCTAAATATCGGAGGGGGTGAGAACGGCACACCGGGTCTATCCCACTCCTTAGTAACAATTTCAGTAAGTCTCTTAGGTATAGGAAAAACCTCAGTACTCGCCGGTACCGCAAAATATTTATCCAACCTACACATTTTCTCTGGTATTGCAACTGTGTTACAATCATTCAGAGCCGCTAACACCTCCCCTAGTAATACACGGAGGTTTTCCAGTTTAAATTTAAAATTTGAGATATCTGAATCCAGTCTGTTTGGATCAGAACCGTCACCCACAGAATGAAGTTCTCCGTCCTCATGTTCTGCCACCTGTGACGCAGTGTCTGACATGGCCCTAATATTATCAGCGCACTCTGTTCTCACCCCAGAGTGATCACGCTTACCTCTTAGTTCTGGTAATTTAGCCAAAACTTCAGTCATAACAGTAGCCATATCCTGTAATGTGATTTGTAATGGCCGCCCAGATGTACTCGGCGTTACAATATCACGCACCTCCCGAGCGGGAGATGCAGGTACTGACACGTGAGGCGAGTTAGTCGGCATAACTCTCCCCTCGTTGTTTGGTGAAATTTGTTCAATTTGTACAGATTGACTTTTATTTAAAGTAGCATCAATACAGTTAGTACATAAATTTCTATTGGGCTCCACTTTGGCATTGCAACAAATGACACAGGTATCATCCTCTGAATCAGACATGTTTAACACACTAGCAAATAAACTTGCAACTTGGAAATACAATTCAATTAGAATAATATTAAAACGTACTGTGCCCTTAAGAAGCACAGAAGATCTATGACAGTTGAAAATTAATAAATTGAAACAGTTATAGCCTCAATCCTTGTAAACAACACAACTTTAGCAAAGGTTTAATCCCATTAGCAAAGATAACAAATTCTGAAAGCAGGAAACAAATTACAGAATAAACGTTTTTTATCTCAGTCAAACTATAATTCTCACAGCTCTGCTGAGAGAAATTACCTCCCTCAAAATAAGTTTTGAAGACCCCTGAGCTCTGTAGAGATGAACCGGATCATGCAGGGAATACAATGAGTTGCTGACTGAAATATTTGATGCAGGAAAAGCGCCAAAAAAACGGCCCCTCCCCCTCACACACAGCAGTGAGGGAGAACAGAAACTATCAGAAAAACAGATTAAGCAACTGCCAAGTGGAAAAATAGTGCCCAAACATTTATTCACTCAGTACCTCAGTAAATGAAAACGATTTTACATTCCAGCAAAAACGTTAAACATAATCTCTAGTTATTAAACAGCTTTATGTATTTCTTACAGTGTAATTCTAGTGAAGTACCATTCCCCAGAATACTGAAGTGTAAAGTATACATACATGACATTATATCGGTATGGCAGGATTTTCTCATCAATTCCATTGTCAGAAAATAAAAACTGCTACATACCTCTATGCAGATTCATCTGCCCGCTGTCCCCTGATCTGAAGTTTACCTCTCCTCAGATGGCCGAGAAACAGCAATATGATCTTAACTACTCCGGCTAAAATCATAACAAAAACTCTGGTAGATTCTTCTTCAAACTCTGCCAGAGAGATAATAACACACTCTGGTGCTATTTTAAAATAACAAACTTTTGATTGAAGATATAAAACTAAGTATAATCACCATAGTCCTCTCACACATCCTATCTAGTCGTTGGGTGCAAGAGAATGACTGGGAGTGACGTAGAGGGGAGGAGCTATATGCAGCTCTGCTGGGTGAATCCTCTTGCACTTCCTGTTGGGGAGGAGTAATATCCCAGAAGTAATGATGACCCGTGGACTGATCACACTTAACAGAAGAAAACTTGTTTAAAGGGATATTCCGGTCAAAATTTACAAGCACATAGATGCATTGACAAAAATGCCTCTAGTTAAAGTTATCACTGTTTTAGTGTTAATTTTTTCTCTGCACGTGCATGTGAAGCATAACTATATATTCTCAGTGCACAAACATTTTATATACTGTAGCTGCTGAGACCACCAGTGGGGCCTGTATCATGTCTGTAATTAACAAGGTGCATCATTATCAGATAGTACAAGCAGCTTAGGCTCTCTGAACAAGTGCTGTGCTTAAAATGCTGGTGCACGTAGCATACTTAAATACAGATTTGAAACAGCTATAGCTTTTATTATAAGTGCTTAGCTAATACAAAAATTATTCTATTAAAAACTGTACTGCATCCATGTGGATTCCAATTTTGCCTGGAATGTCCCTTTTAAGCACCGAATAATTTAAATTTACCTATTAAAACTATATATATATATTTTTTATTTTTTTTAGTAGACAGCCCAAGGTATTGATCTAGGCTCATTTTGGAATATTTCATGGCACCGTTACACTGACTAAGGTGTGCATGTATACTCTGCTGTAAGTTATCAGACCAGGCAAATGGTAGCAAAATATTGGCCAAATATATAGATTTATAGATTATGGCACAATTAACAACTGCAATTGTATCTATTTACTGGGGTCTAAAAAACTGTCTACTACAAACATACAAACACAAGTTTTACAACCAGCTGATTTATAAAGTAACAGATTAGAAATCATTTGACAAAACTTCACAAAATAAACATTCAGTGTTTTCTGTGGCTTTTTTGTCATCACTGGGGAAACTCCTATAAAGATAAACAAAAAAACCTTCCCTGCAAGAGTTTTTCCTATTAAACCCACTGAAAACTCATCTATGAAAATAAAAAAATGGCTTTCCCATCCCCAGATAGGCTAAGTATTATAATTCAACTCGGAAAATCAATTCTAAGGAAAAAAGATAAGTCTTATTACTGACATCACTGAGACTGTGAGTCATGTGTCTATTTAACAAAGGAACATTGTAGTGAAATAGTTTCCTTGTTCCACCTCAAGACATTTAAATTGCTATCACAGATTTTGTTTGAATAACAGATCGACTGATCTGACAGGTTCTGTGCTTTAAAAAAAAAAAAAAGGATTCCACAAACCTCAGTGGACAAACAAAAACACAATTTATGCTTACCTGATAAATGTATTTCTCTTGTGGTGTATCCAGTCCACGGATCATCCATTACTTGTGGGATATTCTCGTTCCCAACAGGAAGTTGCAAGAGGACACCCACAGCAGAGCTGTTATATAGCTCCTCCCCTAAACTGCCATATCCAGTCATTCGACCGAAAACACGCAGAGAAAGGAGAAACCATAGGGTGCAGTGGTGACTGTAGTTTAAATGAAAAAATTACCTGCCTTAAAATGACAGGGCGGGCCGTGGACTGGATACACCACAAGAGAAATAAATTTATCAGGTAAGCATAAATTGTGTTTTCTCTTGTAAGGTGTATCCAGTCCACGGATCATCCATTACTTGTGAGATTCCAATACCAAAGCTAAAGTACACGGATGAAGGGAGGGACAAGGCAGGTACCACTGCCTGTAAAACCTTTCTCCCAAATATAGCCTCCGAAGAAGCAAAAGTATCAAATTTGTAGAATTTTGAAAAAGTATGAAGCGAAGACCAAGTCGCCGCCTTGCAAATCTGTTCAACAGAAGCCTCATTTTAAAGGCCCAAGTGGAAGCCACAGCTCTAGTAGAATGAGCTGTAATCCTTTCAGGAGGCTGCTGGCCAGCAGTCTCATAGGCTAAGCAGATTATGCTTCTTAGCCAAAAAGAAAGAGAGGTTGCCAAAGCCTTTTGACCTCTCCTCTGTCCAGAGTAGACAACAAACAAAGCAGATGTTTGACAAAAATCTTTAGTAGCTTGGAAGTAAAACTTTAAAGCACGAACCACGTCCAGATTGTGTAATAGACTTTCCTTCTTTGAAGAAGGTTTAGGACACAAGGATGGAACAACAATCTCTTGACTGATATTCTTGTTAGATACCACCTTAGGTAAAAACCCAGGTTTGGTACGCAGGACTACCTTATCTGTATGGAAGATCAGATAAGGAGAATCACATTGTAAAGCAGATAACTCTGAGACTCTACGAGCCGAGGAAATAGCTACCAAAAACAGAACTTTCCAAGATAAAAGTTTGATATCTATGGAATGAAGAGGTTCAAACGGAACTCCTTGAAGAACCTTAAGAACCAAATTTAAGCTACATGGGGGAGCAACAGGTTTAAACACAGGCTTGATTCTAACCAAAGCCTGACAAAATGCCTGAACGTCTGGAACATCTGCCAGACGCTTGTGCAAAAGAATAGACAGAGCAGAAATCTGTCCTTTTAAAGAACTAGCTGATAATCCTTTTTCCAAACCATCTTGGAGAAAAGATAATATCCTGGGAATCCTAACCCTTGGATTCACACCAATAAAGATATGTACGCCATATTTTATGGTAAATTTTCCTGGTGACAGGCTTTCGTGCCTGTATTAAGGTATCAATGACCGACTCGGAGAAGCCACGCTTTGATAAAATTAAGCGTTCAATCTCCAGGCAGTCAGTCTCAGAGAAATTAGATTTGGATGGTTGAAAGGACCCTAAAGTAGAAGGTCCTGTCTCAGAGGCAGAGTCCATGGTGGAAAGGATGACATGTCCCCCAGATCTGCATACCAGGTCCTGCGTGGCCACGCAGGCGCTATCAAAATCACTGATGCTCTCTCCTGCTTGACCTTGGCAATCAGTCGAGGGAGCAGAGGAAACGGTGGAAACACATAAGCCAGGTTGAAAGACCAGGGCGCTGCTAGAGCATCTATTAGCGTCGCCTTGGGATACCTGGACCTGGATCCGTAACAAGGAAGCTTGGCGTTCTAGCGAGACTCCATGAGATCCAGTTCTGGTTGGCCCCAGCGATAAATCAATTGTGCAAACACCTCCGGATGGAGTTCCCACTCTCCCGGATGATAAGTCTGACGACTTAAAAAATCCGCCTCCCAGTTCTCTACACCTGGAATATGGATAGCTGATAGGTGGCAAGAGTGAGTCTCTGCCCAGCGAATTATCTTTGAGACTTCTAACATCGCTAGGGAACTTCTTGTTCCCCCTTGATGGTTGATGTAAGCCACAGTAGTGATGTTGTCCGACTGAAATCTGATGTACCTCAGAGTTGCTAACTGAGGCCAAGCATGAAGAGCATTGAATATCGCTCTTCCAGAATATTTATTTGAAGGGAGTGTCTCCTCCTGAGTCCACGATCCCTGAGCCTTCAGGGAGTTCCAGACTGCACCCCAACCTAGAAGGCTGGCATCTGTTGTTACAATTGCCCAATCTGGCCTGCGAAAGGTCATACCTTTGGACAGATGAAACCGAGATAGCCACCAGAGAAGAGAATCCCTGGTCTCTTGATCCAGATTTAGTAGAGGGGACAAATCTGTGTAATCCCCGTTCCACTGACTGAGCATGCATAGTTGCAGCGGTCTGAGATGTAGGCGTGCAAACGGCACTATGTCCATTGCCGCTACCATTAAGCCGATTACTTCCATGCACTGAGCCACCGAAGGGCGCGGAATGGAATGAACACGGCAGGAATTTAGAAGCTTTGATAACCTGGACTCCGTCAGGTAAATTTTCATTTCTACAGAATCTATCAGAGTCCCTAGGAAGTTAACTCTTGTGAGTGGGGATAGAGAACTCTTTTCCTCGTTCACTTTCCACCCATGCGATCTCAGAAATGCCAGTACTACGTCCATATGAGACTTGGCAATTTGGAAGTTTGACGCCTGTATCAGGATGTCGTCTAAATAAGGGGCCACTGCTATGCCCCGCGGCCTTAGGACCGCCAGAGGCGACCCTAGAACCTTTGTAAAGATTCTTGGGGCTGTAGCTAATCCAAAGGGAAGAGCTACAAACTGGTAATGCTTGTCTAGAAAGGCAAACCGGAGAAACCGATGATGATCTTTGTTATCGGAATGTGAAGATTAGCATCCTTTAAATCCACTGTAGTCATATATTGACCCTCCTGGATCATAGGTAGGATGGTACGAATAGTTTCCATCTTGAATGATGGAACTCTGAGGAATTTGTTTATGATCTTTAGATCCAAAATTGGTCTTAAGATTCCCTCTTTTTTGGGAACCACAAACAGATTTGAGTAACTGGATGGATCACTCCCATAACTAGGTCTCGTACACAGTGTAAGAATGCCTCTTTCTTTATCTGGTTTGCAGATAATTGTGAAAGGTGAAATCACCCTTTTGGGGGGGAAGCTTAGAAGTCCAGAAGATATCCCTGGGATATAATTTCAAACACCCAGGGATCCTAGACATCTCTTACCCACACCTGGGCGAAGAGCGAAAGTCTGCCTCCTACTAGATCCGTTACCGGATAGGGGACCGTTCCTTCATGCTGTCTTAAGAGGCAGCAGCAGGCTTTTTGGCCTGCTTACCTTTGTCCCAGGTCTGGTTTGGTCTCCAGACCGTCTTGGACTGAGCAAAAGTTCCCTCTTGTTTGCATTAGAGGAAGTTGATGCCGCACTTGCCTTGAAGTTTCGAAAGGCACGAAAATTAGACTGTTTGGCCCTTGATTTGGACCTGTCCTGAGGAAGGGCATATCCTTTTCCTCCAGTGATATCAGCAATAATCTCCTTCAAACCAGGCCCGAATAGGGTCTGCCCCTTGAAGGGAATGTTAAGCAGCTTAGATTTTGAAGTCACGTCAGCTGACCATGATTTAAGCCATAGCGCCCTGCGCACCTGTATAGCAAAACCAGAATTCTTAGCCGTTAGTTTAGTCAAATGAACAATGGCATCAGAAAACAAAGGAATTGGCTAGCTTAAGTGCTCTAAGCTTGTCAAGTATGTCATCCAATGGAGTCGATACCTGTAAAGCCTCTTCCAGAGACTCAAACCAGAACGCCGCAGCAGCAGTGACAGAAGCAATGCATGCAAGGGGCTGTAGGATAAAACCTTATTGAATAAACATTTTCTTAAGGTAACCTAATTTTTTATCCATTGGATCTAAAAAAGCACAACTGTCCTCGACAGGGATAGTAGTACTCTTTGCTAAAGTAGAAACTGCTCCCTCCACCTTAGAAACTGTCTGTCATAAGTCCCGTGTGGTGGTGGCGTCTATTGGAAACATTTTTCTAAAAATAGGAGGGGAAGAGAATGTCACACCTGGTCTATCCCATTCCTTATTAATAATTGCTTTAAACCTTTTAGGTATTAGAAAAACATCAGTACACACCGGCACTGCATAGTATTTATCCAGTCTACACAATTTCTCTGGCACTGCAATTGTATCAGTCATTCAGAGCAGCTAAAACCTCCCAGAGAAACAAGCGGAGGTGTTAAAGCTTAAATTTAAATGTAGAAATATCAGAATCAGGTTGCATCATCTTTCCTGAGTCAGAAACATCACCCACAGACTGAAGCTCTCCTTCCTCAGCTTCTGCATATTGTGAGGCAGTATCAGACATGATTCTTAAAGCGTCAGTATGCTCTGCATTTTGTCTAACCCCAGAGCTATCTCGCTTACCTCAAAATTCAGGTAGTCTGGCTAATATCACTGACAGTGTATTATCCATGACTGTCGCCATGTCTTGTAAAGTAATCGCTATGGGCGCCCTAGATGTACTTGGCGCCATTTGAGCGGGAGTCCTTTGAGCGAGAGTCAAAGGATCTGACACGTTGGGAGAGTTAGTCGGCATAACTTCCCCCTCGTCAGATTCCTCTGGTGATTATTTTTTTATAGACAGAATATGATCTTTATTGCTTAAAGTGAAATCAGTACATTTGGTACACATTCTAAGAGGGGGTTCCACCATGGCTTTTAAACATAATGAACAAGGAGTTTCCTCTATGTCAGACATGTTTGTACAGACTAGCAAGCTTGGAAAACACTTTAAATCAAGTTAACAAGCAAATATAAAAAACGGTACTGTGCCTTTAAGAGAAACAAGTTTTGTCAAAATTTGAAAAACAGTGAAAAAAGGCAGTAAATCAAACGAAATTTTTACAGTGTATGTAATAAGTTAGCAGAGCATTGCAGCCACTTGCAAATGGATGATTAACCCCTTAATTCAAAAAATGGATAAAAAAAAACGAGACATTTTTTAACAGACACAACAAACTGCCACAGCCTTTGAGCCCTTTAGAGATGTCCTATAGCATACAGGGGACTCCTGAGGGAAGCTGGATGTCACAGTTTGTAATTTTAACTGCAACAACTGTAACTTTTATACTACAACAGTGGAAAGCCTCAGGAAACTGTTTCTAGGCAAAATTTAAGCCAGCCATGTGGAAAAAACTAGGCCCCAATAAAGTTTTATCACCAAAGCATATATAAAAACAATTAAACATGCCAGCAAACGTTTTATATTGCAATTTTATAAGGGTATTACCCCTGAGAGTAAGCATGATACCAGTCGCTATTAAATCACTGTATTCAGGCTTAACTTACATTAATCCAGTATCAGCAGCATTTTCTAGCATTTTCCATTTCTAGAAAAATTTGTAACTGCACATACCTCATAGAGTAACCTGCACGCCATTCTCCCACTGAAGTTATCTCTCTCCTCAGACATATGTGAGAACAGCAATGGATCTTAGTTACAACCTGCTAAGATCACAGAAAACTCAGGCAGATTCTTCTTCTATTTACTGCCTGGGATAAAATAGTACAACTCCGGTACCATTTAAAATAACATACTTTTGATTGAAGATAAAAAACTAACTATATTTCACCACTCTCTCTTACTACCTCCATGCGAGTTGAGAGTTGCAAGAGAATGACTGGATATGGCAGTTAGGGGAGGAGCTATATAACAGCTCTGCTGTGGGTGTCCTCTTGCAACTTCCTGTTGGGAATGAGAATATCCCACAAGTAATGGATGATCCATGGACTGGATACACCTTACAAGAGAAAAATTGTTAACAGCGTTATTGATGTTGCTCAAGCATGGACATAAAGCTCAAATTTGAAACACTGCAGATGCACTCAACATTTAAAAGGACCACTCGATGCAGTAGAATTACATAAATTAACAAGTAAATAATAAAGACAATGATTTAACACTTACTCTGAATTTCAAATAAGTAGTAGATTTTTTTCTGACAATTATTTTTTCTCCCATTTTCCGGCCCCCTATATCTTGTGACAGACATCAGTCAAAGACTAGTATACGTATACCCTGTGAGCTTGTGCACATGCTCAGTAGGATCTTGCCTCCCAGAAAGTGTGAATATAAAAAGACTGTGCAAAATTTGATAATGAAAGTAAATTGGAAAGTGTCTTAAAACTGCATGATGTATCTGAATCACAAACGTTTATTTTGACTTGAGTGTCCCTTTAAAAAAAAAAACCTCAGGACAAGGGCAAACAGACTGTGCATGTACACAGCGTAGCGCAGTAACAGATGCATGACAAAATGGACTTTATGAGTTAGCGATGAAGCATCGATTACCTAGAAGCCAGATGTTTATAAAAGCATATTGCAAATATATTTATCAGATTTGAAATGCACTGCACAGCAATTCAGTTTCACTCTTCATTTCCCTTTAGAGAACACAAGTAACATTTTAGGCGATCGGTCACCTATGCTTAGTTTTTCCAACCAATAATCTTATAAGAGAGTAAGAGCAAATATACACTTCTGCTGCTAAATGCAGAAGTACACAGGCAAAATAAAAAACAGCTTTTGGAAGCTAATCGTTTAGGTCATAATAAAACCAAAATATAGGCTCATTTCCTGTGCCCTAAAGGAACAAAGTAGCAACGATCACATGCTCAATAACATTTGTAAGCATATTAGTACTATTGCTTGCACAGAACTAGGTGTTAAAGTGAAGATAAACTTCAACGTACTCGCTCAAGTCATAGGATCTCATTTAAAAAGTGAGTGAGACTTTCATTCATGAAATCTGTCCTTTATTCTGATCATCTTAGATTTTTACATTTAAATGCCGGAACAATAAGTGCTGTTCCTCCACACACCATAGGTCATCAGTTGATTGACAGATGACTCATCTGCAATCTACTAATCATTGTCCCCCCCCGCCGGGGACTTCAGCACCTTTGCACAAATGTCACGGCCCCGGGGGGAAAACAATGATTGATAGATTGACAGATGAGTCATCTGTCAATAAACTGACTATGGTGGGCGGAGGAACGACGCTTATCGTTCCGGCATTAAAATGTAAAAATCTAAGATGATCAGGATAAATTACAGATTTCATGAATGAAAGTCTCATTCATTTTTTAAATTATATCCTATGACTTAAGAGAGTACGTTCAAGTTTATCTTCACTTTAAACACTGTGTAAACATATTAAATGGACATGAAAATCAAAATGAAACTGTTGTGGTTCAGACAGAATTAATTTGAATGCTCTATTATCCAATTGACGGTTTACTCTTGATATCATTGAAAAGGTACTGGGAGCTAGCTGGTGATGGTGACTGCACATATATGCCTATTCTCCTTGATTCACATGATGTATTCAGCTAGCTCCTAGTAGTGCATTGCTGTTCAGGAGCTGATTTTAGCTTTGCAGGGGTTAAACACACAGTTCTATGCAAGCAACCAGAGCACTTACACAGCAGCCAGGATCCAGAGAGGTACTGCAATACTGATCCTGACCTGAATCAGGGGGAGCATACGTTTGCAAAATCCCCTTCTGTGTAAAGGGGGGGAAGAATGCAGAGCAAATCTATGAGCTTTAGAAGGACATTACAACTCTTAAATAGACGTGCAATATTTGTAATATGTTAAATTAATGCAGAAAATGGCAGCTATTTCCAGCTCCTGATGTATTAAGAAACTAGTGCAACATACAAATATCTGGATATACACAGATTTTTTTTGCTACACTTTTTCCTTAAAGGGACAGTCTAGTCCAAAATAAACACATGATTCAGATAGAGAATGTAATTTTAAACAATTTTCCAATTTACTCTTATCACCACTTTTACTTTGGTTCCTTTGGTATTGTTAGTTGAAAGCTAAACGTAGTAGGTTCATATGCTAATTTCAAAGGCCGCCTCTTCTCTCAGGGCATTTTGACATTTTTTCACCACTACAGGGTGTTAGTTCACATGTGTCATATACATAACACTGTGCTCACGCACGTGGAGTTCCTAGGAGCCAGCACTGATTGGCTTAAATGCATCTCTGTCAAAAAACCTGAAATAAGGGGGCAGTTTTCAGAGGCTTAGATACAAGATAATCACATAGGTTAAAAGTGTTTTTAGGGGGCGGAGCCTACACTCAAAGCGGCTAGACGCGTCTGTGAAGCTCTGTGAGTTTTTATAGATTTTTTGCAAACTACCTACAGCAAACTGTTGCTATTCTAAACTCATAAGCAGGATTAAGTTCTTGAGGTTTGATAGACTCTAAGAGCTGAAGATTGGACTGTGTTTTGCCTATGCTCTTTGAGTCAGCCACGCTTCAGACTTTCTCACAGGCCTAGAAGCCATTTTACAGCTACGCAGCACTGAATAAGGAAAGCGAGTCCTGTGTGTATTATGAAGTGTGGGTCTGGGGCTGCCGCACACTAACCCCCCCCCCGTACACCGGGGTTACAATATCCAGTATTTGGATAACAATCTTTACATTTGCAAGAGCCTTACAAAGTTTCTAAAGCAGGAAAGGGAATACTGATAATTACTGTTCAGATGGCTATGGCAGCAGTTGATAAATGGGAACTGGAGATGCAGAATTTGATACGGCACCATTTTGAGGACTTGGAGAGGCAGTTATGCCAGATCCTGGTGTCAGGAGGATTTATACCCCTGGAGGAATCAACACCCCCAGACATTGTGGAAAGGGCTGAGGAACCAGCAGGGGAGATCTCGGAGTCGGAGCGACATATGCCTCAGCTTTCCCGAAACCCATCTAATACAACATGGGAATCCGGACCGCTTCAGCTGCTCCAGAGCAACTGCGAAGTCTCCCAGAGTATACCCGCTATTACAATGGGACTTACGGATCTCTCTGTTTACCCCCTGCACTTACCGGTCTCCTATACACCTTCACCATCGACTGGCCAAACTAAAATGGAGAGAACCGGCTCATTAACAATTCACTGGGATCCATCTACAGAGGGGAGTCTGTCTTGGAGGAGATCGGTTAAGTTACTAATACCGACAAAGAAGTATAGGGCTCCTGCTTACACAGAGCAGTCCCGCTATACAGACATGAAGAAAGCGGTGAATAGCAATATGTCTGCTGTATCTGGAGGACTTTTATGTCAGGATCGCTCTATGGCAAAAGATGGGGAAATAGCATCTTTACCCATTTTACTGCACCAACAGTTGTTGATCTCAGTGTTACCTAACAGGGATCCTGGAGGTCTGTGCCTTTTGAACTATTCACGATACCGGGGACCCTTGGACATGAGAGTTCGATCTGGAATTGGCTAAATATTTTATTTCTATAAAGGTGGGTGTTGTAAACACTTCAGTAGGCAGTCGGCTCACGGACTTAAGATTACGTTCCCCACAGGAACTCCCACTTTGACTCTGACTTTTTGTATATATTTAATATGAAAAATACCCTCCTATATCTGTTTGCATAACCTCCTTCACGTTTACTGACAAAGTTTGTTATTTAATTATTGTGTTCGCATATGTATATAAATGTAGGTCATTGTGAGATAGCCACTTAAGAGGGAGTTAAGATTCTTAGTGACGGCAAGTTACATTTAGCCTCAGCATTGCTCTTACTACTCAGTTCTCTAACACAGTGTGAATGCTTTTTGGGAGTGATGCTGGAGATTTGCAGGGTCAATGTGCTCATAGACTTTTAGTCACGTCTATGCTTCGCTACGGTAACGAGCCATATGCCCTCTTATATAATAACTTGCTACAGGACTAATTAGACAACCTCACTGTGAGCTCTCTAATTGTCAAAGGTATGTGTGGGTCTGAACCTCAACTGCAGAACAATCAATACTCTGAGTGGTTTATTTCGCCTTACCCAGAATGTTACTATGTCTGGAGGTACACTCATTGGTTAATAAGTGAATATGATGTTATTTAGAAAACAACTCTGCACACTGGCTGTTCCGCAGGTTGTTGAGATTAAACTTGAGTAAGAGCTTAGATCTAGTTATGAAGTACTTAAGTTCTGCTACTCTGTTAAAGACTTTAAGGTACAAGTACTGAACATTAAAGTCTGTGTGGATTTCTACGTAGTATGGTGCAGAACCTAACTTAAGTTTAGAGAGTCTTAGCAATCCTAAACCCCTCCGGTTTTAGTACTTTCAGTTCTGATCTGCAGCGTGTCTGTCTGTTCTGTGAGCACAGCGTGGAACTGCAGCGGTGACGTCACCCGCTCTGTGTGTACAGCTGAGGGGAGGCTGTAGGCAGCTGAGTTTTCAGCGGTGAGAACCGCGACTGAACACAATCTAAGGTTTTAATTCCGGCTGAGTAGAAGCAGGTAAGCCAAGGCGCGTAGTCCTTAGGGGTCAGTGCATAAGAGTCAGTGTCAAAATTCCACTAGGGAAACTGGAGTTAGTGACAAGGCAGCTTCTGTTGGTTAAGGCAGCAAACGTAGGAATGTTGGTATCAGAGTAAATCCTCCTCAGTGTTAGACTTCCTTACGGCCACAAGTGAACATTTGTATGCAGTGACAGGATATAACCTGTATTTGTAATCCAAGTATTAGAGAGATTGAGAAGTGCATATACGGCTTAGCACAAACATAGCAAATAACCCTTACTCTAATGTTTATGATGTAATCTCTCTCCTGAACGCCTCCACGGCAGCTGCAACTTCTGCCCATTATATCACAGATATGTATTCTTAAGAATTCCTTCTCCATTACAGTAAATTACTCCATATGTCATTAGCCAAATTAGTTCTCTGTTGGAATATTTAGTAAATAATAGTTATCAGTATAGTAATTCTCTTATTATGGGTTCAATTAAATGCTTTCCATAGTCATTAAATGTACTTAAAGTATGTTATTTCCCAAACTAGTTGCTTGCATTTAGGGTCCAAAAGTGGCCCATTTTGTTATTTTCTTTGTTCCCCCTAAAATTCCCTATTATGTCTAAAACTCTTTTCAGGATGTCCAAGAGAGGCCTCTATTTTCCATAGAGGGAAGCCATTGTTTACGACTTTCTACTATATTTCATGGGGACTCTCCTTAAACTGAAAACCTGAGGTTATCTTATATTTATATAATTGGGCGATTAACTGTTTGCATATTGTGATACCTAATATGTATATTGTATGGTGATTATCCTATGCTTTTGAAACCAAGTGTTTATTTGCCTGTACCATGTTTTTTTTTTTTTCTCCTTAACAACCTCAATAAAAATATTTTTAAAAAAAAAAGTGTTTTTATATAACTGTGTTAGTTATGCAAAACTAGGGAATGGGTAATAAAGGGATTATCTATCTTTTAAAACAAAAATTCTGGTGTAGACAGTCCCCTTTAAATAATCCGGCACAGGAGATGCTGCAGACAACAGCCAGTTTTTTGGCATCCATTTAAAGGGATTGTATACACCATTTTTTATATAACTGCAAGCAATAGCTATGCTGCACATGCACAGTAAAACAGTGATATTTTCTATTAGAAGTCATTTTTATAACAGATATATTGCAAAAATGTTTCTATTTAAGCTGGAAATGCAACAATTTCAATTTTGGCTGGAATGAGACAACAAACACCATATAATTACAAGACATTTTATGTCTTGCTATAAAACATGTCAGCAGAGTCTAAACATTTTGTTTGCTGCAAATGTGTTTCCAATAGCCAAACCCCACCCACCAGTTGCTTTATTTAGGTTAAGCCAAGCAGGGCTTGATTCTACAGACAAGGCAGGCAATGGTCAATGTTATAAAGTGAATTGTTTTGCAGTGGTTTTCTGTTAAAACCACTAGGGGGAAATATGTAGCAGGGTTAAACTATGTAGGAAGGTTAGCCTTGAAATGTCAGCACGGTTCATTTACTGCTCTGATAATTAGAATATCCACAATTTTCAGAGCTAAAAATTATACATGGGGGGGGGGGTTCAAAAGAAAGAGAATACTTTGCCAAGGTTTTTCATAACACAACATTCTATATCTCAAGGAGGAGTTTACGGTTTAAATCATTTGATTAGTCTCTTTGTGGGAATTATACACACAGTCCTGTGCAACAATAAAAGTAATACAGTATTATTAGCAATATTACTACTTTATATTCATTTTGTGCTGTGTGCATTACAAACATGGTGACAAATGATAGATTATAAATGTTTCTTAAAAGGGCAATTACAGTGAAAAATGACAAGCTTTAAAAAAGGGACATGAAACCCAAAATATTTCTTTCATGATTCAGACAG
Organism: Bombina bombina; assembly: GCF_027579735.1. Lineage (NCBI taxonomy): Eukaryota > Metazoa > Chordata > Amphibia > Anura > Bombinatoridae > Bombina > Bombina bombina. Next base: position 258,731,068 of record NC_069506.1, read on the forward strand.
AGAATACAATTTTTAAAAAGTTTCCAATTTACTTCTATTATCAAATTTGCTTTGCTCTTGTGTTATTCTTTGTTGGAGATACCTAGATAGGCAACGTGCACATGCCTGAAGCACTACATGACAGGAAATAGTGCTGCCATCTAGTGCTCTTGTTAATGTAGAACATTGTTGCAAAACTGCTGCCATATAGTGCTGCATGCAAGTGCACACTCCTGAGCTTACATCACTGCTTTTTAACAAAGGATTACAAAGAAACAAAGAAAATGTGATGATAGAAAGTTGTATGTTCTAATTTACTTCTATCTAAATCATGAAAGAAAGAGTTTGGGCTTTATGGGTGGGGGGTATCCTTATTGACCCTGCAAATGTGTGTATTTAACACCCTCAAAGGGATGGTGTTAAACACATAAAGTACCACATGGGAGCCACATAGAACTGCTGGTCCTGAGTGGAATCTGCCAATTACCCAATCAGCAGCAATATAGTCACACAACCCATCTGTTATTCACAATAGCCCTTTAAAAAGTAAATGGGAGGTCTTAGAGAAACAGGCAGGATCTCTCTATACCCAGAAGCTAGACTGAGATCTCAATCAGATCTCCAGGGTCTGACCAGTTTCTCTCAACGCTGTGCGATTTCCAATTTAAACCATGCCACAAACAAACAATGCCCGTATGTTTACAAAAACATTATTTTCTGAACTACAGCAATGGCCACAAGACAGCTATGATTCAGCACTACCTAGTCATGGTCCGTACTTGTTATAGCGGCTTTTAATACTACATGAGACCTCTCTCACTAAGCAGAGGAACATGCTTTGCTTTCTTTCTTTGGGGCAGGTAGTAAATCATCTGATTGTACAGCGCACTAACAAAAGCGCAATGTTATAGTATTTTATTATTATTATATAACTTGCATATATAACTGTGCATAACCCCTTAACGACCAAACTCGTATCCTATAAGACGTTGATCATTATGCCCTTAATGACCGGCAACGTACCCTGTAAGTCGCTGCAGTCCTAAGCTTCTCTCTGCCACGATCTTGCTCAAAATAGCGAGATTGTGCTATTCCTGCATGCCCCACGAGTGGGGCACTGCAGAAATACAGTTGCAGAGTTGTCGATGAAGAGAGGGCCACTCTGTGGCCCCCTCTGCATCGGCCAGCGATGGTGCCGTTCGTTGGTGGGTGGGAGCAGTAGCAGGGATGCTGGTGGGCGGCCCATCGCTGCAGGGACTTCCTGTTCCTGCAGTGCATCAGGAGTGCGCAGGGGGTTGGGGGTGTGTGCGTGCACGCTGTATTGATGAGGGAAGGGAGGAGAGGGAAGGGAGGAGAGGGAAGGGAGGAGAGGGAGAGAAATTAATTTTTGTAAAGGGATTGGGGAGGGAGGGTGTTGAGGGGGGACAGCTACACTACAGAAAATGATTAGGGGAACCCCCCCCCCCCAAAAAAAAAGAAAAAATCCATGGGCCCGCTGTTCCATAACCTGCCCGCCTGCTCTGAGGAGGTGGACAGATATCGCCGCAATTAAACCCGATCGAATACGATTGGGTTGATTGACACACCCCTGTTAGCGTTGCACCAGCAGTTCACAAGAGCTGTGGTGCAATGCTGAATGCGGAGAGCATATTGCTCTCCGCATTCAGCGAGGTCTGTCTGACTTTCTGCCAGTACTTAAGATGGCGGTGATAATTGTGAGGTGGGGGAGGGAAAAGAGCTGTTTGAGAGGGGTCAAGGAGGGATCAGGGGGTGAGATGTCAGGTGGGAGGCTGATCTCTACACTAAAGCTAAAATTAACCCTACAAGCTACCTAATTAACCCTCTCACTGCTGGGCATAATACAAGTGTGGTGCACAGCGGCATTTAGCAGCCTTCTAATTACCAAAAAGCAATGCCAAAGCCATATACAGTATGTCTGCTATTTCTGAACAAAGGGGATCCCAAATAAGCATTTACAACCATGTGTGCCATAATTGCATAAGCCGTTTGTAAATAATTTCAGTGAGAAAGCTTAAATTGTGAAAAAGTGAACAATTTTTTTTTTTTATTTGATCGCATTTGGCAGTGAAATGGGGGCACAAAATATACCAAAATGGGTCTACTTTGGGTTGTCTACTAAAAACAAATATATATATATATATATATATATATATATATATATATATATATATATATATATATATATATATATATATATATATATATATATATATATACATATACACACACACACACACACATATACACACATATACACACACGTCAAGGAATATTTAGGTATTCCTGACAGATATCAGTGTTTCATTTTAACTAGCGCTAATTTTGAAAAAAGAAAAATGGTTTGGAAATAGCAAAACTTGTATTTATTGCCCTATAACTTGCAAAAAAAGCAAAGAACATGTAAACATTGGGTATTTCTAAACTCAGGACAAAATTTAGAAACTATTTAACATGGGTGTTTTTGGTGGCTATAGATGTGTAACAGATTTTGGGGGTCAAAAGTTAGAAAGTGTGTTTTTTTTTACATTTTTTTATCATAATAAGTAAATTATAAGATATGATGAAAATAATGGTATCTTCAGAAAATCCATTTAATGGTGAGAAAAACGGTATATAATATGTGTGGGTACAGTAAATAAGAGGAAAATTACAGCTAAACACAAACACAGCAGAAATGTAAATATAGCCCTGGTCCGTAAGGGAAGGAAATTGAAAAATGGCCTTGTCCTTAAGGGGTTAACCCCTGCAAATTCATTAAACATAAAGGTTAAAGTCAGCTCCAGAGCAGAAATGCACTACTTGGAGCTAGCTGAATATATTTGGTGAGCCAAAGACAAGAGGCATGTGTGTAGCCACCAATCACCAGCTAGCTCCCAGTAGCGCATTGCTACGGCTGAGGATATGTGCATATGCTTTTTTTGTCAAAGGACGCCAAGAGAACAAAGTAATTTGATAATATATGTGAATTTAATAATGTCTTAAAATTACATCCTCTAACAACTGAATCATGATCATAATTCAGACAGAGCATACAACTTTCCAATTTACTTCAACTATACACTGGGCTTCATTCTGTTGGTATCCTTTGTTTAAAAAGCAAACCTAGGTAGGCTCAGGAGCAGTAATGCACTACTGGGAGCTAGCTGGTGATTAGTGACTGCACATGTATGCCTCTTATTGGCTCACCTGATGGGCTGCTCCTTGAACAAAGGATACCAAGATAATGAAGAAAATTGTAAAGTAGTATAAAACTGTATGCTCCGAATCATGCAGATCATTCAATAAACAAAACGTTAAACAAGAAGGAGTAGATCTATGGCTTCAAACACCTGATTACATACTCAATAATAAAAATAGACTGAGAATAATAAGATACAGCGTAACGCAATACAATATTATATCGTTTTCTGCTATTACAGAAAAACAAATCTTTATCTACAGTGGAAAGCCACTTAAAACAGTTTCATGTCTGCAAACCAGTAGAAAGCTCAAGTGAAGTAACCAAAATATCCAACTATCAGATCTGATTTTAAAGGGGTATTAGTTATAGTTTTTTCTATTTCTGCATCAGACTATTGCACTTTGATTTGCCTATCAGCTCCTGGGTTGTCACAAATATATTCACACCTCTTCTTCACGTGGTGCAGATCTCACTATTAATAAAAAAAAAAAAAAACTAAGCTTTACTCATTTACATCCCATTAACTGATACTCTATCAGGCATGATGGAAACATTTCCACATTGCTTAATGGGATACTAAACGCAAAAGGTGACATGATTTAGACAGAGCATGCAATATTAAAGGGACAGTCTAGTCAAAATTAAACTTTTATGATTCAGATAGGGCACGTCATTTTAAACAACTTTACAATTTACTTTTCTAATCAAATTTGCTTTGTTCCTTGGTATTCTTAGTTGAAAGCTAAACCTAGGTAGACTCATATACCAATTTCTAATCCCTTATCTGAATGCATTTGACAGTTTTTTTCACAGCTAGAAGGCATTACTTCATGTGTGCCATATATATAACATTGTCTATGACAAAGGAGATAGAGGGCTAGAGGGATAGAAGGTATAGCCTGAGGAAACAGTGCTGTGACACTGAGAAACGCGTTGCTGTTTTTAACTTTTGTAACAAATTTTTATACTCATTTTGCTGCCTATCCAATTCTTGGGACACTCATCTCATCTACTTTGTGGATCTCTGGACTCTCCTGGGTGGGACAAGGATTCCATTGGTTGACTACTCTAACACCGAGTAGAACAGACCTGCATCTAATCTTGGCATCTCTGGACTCTCCTTGGTGAGACGAGGATTCCATTGGTTGAATTTCCGTTGTGTCTACCGGACGGCTGGTTGGTTCCGGACCGCTAATATTGCACATCAGTGCTTTATACCTTGTGAGTAAGATTCTTAATATCTATGGTTATCTGTGGAGTTGTTTGATCTGCACTATGTGGCGCCCTCTATCTCCTTTGTCATAGATCATCTTATCCTGTGTTGTGGCGCAACACTCTAGAGGAGCTGCCTTCAGTCTTGGATCTGTGCCATTGAGACCATCAGGAATTATATTAGTAGGACTATTGTATTACTGAACATTATTTGGATTATTTGTCCGATCCATCTGTTTGACTTGGTGTTTGTGACTTGCTAGTATACTGTACATTATCACATTTTATTGATTGACTGTCCTACATTTGACGGTCGTTTGGTGCATATACTGCATTACTTATCCATCCACTCAGTTTCTATATATATTTTTAATTTGTCCATATTTATATCTAATCTGTGATTTGGCGCATCTTACAAGTACCTGTGTGGCTATTGTTGCCATCTGTGTACTAGTTTGTCTTTAGATAACATTGTGCTCACGCATGTGGAGTTACCTATGAGAGGTCTTATATAGAATTAAATCGTGTGAGCAGTTGGAATGGGTCAAAAGGAAACTCGATTGTGTCCTAGTAATAATGTAATAAATGACCTAAAGTCAAGTCCTATTGCAATTCAGACCTAGATTCAAAGGTGCAATCAGATACCAGGAGTTCAATTTTAGATTACAGTCGCTAAAAATACAATCGATACAAATCATGGATCCATGATGTACATTAAAACAAGATATATATTAAACATAAATAATAAACCACAAATAAATGGCATCAATGATAGTGGGTGCGCTGAAAGATTAGGGTGGTAATCCTATGGTAGCTCACACGGATATGCGTCTGCACCCTCCGCTGCTGGGAACAATCTGGAGTGTGGGTGTTCCAAAACATGAGATGGTTGGGGTGAGTGACCCAGGCGAGTCAAATACAATAGTGAAAAGTGAGTCAAATATAATAGAAAGGCGAACCAAATACAATGGTTAATAACTCAATACAGACTTGATTAAATTGACAAACTTAAACTTTAGAGTGTAAAAATCAAACACTGAATGTGAACGCACGTGCATACACTTGAAAAATGTGTCCAATGAATAGTGTCCAAAAGAAAAAAATGGTGAAATGTAAAAATATAGATGTGCCCAAAAATAAAAATGTATCCAAAAATAAAAATGAGGTGTATCCAAAGTAACAAAGTGTACGAACAGACAAATTGTGAATCCAATAGTGATTTGAATAGACAAATGTACAAACTTGTTACTTGATGGTGAAAGTCCTCAGGCTAGGTCCTGGTGGTTTCTTGTATTTTCCCAAAATACCTTCTGAGTGTTCCTGTAGAAATTAAAGCAATAGTGTAGAAGATACAAATAAAGAGTCTTGATAAAGGCCTCAATCTAGGCCAAAACGTGTTGACAAACAGCTAGTAAGCACATTTCCAATACTGTTTTTCTTTATTTATATGATCTTCTACACTATTGCTTTGATTTTTACAGGAACACACAGAAGGTATTTTGGGGAAATACAAGAAACTACCAGGACCTAGCCTGAGGATTTCACCATCAATTAACAAGTTTGTACATATATGTCTATTCACATCACTATTGGATTCACAATTTGACTGTTCGTACACTTTGTTTCTTTGGCTACACCTCATTTTTATTTTTGGATACATCTATATTTTTACATTTCACCATTTTTTCAATTGGACACATTTTTCAAGTGTATGCACATGCGTTCACACTCACACAGTGTTTGATTTTTACACTCTAAAGTTTAAGTTTGTTAATTTAATCAAGCCTGTATTGAGTTATTCACTATTGTATTTGATTCGCCTTTCTATTATATTTGACTCGCCTGGGTCACTCACCCCAACCATCTCTCACGCTTGGGAACACCCACACTCCCAGCAAGCAGTTAGATTGTTCCCAGCAGTGGAGGGTGCAGACAGATTAGTCTCTGATCTGCATATACGTGTGAGCTACCATAGGATTACCACCCTAGTCTTAGAATTTTCCATCCATCTTTCAGCGCACCCACTATCATTGATGCAATTTATTTGTGGTTTATTATTTATGTTTAAAGGGACAGTATACACTCATTTTCATATAACTGCATGTAATAGACACTACTATAAAGAATAAGATGCACAGATACTGATATAAAAATCCAGTATAAAACTGTGTAAAAACTTACTTAGAAGCTCAGTTTAGCTCTGTTGAAAAGGTAGCTGGAAAGCCCACTGCAAGTGGGAAATAAGACACTCCCCCTCCCTTTGCATATGAAAAGACCCTTTACACAAACAGGAGCAAGCTGGAGTAGGTAGCTGACGGTATTCTTATAAAACTTTGGGGCTTGGTTAGGAGTCTGAAAATCAGAGCAATGTTATTTAAAAATAAGCAAAACTATACATTTTTTTTTTTAAACAAAAACTTTATGGGCTATATAAATAGATCATCTACAAAACATTTATGCAAAGAACAAATGAGTGTATAACGTCCATTTAATATACATCTTGTTTTAATGTACATCATGGATCCATGATTTTTATTGATTGTATTTTTAGCGACTGTAATATTAAATTGAACTCCTGGTATCTGATTGCACCTTTGTATCTAGGTCTGAATTGCAATAGGACTTGACTTTAGGTCATTTATTACATTATTACTAGGACACCATTGAGTTTCCCTTTGACCCATTCCAATTGCTCACACGATTGAATTCTATATTAGCGTTATCACACCTCAGACGCTTCACTTATTACTAACCCTTTAGTCACCTCAGCCTTATTTTAGGCGCTTTGCACACACATACATTACAATTAAATTCCCCCTTGGTCTTTTGTTCAAAGCTAGAAGTGCAGTACCTTTAGCGCTTAGTTTTGAATCTAATTACCTATGAGAGGGCATGGATTGGCTAAAATGCAAGTTTGTCAAAATAACTGAATTAAGGGGGAAGTCTGCAGAGGCTTAGATACAAGGTAATCATAGGAGGTAAAAAGTATTAATATAATAACCATGTTGGTTATGCAAAAAAGGGGAATGGGTAATAATTGGATTATCTATCTTTCCTTTTTAAGGGATAGTAAACACCAAAAATGTTATTGTTTAAAAAGATAATCCCTTTATTTACCATACCCCAGTTTTGCATAACCAACACTGGTATAAAAATATACTTTTTACCTCTGTGATTACCTTGTATCTACGCTTCTGCTGACTGCCTCCTTATCTCAGATCTTTTGACAGACTTTAATTTCAGGTAATTAGTGCTGACTCTTAAATAACTTCACGTGCATGAGCTCAATGTTATCTATATGAAACATGAACTAACGCCCTCTAGCTGTGAAAAACTTTTAAATGCAGAGGCTGCCTTCAAGGACTTAGAAATTAGCATATGAGCCTAGCTAGGTTTAGCTTTCAACTAAGAATAACAAAAGAACAAAGCAAAACGTGATGATAAAAGTAAATTAGAAAGTTGTTTAAAATAACATGCCCTATCTGAATCATGAAAGTTTAATTTGGACTTTACTATCCCTTTAAAAACAAAAATTATATATATATATATATACACACATATATACATACACACACACACACACACACATATACATATATATACAGGGAGTGCAGAATTATTAGGCAAATTAGTATTTTGACCACATCATCCTCTTTATGCATGTTGTCTTACTCCAAGCTGTATAGGCTCGAAAGCCTACTACCAATTAAGCATATTAGGTGATGTGCATCTCTGTAATGAGAAGGGGTGTGGTCTAATGACATCAACACCCTATATCAGGTGTGCATAATTATTAGGCAACTTCCTTTCCTTTGGCAAAATGGGTCAAAAGAAGGACTTGACAGGCTCTGAAAAGTCAAAAATAGTGAGATATCTTGCAGAGGGATGCAGCACTCTTAAAATTGCAAAGCTTCTGAAGCGTGATCATCGAACAATCAAGCGTTTCATTCAAAATAGTCAACAGGGTCGCAAGAAGCGTGTGGAAAAACCAAGGCGCAAAATAACTGCCCATGAACTGAGAAAAGTCAAGCGTGCAGCTGCCAAGATGCCACTTGCCACCAGTTTGGTCATATTTCAGAGCTGCAACATCACTGGAGTGCCCAAAAGCACAAGGTGTGCAATACTCAGAGACATGGCCAAGGTAAGAAAGGCTGAAAGACGACCACCACTGAACAAGACAGGGCCAAGAAATATCTCAAGACTGATTTTTCTAAGGTTTTATGGACTGATGAAATGAGAGTGAGTCTTGATGGGCCAGATGGATGGGCCCGTGGCTGGATTGGTAAAGGGCAGAAAGCTCCAGTCCAACTCAGACGCCAGCAAGGTGGAGGTGGAGTACTGGTTTGGGCTGGTATCATCAAAGATGAGCTTGTGGGGCCTTTTCGGGTTGAGGATGGAGTCAAGCTCAACTCCCAGTCCTACTGTCAGTTTCTGGAAGACACCTTCTTCAAGCAGTGGTACAGGAAGAAGTCTGAATCCTTCAAGAAAAACATGATTTTCATGCAGGACAATGCTCCATCACACGTGTCCAAGTACTCCACAGCGTGGCTGGCAAGAAAGGGTATAAAAGAAGAAAATCTAATGACATGGCCTCCTTGTTCACCTGATCTGAACCCCATTGAGAACCTGTGGTCCATCATCAAATGTGATATTTACAAGGAGGGAAAACAGTACACCTCTCTGAACAGTGTCTGGGAGGCTGTGGTTGCTGCTGCACGCAATGTTGATGGGGAACAGATCAAAACACTGACAGAATCCATGAATGGCAGGCTTTTGAGTGTCCTTGCAAAGAAAGGTGGCTATATTGGTCACTGATTTGTTTTTGTTTTGTTTTTGAATGTCAGAAATGTATATTTGTGAATGTTGAGATGTTATATTGGTTTCACTGGTAAAAATAAATAATTGAAATGGGTATATATTTGTTTTTTGTTAAGTTGCCTAATAATTATGCACAGTAATAGTCACCTGCACACACAGATATCCCCCTAAAATAGCTAAAACTAAAAACAAACTAAAAACTACTTCCAAAAATATTCAGCTTTGATATTAATGAGTTTTTTGGGTTCATTGAGAACATGGTTGTTGTTCAATAATAAAATTAATCCTCAAAAATACAACTTGCGTAATAATTCTGCACTCCCTGTATCTATTATATATATATATATATATATATATATACATATACACACACATGCAACAACTAAAATCGGTATAATCGATTATGAAAATAGTTGTCTCATAATCGATTAGTTGGTCTGTAAACAGAGAGTCTAAGTCACTGCGCTTCAAAAAGAAAATACTGACAGATAAAGCCAATAGCTATGGGGAATCTCCTTAAATCCTTATTTTGAAATTGCACAAAGAAAATGTTGTACGTGAAAACACATACAAAACAAAACTATGGCGCGCAAAAATAGCTAAATAAAGTATCCGGCTGAACAAACAAAAATAATGTATTTATACATGATAAACAATAAAATTTTAAAAAAGTACTTTTACATAAACATGAAGCAATACTATAAAAACAATCTTGCAATGGTTATACACTTATACCAATGGATGCACACGTAGTATAGCTTGCATGCTTCTCTCATGCAAGGCTATACTATACAGTTGTGCTCATAAGTTTACATACCCTGGCAGAATTTATGATTTCTTGGCCATTTTTCAGAGAATATGAATGATAACACAAAAAATTCAGCTGCCTGTGGTTAGTGTTTGGCTGAAACCATTTATTATCAATCAACTGTGTTTACTCTTTTTAAATCATAATGGAAACAGAAACTACCCAAATGACCCTGAACAAAAGTTTACATACCCTGGTGATTTTGGCCTGATAACATGCACACAAGTTGACACAAAGGGGTTTGAATGGCTATTAAAGGTAACCATCCTCACCTGTGATCTGTTTGCTTGTAATTAGTGTGTGTGTATAAAAGGTCAATGAGTTTCTGGATTCCTGACAGACCCTTGCATCTTTTATCCAATGCTGCATTGACGTTTCTAAGTTCAGAGTCATGGGAAAAGCAAAAGAATTATCTAAGGATCTGCGGGAAAAGGTAGATGAACTGTATAAAACAGGAAAGGGATATAAAAAGATATCAAAGGAATTGAGAATGCCAATCAGCAGTGTTCAAACTCTAATCAAGAAGTGGAAAATGAGGGGTTCTGTTGAAACCAAACCATGGTTAGGAAGACCAACTAAACTTTCAGCCACAACTACCAGGAAAATTGTTCGGGATGCAAAGAAAAACCCACAAATAACTTCAGGTGAAATACAGGACTCTCTGAAAACATGTGGTGTGGCTGTTTCAAGATGCACAATAAGGAGGCACTTGAAGAAAACCATTACTGCACAAATGCCACAAAGTATCCCGCTTACAATACGCCAAACCGCACAGAGAAAAGCCTCAAACCTTCTGGTTCAAAGTCATTTGGAGTGATGAGACCAAAATTGAGCTTTTTGGCCACAACCATAAACACTACATTTGGAGGAGTCGACAAAGGCTATCAGGAAAGCCTGTGTGTTGGAAAGTTGGCCATCTGTGCTCTACAGAAAGGCTTGAGAAACAAGCACCAGAGAGCCACTGGAGCCTTAAAATTAGTCCATGGCACCCACGTTTAGAGTCCCCAAGCCCCCACTGGACGTCAGCATCAAACATTAGCGTAGTGCAATGCAAGAAAATCAATTTTCTTGCATTGTCTGTATAGCATATGAAATTTGCTGTATAGTGATTAAGTTGCGGTCAAAGTAAGAAACGCATGCTAATGTGCATTTCATTGTTTGCCTGTTCCTCTATGTTGTGCCTATTCTCTCATACTGACCATATTGTTCTAGTTACATGATAACATGTCACATATTTCATTCACATGCACTTATTATTAAAGTGCATGTAAAGTCAATGGTATCGCACAATCTGAAAATGTTTATCAATAAAAATTAACTTAAGTTTAAGTCATCGTTTATTTTAAAAAGTTCAATTATATCGATCTATATACTTATTTAATGTGAATCTTCTTGCTCGCTTCCTCCGCCCGCCATTTTGGACCGCGTTTATAACCTTGATTGACACTGTAGTCAACTAATAATCAGTCATACCCCGTGGCGTCCAGCCCCTTTTCGTGTATGTCACTATTTATTTATGCGCATGCGTCTTTCTGTATGCGCATGCGTAAACAAACTGTGCTTTGATTTAGAAGCGCTGCGCGTCCACGATTAGGCAGTGGATTAGATTAGGCAGTGGATGTTAAACGCATGCGCAAAAGACCGCTCTATACGTTATGAGGAATAAATAGAGGAAGTAATGGATGGGAGGAGCTACCATCGAAAACGGAGATACGTTTTAAAATAAAATATATAGTGGTATTTTGCAAATTTGGTAAAAAAAATAATGCGTTTTGACTAATACACTGACTATGAATAAATATATGTTCTTTAAAACTGCAAAATTTACATTCACTTTAAGCTCAGACAGATTTGTGCATTAGCTTTGCTGTAATTGATTACAGGCTATATTTGTTTACTATGTCATTGGGTGGTTACCATAACTACCTTTTGGCGGTTTTTTTGGTCCTAATTGGGGGGTGGGGTTTGTGTAATGTTTGCTATATATTGTTTGCACTTTGTATACACTGTGTCTGAGGAAGGGGATATATATATATATATATATATATATATATATATATATATATATATATATATATATATAAATATATATATATATTGTCTTTAAAAAGTGTAAGCATATTTAGTTTTAGGGCAGCCTTCTGATTATCCCAGGAATTCTTAAAGTCCCTCAAAGATAGATATATAACCAAAAGATTCTGTATCATAGATTTTGATCAAAATTTGTCGAGCCCTGCTCTAACAAACTATATAATGCGATTTTACCACTAAAATAATGTCTGTTTAAATACTTTCAGAAAAAAATGCACTGGTTCCTAAGCTTGTTTTGTGACAGCAATAGGGACACAGGGCAGAACCACACAGTATGGTTAAAGGGACACTGAACCCAATTTTTTTTTCCTTTCGTGATTCATATAGAGCATGCAATGTTTAACAACTTTCTAATTTACTCCTATTATCAAATTTTCTTCGTTCTCCTGCTTTCTTTATTTGAAAAAGGCATCTAAGCTATTTTTTTGGTTCAGACCATGGAAAGCACTTGTTTATTGGTAGGTGAATTTACCCACCAATCAGCAAGAACACAGTGTTCACCAAAAATGGGCCGGCATCTAAACATACATTCTTGCATTTCAAATAAAGATACCAAGAGAATGAAAAGAATAGGAGTAAATTAGAAAGTTGCTTAAAATTGCATGCTCTGAATCACGATAGAAAAAAATCGGGCCCAGTGTCCCTTTAATGGCACTCAATCATGCACAGAAGGCTCAGGACCCCCCACCTTAACTGAGAGGTAGCTGAAGAATAATATTCCACAATGTTACAGAGGGTCTATATTCATTACATACAAAACTAAATAAGATGGATTGCTACAGATTTCCCAGATATGATTCTTCTAGTCAAGATGCAAATTCTAACCATGCAAATCCTTTTTAAGGTAAGAGCTCAAACAAGGCTACACCCCACTTGATACAGATGTACTGCAGTGCATGACAATTACACAAGTACTTATTTATCAGATTCACCTATAATGTCACTTGTTACTTTTAAAGGAACCACAGAATGTTGAATAAAAACAAAAATGCAGGGCATCAAGAAGACATAGATAACCTTTTCCCTGTCAAGTATAAACTTGTATACATACAACCTCTCTCCATATACTTAAAAGTTCAGCTTGCTCATTTTTAAACTGGCTGTATTGTGTAAACCTCATTTTCACTTCCTAAACATTCTGTGTGGCTTGTTAGGATCAGTTTCGTTCTCTGTCTCTCTTTGTGAAATGTAGAGCATCAAAAAAAATGAGCCATGAAAGAAAAGAAAATGGGGGGGGGGGGAGTAATGTATATCAGGCAGATAAAAAAAAAACACTACAAGTGGGGGTCAAGAGACACCAAATAGAGAGAAAAAAAGACAGACAGAACTAGGCAAGAGACAGCAGCTGAGAGAGAATATGACAGACTGAGAACTAAAGGCGAGGCAGAAACAACAACAAAAATCAGATAGGGAAAAATTATGGCAAAATAGAGTGGGTAACATTTTAGAAGAGACAGAAGAACTAAAAGGCACAGACTCAGGTCACAGAGGACAAAAAGTGTCAGAGAGTACTGCATGAGGGAGACAAATGCTATACTGAAGTGACAACTTAGCATTTTGCAGATATATAACGGTAGGCATCTGTGAGAGATTAACACTGTATACAAAGGTACTCACGGCATCCCACACATATACACATTTAACCATATAATCATACATATAATCATACGCAGACAAAACATAGACAGCCCCATAAACACACGCAGAACCATCTAGACAAACACAAGCTGAAACAGATACATAAACACGCTAAGGAGCTCCCCACCCAGTCTCAGGCGCTATCCAGCCGTGCACGGCCCGTTACCTGTTTTCGGTCCTGCTGGCCCTAACCTGCCAGTCTGCTCTGACTCCCTCCCGGTGCCTCGGGGCGGGGGGATTCCGGTCACGTGCCCGGGTCAGTTGGTGCTGGGGTGGGCGGGGGTCGCGGTCACATGGACATGGAATCCCCCTCCCTTCTCTGACAAGTCAGGGGGCGGGAGGTTCACAGGCACAGAGACTGATATTGATTTATAGTGAGGGAACAGCGGGCACCACTAAAGCCAAAAGCTGCAGGAAAAATAATGCAAGGAGAGATGTGCAGTCACATCTAACCACACGCAGACATCTGCTAGATAAAGATAATACGTTTGGGAGTGGCTGGTACAAAGAGCCCCAGAGGCATCAGCACATATGATAAATTAAACGTCTATCAATACAGACGTAACGCGTGAGAAACATTACAAGCGACTCAGGGATGAGGTCCCAAATGTGACCGAGATTTTATGGTAAAAATAATAGTTACCCGTCACACTAATTCGATTATAACCCGAAACTATTATTAAATGGCGATGCAACACGGCAAAGTTGAAAAATTAAGGAAGATCAAGGAACATCTTTTTAACACTCATTTGTTGTATTCTTAGGTGAACTACAATGGCACTGCACTAATATGTAAGGGAATGCCCTATGGAGTGTTAAGGGACAGTCTACACCAGATTTTTTTTTAAAAGATAGATAATCCCTTTATTGCCCATTCCCCAGTTTTGCATAACTGACAAAATTATAGTTATATATGTTTTACCTCTGTGATTACCTTGTATCTAAGCCTCTGCAGACTGCTCCCTTATCTCATTGTTTTTGACAGACATGCCGTTTAGCCAATTAGTGCAGACTCCTGAATAACTCCACGGGAGTGAGCACAATGCTATATATATGCCACACATGAACTAGTACTGTCTAACTGTGAAAAACTTTCAAAATGCTCTGAGCTAAGAGACGGTTTAGAAATCAGTTTGAGCCTAACTAGGTTTAGCTTTTCAAAAATACCACCAAGGGAACAAAGCAAATTTGATGATAAATGTAAAATGAAAAGTTGTTTAAAATTGCATGCCCCATCTGAATCATGAAAGTTTAATTTTGACTAGACTGTCCTTTTAATTAGAGTAATTTGTAGGGCTACTGTGCTATGCATAGAGAGTGAATTTAAATCAGGAAATACTGACTTGAAGAATGCACTTTTTAGATGAGGATGTACTAAAAGGAATGACAAGGGTAAATGACAAAATTGAATGCCCATAAACTTTAATGGGATTTAAAGTAAAATTGCTATAGCAACAAAACTATGAGACAAAAAAGTTGGATCTTTTCCAGATAAGCCCCGCCACTAATGCAAAACGTGCACGCGCGAAAAGTTAAGCCCCGCCACTTTTGCCAGCTCCAATGTAATGCACGCACGCAACCTTGCACGTATTAGAAATTTGAATATTTAAACAGTGGATGTATTAGCCCCTCTCGATCTGCCTTTATATGATCTCACTGGATGCTTAGCTTTTAGGAACCCCGTTTCATCTGCAACCTGTGCACTTCACCCGAAACCACCGGAGCTCTGTGAGTCGCAGTGCCTGGTATACAGGAATCGGCTGTGTCCTTTCATCTGCTACCCTCTCCGCTCTGTTATGCACCGATCAAAAAATAAAATAAAGTACAAGTTATCTGCTCTGCCGTTTGAACTGCATATCGGATGCTAATCAGGGTATGTCTTTATGCGTTCCGGCTCCGTTAGCCTTTGTCATTCCACTGATACAACATGGCTCCTCTGTTATGCACTGATCAAAAAATAAAATAAAGTACAAGTTATCTGCTCTGCCGTCTGAACTGCATATCGGATGCTAATCAGGGTATGTCTTTATGCGTTACGGCTCCGTTAGCCTTTGTCATTCCACTGATACAACATGGCTCCTCTGTTATGCACCGATCAAAAAATAAAATAAAGTACAAGTTTCAAAATGTCCCAATTTCACCCTCTTCAATAAAAAATAAAAAGTTTAAAAATTTCCCAATTTCACCCCCTTCAATAAAAAATAAAAGTCAAAGTTTCATATCCTCTTTTTTTATAATGATTTTGGGGTGGCGGGGGTTAACTTTTTGGCGGGGCTTATCTGGAAAAGATCCAAAAAGTTGATAGGGGCGCCCTTGTTAAAGCTAAAACAATAATTTATATTGTAATAAGTAGATCAGTTAGGTAAGTATGGCACTAAAAGATGACAGTTATATGACAGTAGTGTTTCTATAAACACAATAATGATAATCACCATACAGACTAAATTATATTATTAGGACATACAATATGATACCATATAAACAAAACGTTATTAGTAGCTAGGTGTAATAGAGTTTTATTCCATGTGATGGTGTCAATACAGGTGATTGGTTGAATTTGTCGAGGTAGCTATCTGTAGAGGATCAAGGCCACGATCCAGGATCAATGATCTGCAGTAGATATAAAAGGACAGAACCGCCACATGGCCCAATATTGTTGGATACAATCAAAATAGTATGTGTGGCAGTTGCACTCACATGTAGTAGGACACCCATAATGGTGTAGAAGGAGCGATCTGGGATCAATAGCAGTCACCCAGAAGACTGACTTCATGTGGATATTCAGTTATCTGTAGAGGATAATGCAGAACACAAGGGTGTCTATATGGCCTAGTACTGTTGGTACAAGCGAGGTATGGTAAAGAATAAAATACACTCACATTTAGTAGAGCACCTCCCTTGGTGCAGTAGATGCAAGCTGGGATCAGTATAGTCATCCAGTAGACTAATTCTCCGGTAGTCAAAAACTCCCAGCAGTCCAGTGGCCAGATTATGGAAAAGAGTAAATAGAGTACAGCAGCAAGTGGTAAGTATAAAACTTATTATTAAAATTATTAGAAACGCGTTTCTCAGTCAACCAATGGCTGTTTCATCAGGCTTCAGCTCTATTTACTATTTTCCATAATCTGGCCACTGGTCTGCTGGGAGTTTTTGACTACTCAAGACGCATAATGGATTCTCCCATAGAGATCAATGCAAACTGAAGAATATACAGATTTTCCATCTAACACTCAATATCGCGAGAACTACACACTGCTCTGTCATATTACACATGCAACATAACTAAAAAGAAACAGCTCAAATGTACAAACAATAGCTCACACAACATAGCACATCCGCATTCAACATTCACAATCGTTTACAACAAATATTACATAACATTTACAATAAACGTTTAGATCTGCATCATGGAACAAAACAACAACAAAAAAATAAATTTCACACTGATACACAAACAAAACATTCACATTGGCGATTAGGAAACATTAAAAATAAACATTTACAACACTTAACAAATACAATACGAACATAAATCATCATTTGGATTTTGGGATACTAAATTAGGAGAATGTTATGCAAAATGATCACTATGACATCATCGCATTATACACATTCCAGAAAAACATGTGCATTTAGAAACTCAATATGAGCATGCACAATTTCTAATTCTCCACATTGCACATATACAAATAATCACTAAAGCACACTTGAATCTCGTTTACTTTGCAAACCGGTACATCATTAACCATTTACATAGGGTATATAAGCACGCTATAAACATGGCTTCCTTGACTGTATTGCTTTTTTGAGATAGGTGCAGGCCTAGGCGTTGGAGGTTACAGAGAGTTAGTGAGAGAGAGAGTTAGTGAGAGAGAGAGTTAGTGAGAGAGAGAGTTTGTGTACGAATTTGTCTGGGTGAGTGTGCGAGTGCTGCTTTTTTTCCTCATTACTTACATATAGTTAAATACATTTACTTTCATTTACACGCAAACACATTCACCTTTAATGACGTATGAATGAGTAAATGGACTTATCAGCATCCTGCAAAGGCAGGTCTGCATTGGTGCTGGATCCCTCCGGGCTTGTCAAATTAACTTCAACTATTAATGATAGAAATTAATATTATGTAACACAATTTGTACATCAGCTTTAAATATACATATTTGGTATTATAAAATAAAATTATTCTAAACTATTTAAAATAATATCTTTCGAAATGTGAAGACTAGACCACTAATATGAAAATTAAATTCATTAGTTTATCAAGATGAGTAGAAAGAAAATGATGTCTTTCACATATGTACTATTTTTAAAATAATTTACATTCGACCCTTATCATATTAATCTATGGCATATCTAAAAATAACTATTGGTCCCTGTTTTGAAATTAATTACAGACAAACAATTAACACTTTGAATAACAACTGGTGACAACTAGAGCATAATACATGTGGCACATATATAAATATGTGCAATGTACAGTAATATGGTTTCTGACACAACACATATTGATCACAATGCAAGACATAAGATATATTTTAAACTTTGTCATCATGGTGCTGTTAGAATATGCTTATATATAAAGGTAATCCGAGAGTGAAAGATGTGATTTAAATCACAGTATTGTTTCATCCAAACAGTGTAATGATTAATAAAGATATTTTGTATCTTTAGATAAATTCAATATCAATATTTGAGAATGTCACTCTAAAGGAATAGTCTATTCCATATGTTGATGTAATGAATCGGAGAGAGCATGCAATTTCAATCAAATATATAATTTTCTCCTATCATCATAAATATTTAATTATCCTTCTATCTTAATGATAATAATAAAATATCAACGCATATGTGATGTATATTTATAAATTCTGCACATGTTTAAAAATGTGTTAATGTTGTCTAAATGTAGCTACCAACTGTCAAGCACTACCCAGGTGCTGAATCCAAAATGGGCAAGACCCGAAGATTACATTCAAATAAAGATAGCAATATTCTGAGGAATTTCTTCGAATACTAATAAATTGTGATTTTGATTACAATGGAATTCGATCTCTGAATCGTGATTCCTTTTAAATACACTTGAAATCTAATTAGAGGATCCATGTTAATATAGATCAATGTGAATGTATTAGGCAATGTTATGTCCAAATTTGTAAGCCAAAAGTGAAGTATAATGAGACATACCAGACTGGGACAAACCCGAGCTTGAGGGTCCAGCACCAACATCCATATCTGTAAAATATTAATTTCGGATTTTATATCATTACTCGAATCTTAACTTCGACATGAACAATCATACATTGTTTTCCATTTTAAGAAAGTAAAACGTATTCTTAATTATTTACACAAGTTCATTGTTTTTTAAAATGTTTTTAGAAATGAACAGAGCTGATTTACTAGTTTGTATTGCCCAGGGACACTGAACCCATATTTTTTCTTTAATGATTCCGATACAGCATGCAATTTTAATCAACATTCTTATTTTTTACTACTATTATCAAATTTTCATCGTTCTCTTACTATTTTTATTTAAAAAGCAGGAATGTGATGCATAGGAGTCGGACCATTTTTGGTTGAGACCCTGGGTTATGCTTGCTTATTGGTGGGCAATTTTCAGCCTGAAATAAGCAAGCACTATCTGTGGTGCTGAACCAAAAATGGGCTGTCTGCTATGATTTACATTCATGATTTTCAAATAAGGATAGCAAGAGAATTATGAAAAATTGATAATAGGAGTAAATTAGAAAGTTGCTTAAAATTCCATGCTCTATCTGAATCATGAACGAAAAGAGTTGAGTTCAGTGTCCCTTTAAGTGATAACTTAAAGCAAAAATCTTATGAAAATGGTATATATGTTTAGGAATGATTGATATTTTCGAATTCATTCTATGTTTTAAATTTCTGTTTGATCCATTTATCAAGGAAATATTAAACTAGAAGGTTGAATCAATTACCCCATAGCCTCTATTTATCAAGCTGTTAACCGCAAATATGCTGGAATTCCGCAGCGTATTTGTGGCGAGCCTGATTCTCCTTAGTTATCAAACCCTACTGACCGGCAAAAGTAGAATTTTGTGACGTAACATACGATCCGTCAGACTCAGTCCGACACAGATCGATGCTTACATCACTACAGATGGTCCGAACTACTTTTGGAAGTTATCAAATTCCTACCAGGTACGCTCGGCAATTGTCTGGCCCAGCTTACCTGGTTTTCAATCCGCGGCGGATACTATAGGAATCAATGGGAGTCTGAAAGCAGCGAAAGCTCATGTTCGCTGCTGCCTGATATCCCATTGATTTATATGGGAAATATCTACACCTAACACCCTAAAATGTACCAGAGTCTAAACACCCCTAATCTGCCCCCCCCTACACCGCCGCCACCACCTACATTATTCATATTAACCCCTAATCTGCCCCCCCTATTACTTTAGACATGTTGGTCAAATGTATACATTAATTAGTATAAATGTTAAGAATACAGTATCCTGATTTTCAATATTCTAAATTACAAAAGCTATACTAGCAATATAAAATTAAAAATTGACAGATCAATGTATAACAATTGATGACAATGCAAGAATACATAAAATGACTCAAAGAGACAGTCAACAACATAAAAGCTTTTCAATAAACATACATGATCTCTTTATTTCTAAATACAGTTTGATTAATAAAATAAAGTTTATAATGAATGGCACACATGAACTTATGCCCTCTAGCTCTTGAAAAGGGAAAAATGCATTGAAATAATCCTTCAAATTCAAGGATATTGCTAATAGCATATGATCAGAATATTTGAAATATTTGAAAAGAGATCGAACACAATTTCATGTTAATAGTGAATATCAAATGATGTCACAATTGTATTCCATATGTAATTAATGAACGTTTGATTCACAATAAGCTGTCCTTTTAACATAAGAGGCACACTTCACATGAATATAAAATAACATTTAAGACTAAAGAGGTTTATGTAAGTAATGCAAGATAACAACATGAATACCAAAAAATAGTTATGAAGGAAAATGAGAGAGAAAATTAAGAAATAAAAATAAGGATTGAAAATAAAAATTAGTATTATTTGTATTCAATGACAATTTTACACATGGGCCTCTATTTATCAAGCCGTCGACTTTCTTGCATTCGACGGCACCAATACGCTCACCTAAGATTGCCTAACATTGCTGCCGCGGACCTGAATACGTTCTCCAAAATTATCAAAAAAGCTGTCAAAAAGCCGTACACCAAGTATGGGGTGATGAGCAGCGGACTGTTGTTAACTAACAGTCATCGATCTCTCTGCTCTTCGGCTTTTTTACAGCTTTCTTGGTATACTGTCACTAAACACCCACACTATACTATACTGTTTACCCCTATACCGCCGCTCCTGGACCCCGCTGCACCTCTAATAAATGTATTAACCCCTAAACCGCCGCTCCTGGAGCCCACCGCAACTCTAATAAATGTATTAACCCATAAACCGCCACTCCTGAAGCCCACCGCAACTCTAATAAAGTGTTTAACCCCTAATCTGCAGCCCCCTACACCGCTGCCACCTACATTATATTTATTAACCCCTAATCTGCCCCCCCACACAGCCACCACCTACCTACATTTATTAACGGAAAGACAGCGCCGTCCAGGCAGCGTCTGATCGGATACCCCAAGCAGCGAAAGTGAACCTGCTGTAACAAAAGGTAGTCCAAGTACTTCCTGTACCTACACAGAGCCGTAGCGGTGGTGGCGGAATCAAGCCACTAACGGAGAGGATACTGAGAACAAAGTGCAGGCACTCCAGGGGGTAATATCAAAAAAGGATTTATTAGGTAGACAGAAAAATATAAAACAGCAGATGCTAAGCACTATTAAAAGCCAGAAAAAAGGCAGACAGACTACAGGCACGGAGTCTGACGCGTTTCGTGCCCTCTAGTGGCGCTTATTCATAGACATGCGCTTAGCATCTGCTGTTTTATATTTTTCTGTCTACCTAATAAATCCTTTTTTGGTATTACCCCCTGGAGTGCCTACATTTATTAACCCCTAATCTGCCGCCCCCAACGTCGCCGACACTATATTAAATTTTTTAACCCCTAAACCTAAGTCTAACCCTAACACCCACTAACGTAAATATAATTTAAATATATCTAAATAAAATTACTATCATTAAATAAATTATTCCTATTTAAAACTAAATACTTACCTATAAAATAAACCCTAAGATAGCTACAATATAAATAATAGTTACATTGTAGCTAGCTTAGGATTTATTTTTATTTTACAGGCAACTTTGTATTTATTTTAACTAGGTAGAATAGTTACTAAATAGTTATTAACTATTTAATAACTTCCTAGTTAAAATAAATACAAATATACCTGTAAAATAAATCCTAACCTAAGTTACAATTACACCTAACACTACACTATAATTAAATAAATTCCCTAAACTAAATACAATTAAAAACAATTATCTAAAGTACAAAGAAAAACAAACACTAAATTACAGAAAATAATAAAATAATTACATTTTTTAAACTAATTACACCTAATCTAATCCCTCTAATAAAATAAAAAAAGCCCCCCAAAATAATAAAAAGCCCTACCCTATACTAAATTACGAATAGCCCTTAAAAGGGCCTTTTGCGGGGCATTGCCCCAAAGAAATCAGCTCTATTACCTGTAAAAAAAAGTACAATACCCCCCAACATTAAAACCCACCACCCACACACCCAACCCTACTCTAAAACCCACCCAATCCCCCCTTAAAAAAAAACTAACACTAACCCCTTGAAGATCACCCTACCTTGAGACGTCTTCACCCAGCCGGGCCGAAGTCCTCCACGAAGTTGGGCAAAGTGGTCCTCAAGATGGGCAGAAGTCTTCATCCAAGCCGGGCAGAAGAGGTCCTCCAGACGGGCAGAAGTCTTCATCCAGGCGGCATCTTCTATCTTCATCCATCCGGTGCGGAGTGGGTCCATCTTCAAGACATCCGACGTGGATCATCCTCTTCTAACGACATCCGACGACTGAATGAATGGTCCTTTAAATGACGTCATCCAAGATGGCGTCCCTTGAATTCTGATTGGCTGATAGAATTCTATAAGCCAATCGGATGTCTTGAAGATGGAGCCGCGCCAGATGGATGAAGATAGAGGATGCCAACTGGATGAAGACTTCTGCCCGTTTGGAGGACCTCTTCTGGCCGGCTTGGAGGATCACTTCTGCCCGTCTGGAGGACAACTTCTGCTGGCTTTGTGGAGGACTTCGGCCCGGTTGGGTGAAGAAGTCTCTAGGTAGGGTGATCTTCAAGGGGTTATTGTTATGTTTTTTAAGGGGGGATTGGGTGGGTTTTAGAGTAGGCTTGGGTGTGTGGGTGGTGGGTTTTAATGTTGATGGGGGGGTATTGTACTTTTTTTCTACAGGTAAAAGAGCCGATTACTTTGGGGCAATGCCCCGCAAAAGGCCCTTTTAATGGATATTCGTAATTTAGTATAGGGTAGGGCTTTTTATTATTTTGGGGGGCTTTTTATTTTATAAGGGGGATTAGATTAGGTGTAATTAGTTTAAAAAAAAACTGTAATTATTTTATTATTTTCTGTAATTTAGTGGGGGGTTTTTGTACTTTAGATAATTTTATTTAATTGTAGTTAAAGTAGGTAATTAATTTAATGATAGTGTAGTGTTAGGTGTAATTGTAACTTAGGTTAGGTTTTATTTTACAGGTACTTTTGCATTTATTTTAGCTAGGTAGTTATTAAATAGTTAATAACTATTTAAAAACTATTGTAGCTAGTTAAAATAAATACAAGCTTGCCTGTAAAATAAAAATAAATCCTAAGATAGCTACATTGTAACTATTAGTTATATTGTAGCTATCTTAGGGTTTATTTTATAGGTAAGTATTTAGTTTTAAATAGGAATTATTTATTTAGATTTAGTTAAATCATATTTAAGTCAGGGGGTGTTAGGGTTAGTGTTAGACTTAGGTTTAGGGGTTAATACATTTAATATAGTGGCGGCAGTGTAGGGGGGCAGATTAGGCGTTAATAAATATAATGTAGGTGGCGGCGGTGTAGGGGGGGCAGATTTGGGGTTAATAAATATAATGTAGGTGGCGGTGGGCTCCAGGTGCGGCGGTTTAGGGGTTAATACATTTATTAGAGTTGTGGTGGGCTCCAGGAGCGGCGGTTTAGGGGTTAATACATTTATTAGAGTTGCGGCGGGGTCCAGGAGCGGCGGTATAGGGGTAAACAGTATAGTATAGTGTGGGTGTTTAGTGACAGTATACCAAGAAAGCTGTAAAAAAGCCGAAGAGCAGCAAGATCGATGACTGTTAGTTAACAACAGTCCCCTGCTCATCGCCCCGTACTTGGTGCACGGCTTTTTGACAGCTTTTTGATAATTTTGGAGAATGTACTCAGGTCTGCGGCAGCGATGTTAGGCGATCTTAGGTGAGCGTATTGGTGCCGTTGAATGCAAGAAAGTCGATGGCTTGATAAATAGAGGCCCATGTGTAAAATTGTCATTGAATCAAATACTAATTTTTATTTTCAATCCTTATTTTTATTTCTTAATTTTCTCTCTCATTTTCCTTCATAACTATTTTTTGGTATTCATGTTGTTATCTTGCATTACTTACATAATCCTCTGTAGTCTTAAATGTTATTTTATATTCATGTGAAGTGTGCCTCTTATGTTAAAAGGACAGCTTATTGTGAATCAAACCTTCATTAATCACATATGGAATGCAATTGTGACATAATTTGATATTCACTATTAACATGACATTGTGTTCGGTCTCTTTTCAAATATTTCAAATATTCTGATCCTATGCTATTAGCAATATCCTTAAATTTGAAGGATTATTTCAATGCATTTTTCCCTTTTCAAGAGCTAGAGGGCATAAGTTCATGTGTGCCATTCAGATAACATTGTGACCACGCCCATGGATTCACAAGGGAGAGGCCACTGATTGGGTAATTGCAAGCATGTCCACAATTAAAAATTAAGGTGTCAGTCTGGAATGATTATATACAAGCTAATCGCAGAGTAAATATATTTAGGATTATAAACTTTATTTTATTAATCAAACTGTATTTAGAAATAAAGAGATCATGTATGTTTATTGAAAAGCTTTTATGTTGTTGACTGTCTCTTTGAATCATTTTATGTATTCTTGCATTGTCATCAATTGTTATACATTGATCTGTCAATTTTTAATTTTATATTGCTAGTATAGCTTTTGTAATTTAGAATACTGAAAATCAGGATACTGTATTCTTAACATTTATACTAATTAATGTATACATTTGACCAACATGTCTAAAGTAATGCCACTGTTACAGCAAACACATGTTCACGCCCCTGGCCTGGCAATTATATCTTCGATGATCATTGCGCAATAATTTAAAGCATAATTACGCATCTGTGATTATGGATTGATTTGGATATAGTAGTGTGATGAGTATAATTTTTAAAGCTTTCAAATATATTTACAATTGTGTGTATCTGTCATGTTCTGTTTCAGGATATTATGTGAGAGCCTCATTGTCTGGAACAGTTGCTTTAAAGGAAGATTAGTAGAAGCCATACTGATTGAAAATGAAAACAAATTTATTTAAAACAACAAAATACTTTGTTTAAGCAAATACTTGCAGAATATTTAAATATGCTACTCAGGTATGTTAAGACCACATACAGCAGGAGTGAAAATAAAGAAAACTAGTAAGCAGAGATGCAGATTCAAAAAGGAAAGTCTTTCTCTTGGTAATAACTGAAATGTAAGATTTGCACAAGGCAGAAAACAACTTGTAAACAGGTAGCAGGTTTAAAGGTAAAGTCTCTCTCCTTGTAATTGCTGAGTGCAGGAATTGCACAATTGCAGGAAACAACTTGCAAACTGGTAACAGGTTTAAAGGTAAAGTCTCTCTCCTTGTAATTGCTGAGTGCAGGAATTGCACAATGCAGGAAACAACTTGCAAACTGGTAACAGGTTTAAAGGTAAAGTCTCTCTCCTTGTAATTGCTGAGTGCAGGAATTGCACAATGCAGGAAACAACTTGCAAACTGGTAACAGGGTTAAAGGTAAAGTCTCTCTCCTTGTAATTGCTGAAGGCAGAAAACAAACTTGCAAACTGGTAACAGGTTTAAAGGTAAAGGCTTTGTCCTGGTAATACCTTGTAAACAGGTGCAAAGGTGAAGTCTGTCTCCTGGCAATAGCTGAGTGCAGGAATTGCATAAAGCAGGAAACAAACTTGTAGATTGGTAACAGGTTTAAAGGTAAAGGCTTTCTCCTGGTAATACCTTGTAAACAGGTGCAAAGGAAATCTTTCTCCAAAGAAGTACAGGAAACAGGTTCTGACTTGACAAAACAGATCCAATGTGAAGACACCAATGCAGACTAAAAGCCATCCTTAAATAGGGAGGTTTTGCACAGGGTTGGTTCTGATTAAATCCAGAATTGAGAACACCTGTGTGTTGCACAGGTGTAATAACAAGTAAGGCAAATAGTTATTTATCAGATCTTTTAAGTTCCTTGCTATTCCTAGAACTGGCTGTGGCTCAACACACAAGCAAACCGACTTGCAAGCACACAGGAATAGTAACCACAGAGCCACAGGTTCAAATCCCCACACAGCCCTTCTTAGCAGAATGCCTCCCAGACCTTTTATTTTTCTTTTTAATCTGGAGGCTTGGTTCCTGACAGTATCACAATATTCAAATAGGATCATTGTAAAGATTTAATGATACAAATTAATATTTCTAAGTTTTGTATGAATCGATATTCAATGTATGAAATGGCGGAGGATAGGGATTTCACAGGTGCGCAATTCCATTTTAGCTCTGTGACGCATATTTGTGAGAGCACAGAAAAAAACATTATTCCTATTTAATCTAAATTCAGATGTCTACCATCCCAGTTAGAAAGTAAGGGATGGGGGAAGGTGAAGTATATTATAAACAGGAGACCACTATTGTATAATCAATTACATAAATTGAATAATATATAATGTTAAAGATATAGGTTTCCTGCCACAGATTCTGAGCCAGGAACAAAGCAGAACTAACGATATAATTGTATTAGAATAGGTAGCTCTGATCTGTGTGTTAGATTATAACTTAGCCCAAAAGAAAATCAGAATAGAGAATTAAATCATATATTATTTTCATTCATACCATAATCTTTATTAGCCAAATATATGAAAAAAAGAGAGAAAAATCCACACATACAATAGCTTAGGCTAAAGTTAAAAACACTTAAACCCAGTAGTAACATAAACCTTACATATAGATTGTGGGTTAAATGAATAAATGTATATCTAAGCCAGCAGCACAATTGTTAATATAGGCTAAGCCCTTACAATACGAGGGCTAATTACAGTTACTATTACTGGTATCGATGTGCTGCTGGACAAATAGAATTGAAAGTAAGGTTTTTTTTATATATATTTACAACATAGGTAAGCATATTAAAAGAGTGGGAGACAAGGCTTCTCCCAGAGGACCCCTGACGCGCGTTTCGCAAAAAACGCTTCCTCAGAGGGGTGCAGGCCGCCGCCATTGTAGCATATTTAAGAGTCTATCAAACCCTCCTAACAACATGATTGGGCACACCTTTTAGCAGACTGAATTGTTATTGGCTTACCAATATGGCATTTAATAGGAATAGACAATTAGACGGTGTGTACACTGGGTGTTGTGCCTGACGTGAGTGTCAGAGTCATCTAGGGGCGTGTAAATGTCTGATGACGTATCGTCCATTCACCTAATTGGGTGATCATGTTTACCTACGGACATTGCCTCCTTAGATCGCACGAAAAAAGATACTGAGTTTATGCAGGTATTAACCTTACAGGAATCCAAAGGTATGTACACTGGGTGTTATACCTTACGTAAATGTCAGAGTCATCTAGGGGCATGTCAATGTCAGGTGACGTGTCGTCCGCTCACTTGATAGGGTGATCATGTTTACTTAAACGAAAGAAAAGAGGTTCAGTGGCACTACCTGTTGAGTTAAACTGCCTACACCCTCATTATATTCATTAGCTCCTTGGCTATTAATCGGGGTGGGTGGTGCTGTGTATTAATTTATCAGAACAAAAGTGTGATGGGTTAAAGACCCATCCTAGAATACACTATTAGCACTCATGGTAGGCATATGTGACATGAAATAACTAAATAAAGCCTAGACACCAAATGGTTAGAGAGATCTCATAGGATTTGATAAAATATAACTTTTATTCTTTACACATAAAAACAGAGTTAAAATTCAGGGATGTGAAATTTAAAAATCGAAAAAAACTCTTAGTAAGGTATTATGATACACAAATTATTACCTAAATGTGAAAATAACAAAAATATGAAGATAAGCTTCTTGTGGCGATACCTGAGTATTGAATACTCCACGTTCAGAATGAATGTAAACACTCTGTCAGTGGAGTACTATCAAATTGCACCACTGCTAGAGATCAATTATAATCCTCTAGTGGACACTATAACCTAATGGCTCTATAGAGTTATGTTATGTTGTTTAGTATCATGTGGATTTAGATATATAAAAAATCAGCATAATGAGTTCCACTAGTAGCGTGCTGACTGGTATTGATATTTGTTGGCCCAGTATCAATCTTAGCGATCTAAGACACACCCCCCTTTGAGAAAGCCGTGAGAATGGCGAAACATGTTAGGGAACTGGTGAGGAGTCAGGGAGCTCCTGTGTTTGTTAGTGTAAATTCTTAGTAGGGGTATCGGTTTGGTATCTCCTTTTGAATACTTCTTTAATACTTTTTGCGGTTCAGAACCGTTTAAGCTAGTTGTGAATGCTCAATTCATCCTAGACTTTATATAGAGCTATATGGTGCTTGATAACCACAGGGATTAGATTGGTCGCCTTAACCTCGAACAGCCTTTGAGCTACATTTAATTATGAGGGTATTTTTGTGTTGGTAACTATTCAGTGGTGAATAAGTATATTTGCCGGTATCGGTTGGTAGTTGATGTAACACTGGACATATGCAGACACTGCACGGAGTGAATTGAACCTAGATATTGGTGCATAGAGGCGCTGATACTTTGCGCTACAGTAATTCACAACTCCTTTTCTGTTTGTACCTATTGTTATAGATTCACTACATAGATACTAACGCCTATTATTGTACCTATTTAACCTAAAGCTGGATTATATGACGTAAATGATTTAAGTGTCATCCTAGATGTGATTACTCTGAATATACTACATATTATCAGAGTCTCTCACGGGTGTGGGAAATTAACCTTGTTGCAGCTGCCAGCAACCAATGTGCATTAATCTCAAACACAGAGGCAGCAGCACTACAGACACACTACATAGGGTGTCACATTATAACTCACGTTATGTACAAACCTTATCCAACTATCTAATTCAATTCCATACCTAGTATTCTAGTTAATAGCTACTAACTTTTACCCCCATTCGGTGACCAATCCCCTGTCATTAGTTGAAGTGGTTTTTCAAGTAAAGAACCAATAATCACTAGCCACAACATTGTACTGAAGGTAGTCAATAAAGTGGTTCTAACCATTACGCTTCTAATAATATTTGGAGATTATAAATCAATTCAATTGATGAATTAGATACCAACTCTAAAACATAATTTATGCTTACCTGATAAATTTATTTCTCTTGTAGTGTATCCAGTCCACGGATCATCCATTACTTATGGGATATATTCTCCTTCCCAACAGGAAGTTGCAAGAGTCCACCCACAGCAAAGCTGCTATATAGCTCCTCCCCTAACTGCCATTACCAGTCATTCGACCGAAAACATGCAGAGAAAGGAAAACCATAGGGTGCAGTGGTGACTGTAGTTTAATGGAAAAATTACCTGCCTTAAAGTGACAGGGCGGGCCGTGGACTGGATACACTACAAGAGAAATAAATTTATCAGGTAAGCATAAATTATGTTTTCTCTTGTTAAGTGTATCCAGTCCACGGATCATCCATTACTTATGGGATACCAATACCAAAGCTAAAGTACACGGATGATGGGAGGGACAAGGCAGGTACTTAAACGGAAGTTACCACTGCCTGTAAAAAACCCTTTCTCCCAAAAATAGCCTCCGAAGAAGCAAGGTATCAAATTTGTTAAATTTGAAAAAGTATGAAACGCAGACCAAGACTCCGTCTTGTAATCTGTTCAACAGAAGCCACATTTAAAAAAGGCCCAAGTGAAAACCACAGCTCTAGTAGAATGAGCTGTAATCCCTTCAGGAGGCTGCTGTCCAGCAGTCTCATAAGCTAAATGAATTATGCTTTTTAACCAAAAAGACAGAGAGGTTGCTGAAGTCCTTTGACCTCTCCTCTGTCCAGAATAGACAACAAACAAGGTGAATGTTTGATGAAAATCTGTAGTAGCTTGTAAGTAAAACTTTAAAACACGAACCACGTCCAAATTGTGTAATAGACGTTCCTTCTTTGAAGAAGGATTAGGATACAAGAATGGAACAACAATCTCTTGAGTGATATTCTTGTTAGATACCACCTTAGGTAAAAACCCAGGTTGGTACACAGGACTACCTTATCCGTACGGAGAACCAGATAAGGAGAATCACATTGCAACGCAGATAACTCGGAGACTCTATGAGCCGAGGAAATAGCTACCAAAAAGGAACTTTCCAAGATAGAAGTTTGATATCTATGGAATGAAAAGGTTCAAATGGAACTCCTTGAAGAACCTTAAGAACCAGCTTTAAGCTCCATGGCGGAGCAACATTTTTAACCACAGGCTTGGTTCTAACCAAAGCCTGACCAAATGCCTGAACGTCTAGAATACCTGCCAGACGCTTGTGCAAAAGAATAGACAGAGTAGAAATCTGTCCTTTTAAAGAACTAGCTGACAACCCTTTTCTCAAAATCATCTTGGAGAAAAGATAATATCCTGGGAATCCAGACTTTACTCCATGAGTAACCCTTGGATTCATAACAATAAGATATTTACACCATATCTTATGTTAAATTTTCCTAGAGACAGGCTTTTATGCCTGTATTAAGGTATCAATTACTGACTCGGAGAAGCCATGCTTTGATAACATCAAGCGTTCTGTCTCCAGGCAGTCCATCTCAGATTAGTTATATTTAGATGGTTGAAAAGACCCTGAGGTAGAGGGTCCTGTCTCAGAAGCAGAGACCGTGGTGGAAAGGATGACATGTCCACCAGATCTGCATACCAGGTCCTGCGTGGCCACGCAGGCGCTGTCAAAAGCACCAAAGCACTCTCCTGCTTGATCTTGTGCAAACCCCTCCGGAGGGAATTCCCACTCCCCCGGATGAAAAGTCTGACGACTTAGAAAATCTGCCTCCCAGTTCTCAACACCTGGGATAGGGATAGCTTTTAGACAAGAGTGAGTCTCTGTCCAGTGAATTATTTTAAGACTTCTAACATTGCTAGGGAACTTCTGTTCCCCCTTGATGGTTGATGTAAGCCACAGTCGTGATATTGTCCGACTGAAATATGATGTACCTCAGAGTTGCTAACTGAGGCCAAGTCTGAAGAGCATGGAATATCGCTCCCAGTTCCAGAATATTCATTAGAAGGAGGGTCTCCTCCTGAGTCCACTATCCCTGAGCCTTCAGGGAGTTCCAGACTGTATCCCAACCTAAAAGGCTGGCATTTGTTGTAACAATTGTCCCATCTGACCTGCGGAAGATCATACCCTTGGACAGATGGACCCGAGATAGTCACCAGAGAAGAGAATCTCTGGTTTCTTGGTCCGGATTTAACAGGAGAACAAATCTGTGTAATCCCCGTTCCTCTGGCTGAGCATGCATAGTTGCAGTGGTCTGAAATGTAGGCGTGCAAACGGTACTATGTCCCTTGCCGCTACCATTAAGCCGATTACATTCATGTACTGAGCCACCAAAGGGCGCGGATGGAATGAAGAACACGGCAGAAATTTAGAAACTTTGACAACCTGGACTCCGTCAGGTAAATTTTAATTTCTACAAAATCTATCAGAATCCCTAGGAGGGAAACCCTTGATATTGGGGATAGAGAACTCTTTCCTTGTTCACTTTCCACCCATGCGATCTCAGAAATGCCAGTACTACGTCCGTATGAGACTTGGCAACTTGGATGTTTGACGCTTGTATCAGGATGTCGTCTAAATAAGGGGCCACTTCTATGCCCCGCGGCCTAAGGACCGCCAAAGTGACCCCAGAACCTCCATAAAGATTCTAGGGGCTGTAGTTAACCCAAAGGAAAGAGCTACAAACTGGTAATGCCTGTCTAGAAAGGCAAACCTGAAAAACCGATGGTGATCTTTATGCATCGTAATGTGAGGATAAGCATCCTTCAAATCCATTGTAGTCCTCTATTGACTCTCCTGGATCATAGTTAAGATGGTACGAATAGTTTCCATCTTAAATGATAGAATTCTAAAGAATTTGTTTAAGATCTTTTAGATCCAAAATAGGTCTGAAGGTTTCCTTTCCTTGGGAACCACAAACCGATTTGAGGAAAACTGTGTCCCTGTTCCTCTATTGGAACTGAATGGGTCACGTACACAATGCAAGAATGTCTCTTTCTTTATCTGGTTTGCAGATAAATGTGAAAGGCAAAAACTCCCCTTTTTTGGGGGGAAAGCTTTGAAATCCAGAAGATATCTCTGGGGTATAATTTCCAATGCCCAGGGATCCTGGGCATCTCTTGCCCACGCCTGGGCGAAGAATGAAGTCTGCCCCCTATAGGATCCGTTACCAGATAGGGGTCCGTTCCTCATGCTGTTTTAGAGGCAGCAGCAGGCTCCTTGACCTGCTTATCTTTGTTCCAGGTCCGGTTGTCTCCAGACCGCCTTGGACTGAGCAAAAGTTCCCTCTTATTTTGCCTTAGAGGAAGTTGATGCCACACCTGCCTTGAATTTTCGAAAGGCACGAAAATTAGGCCTTTTTTGTCCCTTGATTTGGACCTGTCCTGAGGAAGGGCATGATCTTTTCCTCCAGTGATATAAGTAATAATCTCCTTCAAACTAGGCCTGAATAGGGTCTGCCCCTTGAAGGGAAGTTAAGTAGCTTATTTATTAAAGTCACGACAGCTGACCATGATATAAGCCATAGCGCTCTGCGCGCCAGTATAGTAAAAAACAGAATTCTTAGCCGTTAGTCTAGTCAAAGGAACAAAGGCATCAGAAAACAAAGGAATTGGCTAGCTTAAGTGCTCTAAGCTTGTCAAATATATTCATCCAATGGAGCCTGTAAAGCCTCATCAAGAGACTCAAACCAGAACGCAGCAGCAGCAGTGACAGGAGCAATGCGTGCAAGGGGCTTCAGGATAAAACCTTGTTGAATAAACATTTTTTATCCATTGGATCTAAAAAAGCACAACAGTCCTCGCCAGAGGTAGTGGTACGCTTAGCTAGAGTAGAAACTCTTCTCTCCACCTTAGGAACTGTCTGCCATAAGTCCCGTGTGGTGGCAACTATTAGAAAACATTCTTCTAAAAAATAGGAGGGGAAGAGAACGGCACACCTGGTCTATCCCATTCCTTATGAAAAATTTTAGTAAACCTCTTTAGGTATTGGAAAAACATAAGTACACACCGGCACTGCATATTATTTATCCAGTCTACACAATTTCTCTGGCACTGCGATTGTACACATTTATTCAGAGCAGCTAAAGCCTCCCTGAGCAACAAGTGGAGGTTCTCAAGCATAAATTTTAAATGTAGAAATATCAGAATCAGGTTAAATCATCTTCCCTGAGTCACAAATATCACCCACAGACTAAGCATATTGTGAGGTAGTATCAGACATGGTTCTTAAAGCGTCTGTATGCTCTGTATCTACCCCCAGAGCTGTTTTGCTTTCCTTTAATTTCAGGTAGTCTGACTAATACTGCTGCCAGTGTATTATACACAACCTTTGCCATGTCTTGTAAAATAAACGCTATGGGCGCCATTGATATACTTGGCGCCATTTGAGCGTGAGTCCCTGGAGCGGGAGTCAAAGGGTCTGACACGTGGGGAGAGTTAGTCGGCATAACTTCCCCCTCGACAGAATCCTCTGGTAAAATAAACGCTATGGGTGCCCTTGATGTACTTGGCGCCATTTGAGCGTGAGTCCCTAAAGCGGGAGTCAAAGGGTCTGACACGTGGGGAGAGTTAGTCGGCATAACTTCCCCCTCGACAGAATCCTCTGGTGATAATGTTTTTAAATACAAAAAATGATCTTTATTGTTTAACATGAAATCAGTACATCTGGTACACATTCTAAAATGGGGTTCCACCATGGCTTTAAACATAATAAACACAGAGCCTCCTCTATGTTAGACATGTTAGAACTAATAAAGAGACTAGTAAGCTTGGAAAACACTTTAAATCAAGTTAACAAGCAAATATAACAAACGTTACTGTGCCTTTAAGAGAAACAAATTTTGTCAAAATTTGAAAAACAGTGAAAAAAGGCAGTAAATCAAACGAAATTTTTACAGTACATGTAATAAGTTAACAGAGCATTGCACCCACTTGCAAATAGATGATTAACCCCTTAATGCAAAAAACAGATAAAAAAAAAAAAAAAACGACATTTTTTTAAACAGACACAACAAAACTGCCACAGCTGAGCTGTGGATTACCTTCCCTATAACTGTTTCTATGCAAAATTTAAGCCAGCCATGTGGAAAAATTAGGCCCCAATAAGTTTTATCACCAAACATATGTTAAAAAACGATTAAACATGCTAGCAAACGTTTTAAAACACATTCTTATAAGAGTATGTATGTCTATTAATAAGCCTGATCCAGTCGCTATCACTGCATTTAAGGCTTTACTTACATTACTTCGGTATCAGCAGTATTTTCTTAGTCAATTCCATTCCTTAGAAAAATATATTACTGCACATACCTTAGCATATATCTCTATCAATCAGCCTGGTACCAGTCGCTTTCACTGCATTTAAAGGCTGTACTTACATTACTTCGGTATCAGCAGTATTTTCTTAGTCAATTCCATTCCTTAGAAAAATATTTTACTGCACATACCTTATTTGCAGGAAAACCTGCACGCCATTCCCCCTCTGAAGTACCTTACTCCTCAGAATGTGTGAGAACAGCAACTGGATCTTAGTTACGTCTGCTAAGATCATAGAAAAAACGCAGGCAGATCCTTCTTCCAAATACTGCCTGAGATAAACAGCACACTCCGGTGCCATTTAAAAATAACAAACTTTTGATTGAAGAAATAAACTAAGTATAAAAAACCACAGACTCTCACGACCTCCTATCTATGTTGAGACTTGCAAGAGAATGACTGGTAATGGCAGTTAGGGGAGGAGCTATATAGCAGCTTTGCTGTGGGTGGACTCTTGCAACTTCCTGTTGGGAAGGAGAATATATCCCATAAGTAATGGATGATCCGTGGACTGGATACACTTAACAAGAGAAATAATTATTATTAACCTTATGTGATTCTACTCAATATTTGTTAAGCAGGTGAAGAGATACCCAAGTATGCACCAAACACACTGACTGTATAATGGTATATTATCATATAACTTTATCTACAACTCAGAAGGGGCTCTGATAACATATCTGAGCACTTCTGGAATATATAAGAATTAAGGATCGCTAAGATTGATACTGGGCCAACAAATATCAATACCAGTCAGCACGCTACTAGTGGAACTCATTATGCTGATTTTTTATATATCTAAATCCACATGATACTAAACAACATAACATAACTCTATAGAGCCATTAGGTTATAGTGTCCACTAGAGGATTATAATTGATCTCTAGCAGTGGTGCAATTTGATAGTACTCCACTGACAGAGTGTTTACATTCATTCTGAACGTGGAGTATTCAATACTCAGGTATCGCCACAAGAAGCTTATCTTCATATTTTTGTTATTTTCACATTTAGGTAATAATTTGTGTATCATAATACCTTACTAAGAGTTTTTCGATTTTTAATTTTCACATCCCTGAATTTTAACTCTGTTTTTATGTGTAAAGAATAAAAGTTATATTTTATCAAATCCTATGAGATCTCTCTAACCATTTGGTGTCTAGGCTTTATTTAGTTATTTCATGTCACATATGCCTACCATGAGTGCTAATAGTGTATTCTAGGATGGGTCTTTAACCCATCACACTTTTGTTCTGATCATGTTTACTTACTGACATTGCCTCCTTAGATCGCACGAAAAAGATACTGTGTTTACGCATGAATTGGAATACAAGTAATAGGATCAATCAGGTGAACGGATGACTTGTCATCTGATATTCACACGCCCCCTGTCAATACACAGTATCGTATGCATCTCTGTTTTCATATAACTGGCAATCTTTGCTACATAAGCACCTAGTATTTATATCACTCATATCAGTATAGCATGCTTTGTTATACTTTGGCATGACCTATTACTTGTATTTCAATTCCTGCGTAAACACAGTATCTTTTTCGTGCGATCTAAGGAGGCAATGTCAGTAAGTAAACATGATCACCCTATCAGGTGAGCGGACAACACGTCACCTGACATTGACACGCCCCTAGATGACTCTGACATTTACGTCAGGTATAATACCCAGTGTACATACCTTTGGATTCCTGTAAGGTTAATACCTGCATATACTCAGTATCTTTTTTCGTGCAATCTAAGGAGGCAATGTCAGTTAGTAAACATGATCACCCAATTAGGTGAATGGACAATACGTCATCTGACATCTACACGCCCCTAGATGACTCTGACACTCACGTCAGGCACAACACCCAGTGTACACACCGTCTAATTGTCTATTCCTATTAAATGCCATATTGGTAAGCCAATAACAATTCAGGCTGCTAAAAGGTGTGCCCAATCATGTTGTTAGGAGGGTTTGATAGACTCTTAAATACACTACAATGGAGGCGGCCCGCACCCCCTCTGAGGAAGCGTTTTTTGCAAAACGCGCATCAGGGATCCTCTGGGAGAAGCCTTGTCTCCCTCTCTTTTAATATGCTTACCTACTATTTGTCCAGCAGCACATCGATACCAGTAATAGTAACTGTAATTAGCCCTCGGATTGTAAGGGCTTAGCCTATATTAACAATTGTGCTGCTGGCTTAAATATACATTTATTCATTTAACCCACAATCTATATGGAAGGTTTATGTTACAACTGGGTTTAAGTGTTTTTAACTTTAGCCTAAGCTATTGTATGTGTTGATTTTTCTCTCTTTTTTCATATATTTGTTTAATAAAGATTATGGTATGAATGAAAATAATATGATTTAATTCTCTATTCTGATTTTCTTTTGGGCTAAGTTATAATCTAACACACAGATCAGAGCTACCTATATACAGTTGTATATTCTAATACAATTATATTGTTAGTCTACCATCCCAGGTAACGTAACGTTTGTTGTGCAATCTATATATGTTGAATATATGACTATATACACATTGCTTAAATATATACTCAAATATTAAAATATTATATTAAATCTGATCTTTACCTGGTTCAGCCTCTGTACTGCCTTCTCCCAGGTCACCGATTGGAGCTGCACTGGCCTCTGGGTCAGGAGTTTCAGGACCAGCAGCTGGGGACTAGAAGGGGGCCGAGGACCGGGGGGCAGCACATCTCAGAGGGAAACGTAGATTGAGGAGGGCGCATAAAGTCTCCTCATGAGGTTGTAGGACAAGTTTCCGTGGGGATGGGCCTGGATCCTCACCTCTCCAATGGGCACTAGTCCACTCCCTCATGAGTCGGACTTTATTCCGCAGCCGCAACCTCATATCCCAGAATCTCCGGATCATTTGCTCCGGGCTCCTCTGGATGTCTGCCACCACATTCACAGAAAGGGCGACAGACACCCAGATGGCCCTTTTGACCGCCCCAGTCGTCGACCTCCTCTGAGCCCCATACAGCTGCGGAAAAAACTCCTCGACCGCGTACACCACTGCAGAACTTTCCTCTCTGGTGAACCTGGGAGACATCCTGGCTACAGGCATTAGAGAACTGACAAAAATGGCAACATGTAATGGACTTTTAAATGGGGAAGTAAACATGAGATATACCATGGGACATGGTATCTGTACATCTGATAGGATAAAATACTGTAATTTTGTTAGCATGTCTATGAGGCCATACTGACTGAAGTCATGTTTGTGTGATGAACTCTGATTGTCTGTTACTTAATGGTTCAGTTATTCATATATTTGTAACTTCCATATACATACCTCCTGGGGGTGCTGTTACTACATTTGGCATGTAGACTTTTCTTTAGAATTTATGAGCATGGAATGCGTATATGTGACGCATACATAATATTTGTAATCCATTAAATATTAATTTATTTTGTTGACATTTGAACTAGATTTTATTTTTAATCACGACAGTAAATATAATCCAGTTAGTAAATGTTTATGACACATTTCAATGTTTAATATTGATCAATAGATGTGTTACATTGTTCAAGTTATTTTAAAAAAATAAAAAAATATTTTAGATAAAAAAATGTAAATATTGCATGTATTCATTTTTTATTAAATAAATATTGTGATTCATTGTGAAGTATTGACAGTGCTCTTTTAAATGTATTTACAATCCCAACAATGCACATCGAGTGTGTGAAATTATGTTCGACTTTTCATAAATGTGAATCTCGTGTTGAAAGATATGTTTACCACGCTATATTTCAATAATGGTGAAATGCGTTCTTCGTATTTATAATGGACATTACTTTGAGAGAATAAAGGGACATATTTTTTCATGGAAATTAAACGTTTCTGGTCCTTATTTATAAAAATCAAATAGAGCATGTATTTGTCTGAAATGTTCACATATAATTTTCCTTTTCATGGTGTCTTTATTGTTATGGAGCAGATATGCAATAGTGTGAAGTAGCAAAATACATCTGGCTAACCATTGCAACTATGCATTGTTGCCCACCCACAAATAAGCAGATGTCTCCCAGTAATGCTTTGCTGCTCATAAGCCTATGCATATGGTTTTTTCAAACTTAGTGTCAGGTTTTTTTTCCCTGTTTTGTTTGCCATGTGCTGCTGGCAGCCATTTTACTCACCTCTCTTGCTGACTCTGGTGCATACTGTGTGATGATGCTCATTTCCTGCACTTCCTTTTATGGCCAGACTGGTATACATCATCCGTGTGAGACAGGATACAGTCTCAGAATTGTGATGTCATCACTTATTATTTAAAGGGCCTCTGTTCAGTATGCTTTGCCCTTGTGTTGTCTCAGACCTGTTTGTGAGAGCTCCTGTGTATTACCTGGCTGTCTGACATCCCTCCTGGTTCCTGATCCCTGGCTTGTTCCTGACTCTGCTGTTCTCCTTGTTCCTGATTCTGGGTCGTCTGACTACTCGCTTGGCCTCCTGACTCGGTTCGTCTAACTTCCAGCTCTGGTTTTGATTCTTGGCTTGTTATTTGACTTGTGGACTTTTTATTATTTTTTGCTATTAATAAAGGTGTGATTATTTTTGCACTTCTCGTGTCAGTCTGATTCCTGGCACCCTGACATTACGCAAGGGCTATGAATCCTGATGGTGCTAATAATCCACCTTTACCTGCCATAATTTCCAGGATGGATGAACAGGATCAACGCTTGGATCAATTTGCACTAGCCCTGCAAACCCTGCTGACTCGCACTGCACATTTGGACCAAAGTGTCCCGCAAGTTATGGCTGCTCCTGTTTCCGCTGCTGCACCTAGTCATACCAGGAGCATGTCCGGTTTTGCACCTCTACCTCAGCGATATGGAGGCGATCCTAATCAGTGCAGAGGGTTTTTGAACCAGGTGGGCATTTACTTTGAGATGTTACCTCAGGTGTTTCCCTCTGACAGAGCTAAGGTGGGATTTCTCATCTCGTTACTCTCTGACACAGCTCTTGTCTGGGCTAATCCCTTGTGGGAGACTAATAAACCTGTGATTTCAAATTACCCTTAATTTGTGGCCTCCTTTCGAAGGGTATTTGATGTTCCGGCTCGCTCCTCCTCTGCTGCTAAACGACTTATGTCCATTCAGCAAGGTACAAGATCTGTTGCTCAGTATGCCATTGAGTTCTGTACGCTTGCCGCAGAGGTAGGTTGGAACAATGAAACCCTTGTTGCCACCTTCTTTCATGGGCTCTCTGATGCGATTAAAGACAAAGTTGCTGCCAGAGATTTACCAGAAGATCTTGATGCATTGGTGTCTTTTTTTTATCCTAATTGACATCAGACTAAGTGAGAGGCCCTCTTTCAAGGAGCGCTTGCGGAAGCCTCCTGTTCCGTTGTTTTCTATGTGTTCGTTCCCACCCATGCCTCCCTCTCCTCCCATGCCTTCTGGTCCTGAGTCACCAGGTACTGCTGAGCCGATGCAGTTGGGATTCACGTGTCTCTCCGTGGTGGAGAGGGCCTTTAGGAGGAGGGAGGGGCTCTGCCTCTATTGTGGGTTACAGGGCCACCTTTTAAAGTCTTGTCCTACACGGTCAAGAAACACTCACACCTAAAGTCCTGTCGGGGGCAGACCTTGGGTGGTTTATCCTCGTCCCCGGAACCGCTAAAGGAGAAACCTTTGATCATGGTTGTCCTTTCCTGGGTGGACTCCTCCATAGTCACCCAGGCTTTTGTTGACTCCGGTGCTGTGGGCTATTTTATTGACAGTGCTTTTGTATCAAAGCACTCCATTCCTGTTTTGCCTCGGTCCGTTCCGCTTGCTATTGAGGACATTGATGGCAGGCCCCTTCAGCCCGCACTCGTTACTCACGAAACTGCTCCGTTATCCATGGCTGTTGGGGCTCTCCATTTTGAAACCCTCCAGTTCCAGGTGATAAACTCTCCACATTTTCAGGTTGTTCTGGGTTATCCCTTGCTCCAAAAGCACAATCCCAGTCTCGACTGGCGCAGGTCTGAAATTTTGTCGTGGTCTCCGCAATGTATTTCCACTTGTCTTCAGAAACCAGTTAAAGTCTTGTGCACTTCTTCGGTATCTCAATTGCCAGAGGAGTACCG
Organism: Bombina bombina; assembly: GCF_027579735.1. Classification (NCBI taxonomy): domain Eukaryota; kingdom Metazoa; phylum Chordata; class Amphibia; order Anura; family Bombinatoridae; genus Bombina; species Bombina bombina. The sequence continues at coordinate 258,771,784 of NC_069506.1, forward strand.
AGAGTTCCTAGACTTTTTGACAAGGTGCGTGCCGGTATGTTGCCTCCTCACCGGTCTTACGATTGTGCCATAGACCTGCAACCCGGAGCCATTCCTCCTCGGGGGCCGGGTTTACCCTCTGTCTGTTGCGGAGAATTGTTCTATGGAGGAGGGAGTATGTTGCCGATGCTCTGTCACGGGGATCATCCGCAAATCCTGCTCTCCTGCAGGGGCTGGCTTCTTCTTTGTGAAGAAAAAGGGTGGCGAGCTAAGACCATGCATCGATTATAGGGGTCTTAATCATCTTACCATTAAGAATGCGAGGACAGCCAAACTCTCAAGTTGGTGAGAGAGTTTGGCTGTCCTCCCAAAACTTGAACCTTTGTGTGCCTTCCAATAAACTGGGTCCCCGTTATGTTGGTCCTTTTCGAATACTCCGACGGGTCAATCCTGTGGCCTACGCTCTTGACCTTCCTCCTGCAATGCGCATCTCCAATGTTTTTCATGTCTACTTCTCGAAACCATTGGTTTGTAATCGGTTTACCACTGTGTTGCCTCATCCCCATCCTATCTTTGTTGACAACTATGAGGAGTATGAGGTCAGCAGCATTATTGACTCTCGTATGTCCAGGGGCCGTGTACAGTATTTGGTTCACTGGTGGGGCTATGGTCCGGAGGAGCATTCATGGGTTCCCTCCTCTGATGTTCATGCTCCCGCCCTCCTCCGTGCCTTCCATGCCCGTTTCCCCAATAAGCCTTTTGTCCTCCTGTGGGGGTGGGGTCATTGAGGGGAGGGTACTGTCAGGGTTTTTTCCCTGTTTTGTTTGCCATGTGCTGCTGGCAGCCATTTTACTCACCTCTCTCGCTGACTCTGGTGCATACTGTGTGATGCTGCTCATTTCCTGCACTTCCTTTTATGGCCAGACTGGTATACATCATCCGTGTGAGACAGGATGCAGTCTCAGAATTGTGATGTCATCACTTATTATTTAAAGGGCCTCTGTTCAGTATGCTTTGCCCTTGCGTTGTCTCAGACCTGTTTGTGAGATTTCCTGTGTTTTACCTGGCTGCCTGACGTCCTTCCTGGTTCCTGATCCCTGGCTTGTTCCTGATTCCGGCTCGTCTGACTACTCGCTTTGGCTCCTAACTCGGCTCGTCTGACTTCCAGCTCTGGTTTTGATTCCTGGCTTGTTATTTGACTTGTGGACTTTTTATTATTTTTTGCTATTAATAAAGGTGTGATTATTTTTGCACTTCTCGTCTCAGTCTGATTCCTGGCACCCTGACACTTAGGATAACATGAGAATGAACCATATGTGATTATCTAAGTAAAATGTTATTTCCGATTAAAATATGCTCTGTCTGAGTCATGGAAGATTAACTTTGGGTTGCATGTCCCTTTCACTACAAATGAGATAGCCATCACAAGCGATTAACTAAAAATAAATAGTTGTCAGATTTACTTTTACAATATTGCTCTTCTCACTGATGAATGCATGTAATACCCACTGATCTAATAGTAAAAATGCAATGGTAATTTTTTAAAATAAATATGCAGTCATGTCTAAATATGATAATATATTTAAATAGATGAGTGTATACCCTGTGAAAGGTTATATACATTTAAAGTGACAGTAAACAAAATTATAGATATTTACTTTAATACACATTCCACATTTTGTCATACTCGACCCTGTTATATAAATATACATTTGACCTGTGTGAGGACCTTGTATGTAAACTGGCCACTTATCTTCCTCCTTTGATGGAGCTTTTTAATGATTCAGTGCAGACTCTTAAAGGGACAGTGTACTATAATATTTGGTTCACTTAATCTGTTTACAATTCCTTATTATTTAATCAGCAGCAGAGTATATAATGTATGAAATTATATTTTTACAGTTTTTACATGAATTCTTATTTTGTGTTTTGAAGCCACAACAAAATAAAATGTTTGGAGCTTGTAGATATGATCTAATCTCCTAACTTTATCACATTGTGTACATATACATACTTCTTATATCTGTAAACCAATCAACCAAAAAAATGTACATTGTATTACCTTATATATTGTATGCCCCACTGGGAGTGTAATATCTTATGATGGCTGTGTTTACCCAGCTTTGCCTTAAGGCCAAAAACATTATGAATAGGTGGAGATACCATAGGAGAAAAACTATTTTAAAATAAAAAATAATGGTAACGGAAATACTTCAAAACAAATTTATACACTCCAGCAGGTAAAGAGGATTATTGTGAGAAATTATATTTTGAAATATCTATGAGTTAACTGTCCCTTCAAATTACTCCACTAGAGTGAAAAGTCATCAATATGACATACAATAACTAGCTCTGTCTAAATGTGAAAATAAACTTAGCTATCATGTTTACTTTAAAGATCATTTAATCCACCTAGGTTACCTTGCAAATAACGATAACATAATAACTAAGCTATATTTATTTTAATATATTAAACTTTTCCAAAAACATGAGTGATAGATACTAGAATGTGAATATAAAATTAAGCTACACTGTCACTTTAATCTAGCAAGTTCACCCTATACATTTCTTAAAAGTGACATAACCAAAGTTGTTATGTAGACTTTATACTGCATAGCCTCGTCATTAACATTTTATGATTTGTACATCTCTAAATCACACAACCAAAAATGATATGGCTGTATCTAACTCCACCTTAACTTTTGTGAAATACAAGACTTTAACACTCATTATCTGCATGAGCTGTGTTGATATTTAAAATAATAATACAAAAAATAGGTAACTGTATTATATTTAATATCAGACATGTGCTTGTAAAATAGATACTTTAACAACCAGTCATGGGACTATTCTTTTCTTTACATGTCCTAATATTAGACAGATATATTTGTTAGTATCTTACTTGGATAGAGATTATATATAGCAGGAACAGTGGCTAAGGACAAGGAAACAAGGGTCATACAGATGTCCAAGTTGCACGACTTGCAGTGCTATGATACAAGGCTAAACATTCAGGCACCCACATAATAACAAACAGTATAAAATCCGACATTACATGACCTGCTCAACCAAATTTGTGGTTTATCTATTGAGCTGTGTTTGCGGGAAATTTTATGTGGGTAAGAAAGATGATGATAGTAGGAAGAGAATGGCCAATCATTGGAGTGTGATCAGGGCAGCTCTGGACACGAATAAGACTGATCAACCGGTCACATGGCATTTTTTAGAAGCCAAACATACTGTCAAGGACCTAAGATTTATATTGATAGACCATGTCCCCCCGCTTGGACGAGGGGTTGACATGAAAAATAAACTGCTGCAAGTTGAGGCTAGATGGACCTTTAGATTAGATACACTACATACAAGAGGTCTCAATGCTAACATTGACTGGCATTGCTTCCTATATTACCCCCTATGGACTAATTCATATGCAATATTAATATCATTGTCTGTAATCAAGATTTATACCACATTTTTTCTGCTTGCATACTTGGCTGTTCCAATATGACTACTTAATTATTGTTGCAATCATTGCAAGTATTGCTGTTTCTGTTCATGTGGCTTTTTATATATATACAATTAGGTAAGTGTCAGAAATGTTTAGTTTTGACACAACTTAACACGATTAGACAGATGTAGATCCATGATCCGGGTGCATGTTGGTTGTTTTTTATATGTACTTGCAAAGGCATTCATTTACATGCTATCTGCCTCCCCTTATAGATTAGATTATTTTAAGCTTGTCTATATAATGTATGTAATGGTATTGTCATCATCTGCTGAGTGTAACCCGGTCTCCATTGTGCTGTTTACACATTTATGCATATGTAGTGATAAGGGCCAATTAGACATTTAACCACCGACCAGGCTAGGATAATCCTTATAAAATGTGCAACATGAGATAATAATTGCCATGTTTTATCACCAATATGTAAGGTTCCTGTGGAGTAAGCGACTGTTGACAGATGCCCAGCCCGTGGTGATATACACCACATTATGTTTACTATTAGTGCATGGTCTCTTTTATTTCACCGCTGTTGGTTGATCCGCAGCGTCATGTGATATACACACTCACTCAGCCACACACCCTTTTTTGCCCGCAAACAGCGTTACCAAGGTGTTCAGGCTTGTGATATGGATGGCGCCCTGGGCTTCTAACACACTGTTGTAGCAATGTAATTCAGGTATCCCCATTAGGGGTCTATTGTATAAGCATAAAGTTGGGCTGTAAAATTGTACATGAACATGTTAAACCAAATGTTAAACACATGCATTGTTGTTCACTATCAGTGAATATAGGGCTAATCCGGTTTTGAAAATTTACAGTCCTATTCCTATTCCCTTTCCCTGCTGCTCAGCTAGAACAATAGGAGCATTAATTAGGGTTATACAGGTGTTAAACTAGAATTAAAACACTATGCACTATAGTACTGTTTCACATTTGCATAGATTTATTGTACTGTATCATAGCAAATTGACTGCAATGGATACAGGCACACATGTTATTGGTGGTGCACTGAGGGGAGGGGCTTATGTATGTCTTTATATTGTTTCATTGTTCACAATTTTTTTGAGGAAGGGGTGAAAGCCTTGAAACATCACACAGTAAAGTTTATTGAGACTTTTAAATCCAGAGAGTGCATTTTCTTCATTTTACTTATTGTATCTTTGATGCACCCTGGTGCAAATATCGCTGAGTTTGCAAGAGTTTGTGAGAGTGCTGCAATCAGTATATAATACAGTATATATTTATATATATATATATAAAATATGCATTTAAATAAATAAAAGAATATATAGTATGTAAAGATATTTATTTACATTTTTTTTAGATTATAACAATAAATAAATATTCTTTTGGGAATTCAGCAAAATTGAAAATCTGTAAGAAAAAATAAAAAAATAATTAGAATCTGAAAGCAAATATGTTATTTCATAACACGACTAAAAAAATATTCTGTAAGTATAATAATTGTAAAGTCATCTTCTGTCTTTGCTCTAACATTTATTGTTTGTTCTAATATTAAAGCCAGGTTCAGACTGGATATCTATGTATACATAATTTTAAATTAATCACATTAAATTGTTTAATCAAGAGTTGACTTACATATTAACATTTAAAATGAGACAAAATAAAGACTAATTTCCTATTTTGTGCTAAAATTCCTAATTATTCAATTGTATGAGGGACATAATTGAATGTAATATTTCCTGTCCCTTCAAAAACTAATGTCACCTATGAAATGTATCCCTTTATCTGTATGATTGATCACAATCTAAGTCCTCTCTAGCACAAAGTAGGGGGATGTATATTAAATAAACGTCTTAAAAAATATGACATGGTGAAAAATGTTAGACACATTCAATATATTATGAACTATTTTTAAATTATTCCTCCTATGATTCTTACCAATAGCATGCATTGTGCAAACTAACCTGGATGTATGATCTTTAAAAGTTGATTCTATTCAAAATATCAGTTTATCTTCATTATGTGTCACATTCATCACTTTCCAAATAGAGGATTGTGAAATACCATATAAAAGAAATGAGGAAACATAATTGTTTCCCATAGGATGTATCCTGCATTCCCAGTCTTGTTCCAAACAATTGTGTACACTTACCATGTGAACGTGTCTTTGTATGTTTTTCAAAGTCAGCACAGTTGAAAGACAATGCTACAGACATAATCACATTGGTATTCTTCACTTTCAGTTTTGTATTCTTCACTTTCAGTTTTGTATTCTTCACTTTCAGTCTGTAGATGAAGTAAATCTCCCTAATGGAAAATATAGTGTAAATCAAATATCTAATAAAATGGTACATAGTTCTGCATATTTATATCAATAGCTTACTAAGCATATGTAGCATTTTTGTGTTATGTTATAACAATAAATTGTGAAGCTTACTCACATACATTGTCCATACTTAACCTCTGATGTATGACTTTGTCAATTCACAGTATCCCTTTATCTGCTATCTGTGGCATTTATCCCTTTCAGAATATCTAAAATCTAATAATGTCTAAACTATATAATACATGTAAACTAATTGTATGACATATGATGGATCATTGGGCAAATCCCCCCCCCGTCTCGGTCCATACATTGTGTACACTTACCATGTGAACTTGTCTTTGTATGTTTTTCGAAGTCAGCACAGTTGAAAGACAATGCCACAGACATGATCACATAGATATTCCTCACTTTCAGTTAGAAGTCAATCTCCCTAATGGAAATTAAAGTGTAAATCAAATATCTAATAAAATGGTACATAGTTCTGCATCACTCCCACTAACTATTTCCTAAAATATTTATATCAATAGCTTACTAAGCGTATGTAGCCTCTTTTATGTTATGTTATAACAATAAATTGTGAAGCAGAGTCACATACATTGTCCATATTTAACCTCTGATGTATGATGTTGTCAATTCTAATGTGCTTCAGAGTATCCCTTTATCTGCTATATGTGGCATATATCCCTTTCAGACTATCTAAAATCTAATAATGTCTAAATTAAATACATGTAAACTAATTGTATGCCATATGATGGATCATTGTGCAAAATCCCCCCGTCTCTGTCCATACATTGCGTATACTTACCATCTGATGTTGTCTTTAAAAATCAGGTGATGGAGTGATTACAGGAGCTAATGCCAGAATCATATGATGCATAAATTACCTATGATAATAAAATATATTTTAGATTTTGCTATAGTCATTTCTTGAACAATCCTAACATGTTCGCACAATTCTACTTTCATTTTACTAAAAGTCTCACATATTCGCAATGCTCCTATTGTCAGGATAGGTAAAGTCCAGAGTAAGTCCCAAATGCTAGAATGAGGGTAATAACACCCTAGCACAGTGAGTATATACCAGGACCTGACCCTGCGACAGCTATAGTATAAAATACTCACAGAGATAGCCTGGAAGATGGCACAGCAGGGTCAGGAGAAGAAACTTCGAGTAGATAGGGTTAATCAAGAGAGTTGTCAAGTAAGCAATGTCCAGCAACGAATAATCAGGCAGGTAGAGGTTAACCAATAGATTAATCAAACAAGCAAATGTCCAGCAACGTGTAATCAGGCAGATAAAGGTTAACCAATAGAATAATCCAGCAAGCAAAGTCCAGCAACGTGTAATCAGGCAGGTAGAGGTTAAGCAATAGATTAATCCAACAAGCAATGTCCAGCAACGTGTAATCAGGCAGGTAGGGGTTAAGCAATAGAGTAATCCAACAAGCAAAGTCCAGCAACATGTAATCAGGCAGGTAGGGGTTAAGCAATAGAGTAATCCAACAAGCAATGTCCAGCAACGTGTAATCAGGCAGGTAGGGGTTAAGCAATAGAGTAATCAAACAAGCAATGTCCAGCAACGTGTAATCAGGCAGGTAGGGGTTAAGCAATAGAGTAATCCAACAAGCAAAGTCCAGCAACGTGTAATCAGGCAGGTAGGGGTTAAGCAATAGAGTTTTCAAACAAGCCAAGTCCAGCAACAAGGGATCAGTCAGATAGGGGTTCAGGATTCAGAATAACGATAAGCACAGGTTCAGAAATATGAGAAATACTCACAAGCCAACAAGTGAAAAACAAACAGGCACCGGACGAGAGAAGACGCCGGAATAAGAAGCCATTCTGACGTCAGAGGAGAGGGACGGTTTCAGTCAAGTTGCTAGGCAACAAAGTGTAGCGCAACAGCGCTGAAGAAATTCGGAAGGGGGAAGAGCGATCAGCTGAGCGATCGCGACAGTGCCCCCTCCTCAAGGACCCCTCCGAGGAACACGAGTAGGCTTCGAAGGATTCCGAACGTGGAACTGTTTGATCAGGGCAGAGGCGCGGATATGAGAAGCAGGTTCCCAGGAACGTTCAGTAATGGGGTAGCCCTTCCAATGAACCAAATAGTATAAACGATTACCTCGTAATCTGGAATCAAGAATTTGACTGATCTCGGATTCTGAAGTACCATCCACAAGAAATGGAGAGGGAGCTTTCTTTTTGGTGGAAAACCGATTAGAGACTGCCGGTTTAAGAAGAGACACATGAAATACAGGATGAATCTTCAGGTTGTCTGGTAAAGCCACCTTGTAAGCAGTAGAACAAACCTTGGAAACAATTCTAAACGGTCCTATGTATTTAGGACCCAATTTAGCACAAGGCTGCTTAAGACGAATGAATCTGGTAGATATCCAAACTTTGTCTCCAGTGCGGAATGAAGGTGCCTTACGGCGTCTGCGATCAGCAAATCGCTTATACTTTAGAGAAGAGAGGAGAAGAATTTCCCGAATCTTCTTCCAGTGTTTACAGAGATTCTTCACAGTTCGATCTGCTTCAGGAACACCAGAAACCCCAGAAGACATAGGAAAAGTTCTAGGCTCGAATCCATAAGCTGCCTTAAAGGGAGAAGTCTGTAAAGAAGAATTGAGACGAGAATTGTAAGCAAGTTCAGCCAAAGGAAGAAGTTGAGACCAATTGGAATGCTGATGATTAACATAATGTCTGAGATAAGATTCAAGAGATTGGTTAACTCATTCAGTTTGACCGTTGGATTGAGGATGATGGGCAGTAGATAGAGATATGGTAACTCCAAATTGTTTGCATAGAGATTTCCAGAATCTTGAGACAAATTGAACTCCTCGATCAGAAACAATGTCCAAAGGAAAACCATGTAATCTGGTGATATGGAGTATAAACAGTTCAGCGAGTTTCCGGGCAGATGGTAGGCCAGTTAAAGGAACAAAATGAGCTGTTTTGGAAAATCTGTCTACCACAACCCATATGGTCTTGTTTCCGGCAGAATTAGGAAGATCAGTAATAAAGTCCATGGAAACATGAGACCAGGGATAATATGGAACCGGTAGAGGTTGTAAGAGTCCAAAAGGTAAACCAGAAGACTGTTTATTATATGTACAGGAATTACAGGCTGCAACATAATCCTTGACATCTTTGTTCATAGAAGGCCACCAGACATGTTGTTTGAGTCTCCATAATGTATTACGTACTCCAGGATGTCCTGACAAAATATTATCATGAGCCCAACAAAGAAGTTTAAGGCGGAATTCTGCAGGTACAAACAAGATTCCAGGAGGTATGTTATAGGAGGAAGGAATGGAGGCTTGAGCAGACTGTAGTGCTTGAAAAGGAAAAGTAGACAACTGAGCTAGAACTTTAGCAGGCTGGAGAATGGGTTCAGAATCCAACAATGTAGAATCAGAAGTTTGAAATTGTCTGGATAAAGCATCCGCTTTACAGTTCTTAGAACCAGGAATATAAGAGAGGACAACATTAAATCTGGAAAAGAACAGAGCCCACCGAGCTTGACGTGAATTGAGGCGTTTAGCAGTATGAAGATACAGAAGATTTTTATGATCCGTAAGAATAAGGAATGGCTGAACCGTGCCTTCAAGCAGATGTCTCCATTCTTCCAAGGCCATCTTAATCGCTAACAATTCTTTGTTACCGACGTCGTAATTCAGTTCTGAAGTATTAAACTTCTTGGAGAAGAACCCCACAGGAAGGATTTTGCTAGTGACAGGATTTCGTTGAGAAAGCACAGCCCCGGCAGCGATCAGAGAAGCATCCACTTCAACGATGAATTGGAGACTCGGAACTGGATGCCAAAGAACGGGGGCCGAAGTAAATGCAGATTTCAGAGACTCAAAGGCCTGTAAGGCTTTATCAGACCAATGTTTGCAATCCTGACCCTTCTTAGTAAGAGCAGTAAGAGGTGCCGATATGTTAGCAAAGTCTTTTATAATTTACGGTAGTAATTGGCAAACCCTAGAAACCTCTGAAGAGATTTTAGGGAAGTTGGTCTAGGCCAATCTATAATAGCCGACAGTTTGTCAGAATCCATCTCAAATCCTGACGGAGAAATTATGTAACCCAAAAAATGAATAGATTCTTGATGAAAAGAGCACTTTTCAAGCTTGGCAAATAGAGAATTTTCACGTAATCTCTGGAGTACTAGTTTAACGTGATGAACGTGATCCTGTAAAGTCTGAGAATAAATCAAAATATCATCAAGATAGATAATGACGAATTGATTAAGATAGTCTCTGAATATTTCATTAACAAAATGTTGAAAAACTGCAGGGGCATTGCATAACCCAAAAGGCATAACTAAATATTCATAGTGTCCAAACCTTGTGTTGAAGGCTGTTTTCCACTCATCCCCTTTTTGAATCCTGACCAAATTGTATGCCCCACGAAGATCCAATTTGGTAAAAATGGAAGCACCCTGGAGACGATCAAACAATTCAGGAATGAGAGGAAGGGGATAACAATTCTTGATTGTAATCTGATTAAGAGCACGATAGTCAATGCAAGGACGTAGACCTCCATCTTTCTTTTCAAAAAAGAAAAAACCTGCTCCTACCGGAGAGGAAGAAGGGCGAATAAAACCTTGGGCCAAATTATTCTTGATGTAGTCTTCGAGAGAAACATTTTCTTGACAAGAAAGTGGGTATGTTTTACCCTTAGGAAGAGGTGCTCCAGGTAGTAAATCAATGGGACAATCAAAGTCCCGATGTGGAGGTAATACTTCAGCATCCTTCTTAGAAAAGACATCACAAAAAGAATGATATTGTACAGGCAAAGAATCAGGAATGTCCAAAACTGCCACAACTGTACTAGAAGGTTTGGGAGTATTCTGTAAACACTTTTGGAAACAAGAGGATCCCCAGGTAACAAGTTCCCCTTTTGACCAGGCGAAAACCGGATCATGAAGTTGTAGCCATGGAAGTCCCAAAATTAAAGGAAACTGAGGAGAAGAGATGATGTCAAAACAGATGCTCTCCGAATGAAGTACTCCTACAGACATAAGAAGTGGTATAGTAGAATATTGAATGATTCCTGAACCTAAAGGTTGACCACTGACAGTAGTGACCTTAATTACTTGGCTCTTGGAAAGCAAAGGAATCCGAAAGGAATTAACAAAATCCGAATCCATAAACATTCCAGCAGCTCCAGAATCAATGAGTGCTTGAGCCTGGAACTTGGTCTTGTCAAAACGGAAGGTGACTGGAACAAACAGCTTGGGATTGAGGGTAGGAAAAGATTTTTGGCTTAACTCAGTCCCTCTTTCTGGAGTTAAGCCCTGGCTTTTACTGGACGGGTTGGACAATCTTTTAACATATGTCCCTTAATACCACAATAAAGACATAGTCCAAGATTACGCCTTCTGAGACGTTCAGCTTCAGATAACTTAATTGCACCAACCTCCATGGGTTCACTAGATTCAGAGATAGAAGAATTCGGAGCAAGAAGGTTAGGTGAACAAGACAAAGGACGGAAATTGGATTTGAAAAAGGATCTTCTGTTACGGTCACGTTCATGGAGACGCTCAGAGTAACGAGCATCTAACTTGATACATAAATTGATGAGTTCTTCTAGAGAATCAGGAAGATCCCTATAAACCAGTTCGTCTTTTAAACGATCGCAAAGACCTTTACGAAATGCTGCACGCAGGGCCCCATGATTCCACATAGTTTCAGCAGCTAAAGTCCGAAATTCTATAGCGTATTGTGCTACAGAAAGAGAACCCTGCATTAAATCTAAAAGTCCTGCTTCGGCAGCTGCAGACCTTCCAGGTTTATCGAACACGGAAGAAAATATGGATACAAAAGTGTCAATATCATGAAGCAAAGGATCATCCTTTTCCAACAATGGAGAAACCCAAGCCAAGGCTTTACCTTTCATAAGAGAAATCAAAAAGGTGATCTTGGAGGAAGATGAAACAAACAGGATTATTTCTGAAATGTAGGCGGCACTGATTAAGGAATCCTCGACAGTCATCCGGGTTGCCATCATATTTATCAGGTAGCGGAATTCTGGGTACTAACTGTTCAGCAAGATGTGGCGGATTATATGTAGGATTAGAACTGGCCGCAGGAACAACAGGAGTTACAGGGACTTGTGAAGGCGGAGAGAGGTTATGCAAAAGAGCAGTAATTTGATCCAATTTAGAGTCCAATGATTGCAGGTGTGCGGAGTGGATGCCAAGCAGCTGTCCTTGTAGAGCCACAGCTCTGGATAACTCACCAGGGTCCATTTTATGGCCTGTTTGTAATGTCAGGATAGGTAAAGTCCAGAGTAAGACCCAAATGCTAGAATGAGGGTAATAACACCCTAGCACAGTGAGTATATACCAGGATCTGACCCTGCGACAGCTATAGTATAAAATACTCACAGAGATAGGCTGGAAGATGGCACAGCAGGGTCAGGAGAAGAAACTTCGAGTAGATAGGGTTAATCAAGAGAGTTGTCAAGTAAGCAATGTCCAGCAACGAATAATCAGGCAGGTAGAGGTTAACCAATAGATTAATCAAACAAGCAAATGTCCAGCAACGTGTAATCAGGCAGATAAAGGTTAACCAATAGAATAATCCAGCAAGCAAAGTCCAGCAACGTGTAATCAGGCAGGTAGAGGTTAAGCAATAGAGTAATCCAACAAGCAATGTCCAGCAACGTGTAATCAGGCAGGTAGGGGTTAAGCAATAGAGTAATCCAACAAGCAAAGTCCAGCAACGTGTAATCAGGCAGGTAGGGGTTAAGCAATAGAGTAATCCAACAAGCAATGTCCAGCAACGTGTAATCAGGCAGGTAGGGGTAAAGCAATAGAGTAATCAAACAAGCAATGTCCAGCAACGTGTAATCAGGCAGGTAGGGGTTAAGCAGTAGAGTAATCCAACAAGCAAAGTCCAGCAACGTGTAATCAGGCAGGTAGGGGGTTAAGCAATAGAGTTTTCAAACAAGCCAAGTCCAGCAACAAGGGATCAGTCAGATAGGGGTTCAGGATTCAGAATAACGATAAGCACAGGTTCAGAAATATGAGAAATACTCACAAGCCAACGAGTGAAAAACAAACAGGCACCGGAGGAGAGAAGACGCCGGAATAAGAAGCCATTCTGACGTCAGAGGAGAGGGACGGCTTCAGTCAAGTTGCTAGGCAACAAAGTGTAGCGCAACAGCGCTGAAGAAATCCGGAAGGGGGAAGAGCGATCAGCTGAGCGATCGCGACACCTATATAACTTATAGTATTTACTGTCTGAAGTGGCGGTTGTAGATGTTGTCTCTGACATTGACCCCCTCGTCCCGGAATGGCCCCTCTAGGACAGCGTCGTCCTCCTCATCTTGTAGGATGTCTCGGGGCACCTGGACGGCCTTCAGCATCCCAGCCTGCTGAGCAATGTTATGGTAGATGCTGCAGGCTATTATGATCTTCACCACCTTACTAGGGCTGTATTGGAGGGCTCCTCCAGACCTGTCCAGGCATCTAAAATGCATTTTAAGGAGCCCAAACATCCGCCTCACTACAGCCCAAGTCCGCTTGTGCGCCCGATTGTAGCATACCTGTGCCTCGTGAGCCGGATTACGTAATAGTGTAATGAGCCTTGGCCGGCTCATGTTACCCAAATCACCTATAAATAATTAACATGACAAAATGTCAATATTACAAATATCTTAAAAATTATGATATGAAAAAATACATTTAAAAAAATAATAAAATGATACAATGCATTTGTGTATACGAACATCGCCTAAACTAGACATTTGCTGAAATAGACAAACAAATGGTTAAAGCGCATCCTATATCTGCACATTTAAGCTATGACCTGCTACATATCTCTTTGTTTCTAAAACTAGACATTTGCGGAAAGAGACAAATAAATGGTTAAAGCATATCCTATATCTGCACATTTAAGCTATGACCTGCTACATATCTGTTTGGAGCTAAAACTAGACATTTGCGGAAAGAGACAAATAAATGGTTAAAGTGCATCCTATATCTTCACATTTAAGCTATGACCTGCTACATATGTGTATGGAGCTAAAACTAGACATTTGCTGAAAGAGACAAAGAAATGGTTAAATTACATCCTATATCTGCACATTTAAGCTATGACCTGCTATATATCTGTTTGGAGCTAAAACTAGACATTTGCTGAAAGAGACAAATACATGGTTAAATTGCATCTCGTATCTTCACATTTAAGCTATGACTTGCTACATATGTGTATGGAGCTAAAACTAGACATTTGCTGAAAGATACAAATAAGTGGTTAAAGCGCATCCTATGGGGTCTATTTATGTAGGTGCAGACAGACATTATCCTCTATAGCATCATCCGCATATGCTGTCGGCATTTATCATTGCACCAGCAGTTCTGGTGAACTGCTGGTGCAATACTGCCCCCTGCAGATTTGCGGCCAATCCAAGCGGCTAGCAGGGGGTGTCAATCATCCCGATCGCATTTGATCGGCTGATTGCTGACCGCCACCTTAGAGTTGGTGGATGAGTTAAGTTCTTGACTTCTGCTTCAGTCTGAACTGAAGTGGAGAGGGTCGAAAGCAGCATGCGCTGCTTCATAAATAGACACCTATATCTGCACATTTAAGCTATGAAAACATATCTGTTTTTTGCTAAAACTAGAAATTTGCTGAAAGAGACCAATAAATGGTTAAAGCGCATCCTATATCTGCACATTTAAGCTATGACCTGCTACATATCTGTTTGGAGCTAAAACTAGATATTTGCAGAAAGAGACAAATAAATGGTTAAAGCGCATCCTATATATGCACATTACACAAACACAACTGTTTGCGAACATTACAGTGGCAATTGTCTACCTTCTTAACCATGCTGTGCACAAGTACTCACCAACGAGCCACCCATGGGGAAATTGTCTGTCGCCAGAGTGACGACTACCTGAGGATACGGGCATCATGACTAGACCCCTGAAATTCGGAAACACATTTATAATTCTCATACGTGCGTCACTGTCAGGGTGCCAGGTATCAGACTGAGACAAGAAGTGCAAAAATAATCACACCTTTATTAATAACCAAAAAAAATAAAAAGTTCACAAGTCAAATAACAAGCCAGGAGTCAAAACCAGAGCTGGTAGTCAGACGAGCCGAGTCAGGAGCCAAAGCGAGTAGTCAAACGAGCCGAATCAGGAACAAGGAGAACAGCAAAGTCAGGATAAAGCCAGGGATCAGGAACCAGAAGAGACGTCAGACTAGCCAGGTAATACACAGGAACTCACAAACAGGTCTGAGACAACGCAAGGGCAAAGCATACTGAACAGATGCCCTTTAAATAATAAGTGATGACATCACAATTCTGAGACTGCAACCTGTCTCACAGTGATGATGTACAACAGTCTGTCCATAAGAGTGGCATGCAGGAAATGAGCAGCATCACACACTCTGAACCAGATTCAGCAAGAAAGGTGAGTAAAATGGCTGCCAGCAGCACATGGCAAACAAAGCAGGGAAAAAACCCTGACAGTCACAAACGTACTGTAAGTTCAAACTATGAAAGTGTTTGTGATTTTGGTAGGGGCGCTCATCTGCTGGAGCCCGCAGCACAATATGGGTGCAATCTATTGCTCCCAAAACATTGGGCAATTCCCTCTTGAGTCGCCTCCAATCATCCTCTTTTTGAGGGAATCCTACATAAAGCCTACAAATTCGTATCATGGCGTTCAGAAACTTTTCAAACACCACAGAAAAGGTACCCTGAGACAACCCAGAAATGTACCCCTCTCCGGATTGAAAACTTCCGGACGCCAGGACATGTATGCAGCATAGCATCTTGGACATGCCAGGGATTGCAGTGCGCATACGTCTGCGTGGCTCTAGATAAGGCTTTAGTACATCATATAGGCTCAATAGCTGCTGTCTATTGAGCCTATACTTGTCAAAAACCTCAAAGTCACTCATGTTATCCAAGGTGAGCATCACCCTGTGAAAACTAGGACCCCTAATCAGACGTTCCCCATGCCTCTCTTGGAGACACAGAGCCTGCCTGATTCTGTTGTACAGGGATGCTTTGGCCATGGTGTTTGGGTGATTTATAGTGCAAAATGTCCAATGGTAGCGTGATTGCTGATTGTCTACACTTGATTGTATCTGAGAGGCGCAAATGTTTTCAAAGTGGGCGGGTTTTTTTTGTGTTTGTTGAAAAAAAAAATTCCCCAATAAATCGTAATGTGAAAGTGTAAAATATAACATATACAGTGCATCTTTGTAATGTTTGTTCATATGCGTAACAAATACTTAGTAATCGCGATGTTATATTAAAAACCACATATCCACGCTAACATGATTGAAAATGCATACTTGTGTATTATGTGTGCATAGACATGGCATAGAATCAGATTGATCAATGTTGCTGCAATATTGTTGCAAAACCATAAAGTAACGGCTGACATCTATAATATATTTATGATTGGCAATATTTCAATATTTTACGTGTCCCATTGAAATCGCAATAATAATGAAGATCTTCCAACCCTCTCATCTATGTTTATGTAATATTGAGTGAGAAACCAATGAAAGGGGCAGTAAAGTCCTAATGCTGTAATCTGTATGGTTGAAGCTTAGAATGATGTCATCATATTAGCTACATGCCTGTCTACTTTCCAAATCTTCGTTCTCTTGTTCTAGTTTGCAACATTCTTATTGTGTGATGATTAAAATGATAAATGTGTGCTTTGTTATGTACATATACATTTGTTAATTTATTTAAAGCAGTATAGCACTGTTGTTACTTCCAAAAAAGCGACAACTATAATATTTACTAATGATATCTTATAATGATACGGAATTCCAAATGTTATATTATATTGCAATCTTGATGTTAAAGGGACACTAAAGCCATAATTTATCTTTTATGATTCAGAGAGAGAATCCAATGTTAAACAACCTTCCAATGTACTTCTATGATGTAAATGTGTTCATTGTTTATATATGGTTTGTTGAATGAATAGCAATGCACATGTGTGAGGCAATCACAGAAGGCATCTATGTGCAGCCACCAATCATCATCTGCTGAACCTATCTAGATATGCTGTTCATCAAAGCATATGAAGAGAATAAATCAAATGATATAATAG
The DNA here is from genome assembly GCF_027579735.1 of Bombina bombina. Lineage (NCBI taxonomy): Eukaryota > Metazoa > Chordata > Amphibia > Anura > Bombinatoridae > Bombina > Bombina bombina. The sequence continues at coordinate 258,788,665 of NC_069506.1, forward strand.
ACGTAAATGAGACAACTGTTTAAAATTGCCTACTGATTCTGAATAATGAAATCTAAAAATGTTTATTTATATCCGTTTAAATATGTGTTAATTCTTGAAACTGATTTCGTATTGGTGATGATAGAATTGATCGTAATTTATAGTTGATGTAATGTAATTTCATAAAAGATTTTGATGTTGTAGTGATGTTCACACAAGTAAAACACCTAACTCCAGTGTCAAATAGTATATTTTGTGATCTGTTTGTCATTGCGGAACCTACCCAAGAATGAATGAATTAGCGCAACAACTATAACGCTTCCATTAGGAGTTTAAAAAGAGAAAATTACCGCGTGCGTTACAGAAATAGGCCGGTCGCGTGCACGAGCACGTATTCCCCATAGAGGTCAATGGAGGCTAGAAATTGAAAGAAAAAAACTTCCAACACTTCTGTTGAGCGTAAAGTGAGTGACGTCATGTCATTCTGTGAAAAAGTACCTGAAATTGTGATAATTTCATATTTAAAAAATGTTTTGTGTACGTAATGTGCTGTATATTGTTTGTATGTAGTGAATTCTGTATGTATGTGATGATATTTGTACGTAGATGTAGCTGAATGAGTGTATGTTCATGTATGTCTATGTAAGTCAATATTAAATGGGTTTGTGTGCATTTTTTTCTAACACCCGAGATCTTGTATCTTTTATCCGTAGATTTTAGTGGCGCTACGGAGGTTTTTTGAAACTTGTAATGGCTCCGTTGAATGTAGCTCACTTCCGCTACTTGACCAGAGCGGGAGCGAGCTACATTCATTTTAATGGCATGACTGGGCACACTGTGACTAGACAGTGTTGCCGCGATGTGCTGTGTACAAACCAGACCCGCTGAGTAGAGCAAGGAGTGGTGTTCTGGTAAAATTAGGTTTTTACATACAATTTCTCTGAAATAATTGAAAGTATACATCTGCCGGTAAGCTAATGTTATATAATTCTGCATTATGTGCAGAATTATATAACATTAGTATGTAAGTTTACTGCCCATTTTTTCCCCCTAGTCCCCCAGTAATTCTTTGCTTTGTCAACTAGAAGGTTGGCGAAGAAAGTGCTCTGAAGATTTAAGTCCTTTAATGGGTAATTTACCTTCAAGATAAGACTGGGGTTAATTAAGGTGGCCATGTAAGCTTCTTAGTAAAGTAAGAGTGTTGGTGACAATTAGCTACTGGATGTCGCAGGGAAGCTTCCTTGACCTCCTTCCAGTACATATTTGCTAACACCCCCTCTGGCAACCAGTGTAAGCTTACACTGCTTTCCCTTTCTCTCAGGTCAGTGTTCAAGGATGAAGCTGTCAGACCTGGAAGTGCTGTGTCTGCTCCACTGCAGAGACCCTGGAAGATAAGTCCTTCATATTTATTTCTATGATTCTCCTCTATATGAGATACTTAATCTTAGGGTGACCATGTGGCAATTTTTTTTACCCTCAACAAAGGTCTGAGGAATATTATATATCCTGCTCCAAGGATATTTTGGGCTTCAGCAGTGTGAAGCCTTGTAAACAGGGATTAGCCCAATAATTTAGACTTCATACAGTATCATTCCATCTATATCGGATTCCTGATTGCAACATTGGGGATATACTATTTATTATTATTATTATTGGTTATTTGTAGAGCGCCAACAGATTCCGCAGCGCTGACTAGTGGCATGGAGGACCTTACTGCATACCTATAAGGGAGTCTCTCTTTTAAAAAATATTTTATGATCTGGGTTTTTTTATGGCGTGATCATGGCAGTAAGGGCCGCTTTGCGTGCTTTGTAATTTTTCAGAGGTGAGCCTGTGGTTGTGGTGCCACGTGATCGGGCACTCTCTAAGTCTTTCTGACTAGACTACAGTTATGCATAAATAAAAAGAGAGAAGCGCTCAACCTGGGAACGAACAATAGCATAATAGCTTGCTTTATGGCTAGTTACCCCCCCCCAAGAAGCAGCCTCTTTTTGCTCAACATGTGCCTTTCACAGAGAAGAACTTTCCTGAAGCATATCAGTCTGATCCTGACTTCACAGTACAGTCCAGCCCTGAAATACCAGGCAATCCCTCTCTCAACGAGAGAAACAGCAAAACCACAGACGTACATTTCAGCCTATTGTGGGCCTCATCAGTGAGGTGCAACCATATCTCTCTAGGCACACTGAGCAACGGGTCCACGTCTGGATTCCCGCATCACACTTAGGGAAACTTCCCTAAGTGTCATAATTTGCATAAATAAAAAGAGAGAAGCGCTCAACCTGGGAACAAACAATAGCATAATAGCTTGCTCTATGGCTAGTTACCACCCAAGAAGTAGCCTCTTTTTGCTCAACATGCGCCTTTCACAGAGAAAACCTGTAATACCAGCGCAGTAGGAAACTTTTTTACTCTAGCACAATCGTGATTTTGCAAGATATTTTCTGTATGCTGATATTACAAGTTAAGCGAAATCGCCTCTTACCCTTCAATCCTTTCCGCAATCTAAGAGCTGTGGTGAACTGTTTTCCAAAAATAAAAAACACAACAAAAATACATTGCAAAGTACACTTACACCCATAAATAAACTATTAACCCCTAAACCGCCATCCCCTGAAATCGAAAAGTACCTAAATAAACTATCAACCCCCTAAACCACTATCCCCCCCACATCGCAAACACTAAACAATAAAAGCTTTTTCCTTTCATGTTATTGGCTGTTTTGAATTTGAAGATTCAAATCAGTCAATAGGAATGCAAGGGTACCCCTATATAAAAGGTGTACCTCGCATTAACTATTCAGTGTGCCGCTGGAGACCGCATGAAGAGGACCTCTGTGTTCAAGGCCTGAAGAGGACCACCGACATCACCGCCGACCTCGCCTCCGCTACCAGGATGAACATAGAAGATGGACTTCCGCTGCGATGAAGATGGAGCACTGCAATAAAGATGGAGTGCCGCCCCTCACCAACATTGGTGAGTACCAACTTTAGGGTTAGTGTTAGTTTGGTCTTTTTCTTTCCTAAGATATGGTGAGTCCACGGCTTGAGTAATTACTGTTGGGAATATAAAGACAAGCTCCGGTATAGATGTGGTGTCTAGATGAACAACATAAAAGACATAGGTGCCTATATGGCCTAGTATTGTTTTGACACAGGTTAGTCAGTAAGTGATTGAAAAAGGTACTCACATTTGTTGTAGCATCTCCTTTGATGCTATAGAGGCAGGATGGGATCAATATGGTCACCCACCAGACTTATTCAGGGGCCTGCTGATTACCAGGAATCCAGAAACCACCAGTGATTCAGAGAGAGGCCCAGTGCAAGGGCTCCTCTCAGCGATAGGAAATGTAGCAGCAAAGAAAAGTAATAGCAAGTGTCCCAATATAAAATAGTTTTATTTAAAATGATAAAAACAAAGCTACGCGTTTCTCAGCTCAAAGCTGTTTCATCAGGCTTCATAAAAAGATTTAAGAACACTTGCTATATATACACACAGAAAACCTAATTAGTGTTAATTAGCATCACATGATACCAGGAGGAGCCTGGAAAACACATGAGACCCTATTGGTCATAAGTTGATAAAATCTAAACCAATATGGGGAAAGTAGTATGTTTACTACCAATCAGGTGTCATGTCAACACACTTCTTATAAGTAGAGCATTTGTTCCAATAACTAGTATGACTATATATATAAAAACAAACAACTATATTGCACTATTTTCTGTTAGGTATAATTCTAAATAAAAATACATAATGTTAGATCCAAAGTTCCTCTCGCAAGTATGTATAAAAATATATAATCCTATATGGATATCTATAACATAAACTAAATTGTCATTGCATATATTAGTGGTCAGGTAATGAACACCCAAATTCATACATTCTTATAATCACAGTTCATAATGTGAGTATAATACAGAGATCGTTAGAACACATGACAGTTCAGAAAGACAAACCTTAGTAGATAGTATGATAAGCTGAAAGACCACTGGATGGATTTGCTGACATATTAAAAACTGCTGCTAAACCAGTGTGATCACTTAAAATTGTTTGGCGTGTTAGTGTGCTTACTGCGCATGTCTAAACCGGCATGTCTTCTACAATCAACATTCGGAATCAATAGTTCCTATTCCCAGTGCTATTAAAAAAAAAACATTAGTAATGGGGGCAAGGGGTGAACAATTTCAGTAAAGTAAGTAGTAGAGGAAACTTACATGTTTAGACTGTATCGCTATATAGCAGCTATACCATCTATGTTTAATTTCCTGATACTCTGAGCCAATAGCAACAAGCACATTATAGCGTGAGCCCATTGGCTCTAATATTTTGGTTGTGAGGTGGAGCAATGTGATTTGTTCGCAAAGTGGTGGGCGTGTGCATAGGCAGGACAAATGAATCCGATCAGACACTGTATTCTCATCAAGTAAATAATTGAGCCGAAAGTGAACCACATTTAATAAATGTTTAGAATTACCTAAAGTCGCTTTCTTGCTACCCTGTACATCTAATAAAGCCATCGGCATTGGCACTGTCTGCGTCTAACCGCACTAAATTTGTAAACACCAAGGCCTAGATTTGGAGTTTGGCGGTAGAAGGGCTGTTAACGCTCCGCAGGCTTTTTTCTGGCCGCACCATACATTTAACTCTGGTATCGAGAGTTCAAACAAATGCTGCGTTAGGCTCCAAAAAAGGAGCGTAGAGCATTTTTACCGCAAATGCAACTCTCGATACCAGAGTTGCTTACGGACGCGGCCAGCCTCAAAAACGTGCTCGTGCACGATTCTCCCATAGGAAACAATGGGGCTGTTTGAGCTGAAAAAAAAACCTAACACCTGCAAAAAAGCTGCGTTCAGCTCCTAACGCAGCCCCATTGTTTCATATGGGAAAACACTTCCTACGTCTGCACCTAACACCCTAACATGTACCCCGAGTCTAAACACCCCTACCCTTACACGTATTAACCCCTAATCTGCCGCCCCCGCTATCGCTGACCCCTGCATATTATTATTAGCCCCTAATCTGCCGCTCTGTAAACCGCCGCAACCTACGTTATCCCTATGTACCCCTAATCTGCTGCCCCTAACACCGCCGACCCCTAGATTATATTTATTAACCCCTAATCTGCCCCCCTCAACGTCACCGACACCTGCCTACACTTATTAACCCCTAATCTGCCGAGCGGACCTGAGCGCTACTATAATAAAGTAATTAACCCCTAATCCGCCTCACTAACCCTATCATAAATAGTATTAACCCCTAATCTGCCCTCCCTAACATCGCCGACACCTAACTTCAATTATTAACCCCTAATCTGCCAACTGGAGCTCACCGCTATTCTAATAAATGTATTAACCCCTAAAGCTAAGTCTAACCCTAACACTAACACCCCCCTAACTTAAATATAATTTACATCTAACGAAATAAATTAACTCTTATTAAATAACTTATTCCTATTTAAAGCTAAATACTTACCTGTAAAATAAATCCTAATATAGCTACAATATAAATTATAATTATATTATAGCTATTTTAGGATTAATATTTATTTTACAGGCAACTTTGTAATTATTTTAACCAGGTACAATAGCTATTAAATAGTTAAGAACTATTTAATAGTTACCTAGTTAAAATAATAACAAATTTACCTGTAAAATAAATCCTAACCTAAGTTATAATTAAACCTAACACTACCCTATCAATAAATTAATTAAATAAACTACCTACAATTACCTACAATTAACCTAACACTACACTATCAATAAATAAATTAAATACAATTGCTACAAATAACTACAATTACATAAACTAACTAAAGTACAAAAAATAAAAAAGAACTAAGTTACAAAAAATAAAAAAATATTTACAAACATAAGAAAAGTATTACAACAATTTTAAACTAATTACACCTACTCTAAGCCCCCTAATAAAATAACAAAGACCCCCAAAATTATAAATGCCCTACCCTATTCTAAATTAAAAAAGTTAAAAGCTCTTTTACCTTACCAGCCCTGAACAGGGCCCTTTGCGGGGCATGCCCCAAGAATTTCAGCTCTTTTGCCTGTAAAAAAAAAACATACAATACCCCCCCCCCCCAACATTACAACCCACCACCCACATACCCCTAATCTAACCCAAACCCCCCTTAAATAAACCTAACACTAATCCCCTGAAGATCTTCCTACCTTGTCTTCACCATCCAGGTATCACCGATCCGTCCTGGCTCCAACATCTTCATCCAACCCAAGCGGGGGTTGGCGATCCATCATCCGGTGGCTGAAGAGGTCCAGAAGAGGCTCCAAAGTCTTCCTCCTATCCGGCAAGAAGAGGACATCCGGACCGGCAAACATCTTCTCCAAGCGGCATCTTCGATCTTCTTGCATCCGGTGCGGAGCGGGTCCATCTTGAAGCAGGCGACGCGGATCCATCCTCTTCTTCCGTTGTCTCCCGACGAATGACGGTTCCTTTAAGGGACGTCATCCAAGATGATTCTATCAGCCAATCGGAATTAAGGTAGGAAAATTCTGATTGGCTGATGGAATCAGCCAATCAGAATCAAGTTCAATCCTATTGGCTGATTCAATCAGCCAATCAGATTGAGCTCGCATTCTATTGGCTGTTCCAATCAGCCAATAGAATGCGAGCTCAATCTGATTGGCTGATTCAATCAGCCAATCAGATTGAGCTCGCATTCTATTGGCTGTTCCAATCAGCCAATAGAATGCGAGCTCAATCTGATTGGCTGATTGGATTAATTATATCTTAGGTTAGGATTTATTTTACAGGTAAATTTGTTATTATTTTAACTAGGTAACTATTAAATAGTTCTTAACTATTTAATAGCTATTGTACCTGGTTAAAATAATTACAAAGTTGCCTGTAAAATAAATATTAATCCTAAAATAGCTATAATATAATTATAATTTATATTGTAGCTATATTAGGATTTATTTTACAGGTAAGTATTTAGCTTTAAATAGGAATAAGTTATTTAATAAGAGTTAATTAATTTCGTTAGATGTAAATTATATTTAAGTTAGGGGGGTGTTAGTGTTAGGGTTAGACTTAGCTTTAGGGGTTAATCCATTTATTATAGTAGCGATGAGCTCCGGTCGGCAGATTAGGGGTTAATAATTGAAGGTAGGTGTCGGCGATGTTAGGGAGGGCAGATTAGGGGTTAATACTATTTATGATAGGGTTAGTGAGGCAGATTAGGGGTTAATAACTTTATTATAGTAGCGCTCAGGTCCGCTCGGCAGATTAGGGGTTAATAAGTGTAGGCAGGTGTCGGCGACGTTGAGGGGGGCAGATTAGGGGTTAATAAATATAATATAGGGGTCGGCGGTGTTAGGGGCAGCAGATTAGGGGTACATAAGGATAACGTAGGTGGCGGCGCTTTGCGGTCGGAAGATTAGGGGTTAATTATTGTAAGTAGCTGGCGGCGACGTTGTGGGGGGCAGGTTAGGGGTTAATAAATGTAATACAGGGGTCGGCGGGGTTAGGGGCAGCAGATTAGGGGTACATAAGTATAACGTAGGTGGCGGTCGGCAGATTAGGGGTTAAAATTTTTTAATCAAGTGGCGGCGATGTGGGGGGACCTCGGTTTAGGGGTACATAGGTAGTTTATGGGTGTTAGTGTACTTTAGGGTACAGTAGTTAAGAGCTTTATGAACCGGCGTTAGCCCAGAAAGCTCTTAACTCCTGCTATTTTCAGGCGCCTGGAGTTTTGTCGTTAGAGCTCTAACGCTCACTTCAGAAACGACTCTAAATACCGGCGTTAGAAAGATCCCATTGAAAAGATAGGATACGCAATTGACGTAAGGGGATCTGCGGTATGGAAAAGTCGCGGCTGAAAAGTGAGCGTTAGACCCTTTAATCACTGACTCCAAATACCGGCGGTAGCCTAAAACCAGCGTTAGGAGCCTCTAACGCTGGTTTTCACGGCTACCGCCGAACTCTAAATCTAGGCCCAAGTCACTCGATAACTGTTGGTAACTATAGCAACATTTGTAACAAACTGAGAAGTTGTTAGAATAACATTTGATTCTGCCTGATTGTTCTATAATGGATGATGCAACGATATATATATCTATACATATAAATATCATATGGAAAGTAAATGTTATATCAGGAGTGTGTTTCTTCCTAATACTTGGTATTTTAAATGTGCTAACAAAAGAATTCTGACCGGATTTCATACTAAGTGTAATAGAGTGCGATTGACACTAGTGTTACAGGGACAATAATATTTAATTGAGTAACCATGTGTAATGTGATGAGGATATATGTGATAATATATAGATATATGAAAGTGCAATCATATATGCAGAGGTAGCATATGTGTGTAGGTTGAATATTGCTTGTGAATTCAAGGTCAAAATTATTGTTATTTAAGGATGATCTCATCTTCATATTCAGGGGCACATATGAGGAAGCTTTATCATACTCACTATCCTTAAATAACAATAATTTTGACCTTGAATTCACAAGCAATATTCAACCAACAAGGATAGAATATTTAGATCTGGCACTTTATTTTTCAGACACTGGCAGTATAATGTCTGAGACTTTTTTTTTAAAAAGTGGATTGCAACAGTTTCCTTAATTTCAAGAGTAATCACTACTACAGTTGGAAGAAGAATGTGCCATATGGGCAGTTTAGACGCATTAGGCGGAACTGCAGCACTATAGAAGGATATATTAGACAATCCACTATACTTAAAGATAGATTTTTGGAGAAGGGCTATCCGATAGACCTGGTGCAAAATGGATACCTTAAAGCACTGAATGACGATAGAAACAAATACAGGGAGTGCAGAATTATTAGGCAAATGAGTATTTTGACCACATCATCCTCTTTATGCATGTTGTCTTACTCCAAGCTGTATAGGCTCGAAAGCCTACTACCAATTAAGCATATTAGGTGATGTGCATCTCTGTAATGAGAAGGGGTGTGGTCTAATGACATCAACACCCTATATCAGGTGTGCATAATTATTAGGCAACTTCCTTTCCTTTGGCAAAATGGGTCAAAAGAAGGACTTGACAGGCTCAGAAAAGTCAAAAATAGTGAGATATCTTGCAGAGGGATGCAGCACTCTTAAAATTGCAAAGCTTCTGAAGCGTGATCATCGAACAATCAAGCGTTTCATTCAAAATAGTCAACAGGGTCGCAAGAAGCGTGTGGAAAAACCAAGGCGCAAAATAACTGCCCATGAACTGAGAAAAGTCAAGCGTGCAGCTGCCAAGATGCCACTTGCCACCAGTTTGGCCATATTTCAGAGCTGCAACATCACTAGAGTGCCCAAAAGCACAAGGTGTGCAATACTCAGAGACATGGCCAAGGTAAGAAAGGCTGAAAGACGACCACCACTGAACAAGACACACAAGCTGAAACGTCAAGACTGGGCCAAGAAATATATCAAGACTGATTTTTCTAAGGTTTTATGGACTGATGAAATGAGAGTGAGTCTTGATAGGCCAGATGGATGGGCCCGTGGCTGGATTGGTAAAGGGCAGAGAGCTCCAGTCCGACTCAGACGCCAGCAAGGTGGAGGTGGAGTACTGGTTTGGGCTGGTATCATCAAAGATGAGCTTGTGGGGCCTTTTCGGGTTGAGGATGGAGTCAAGCTCAACTCCCAGTCCTACTGCCAGTTTCTGGAAGACACCTTCTTCAAGCAGTGGTACAGGAAGAAGTCCATCACACGCGTCCAAGTACTCCACAGCATGGCTGGCAAGAAAGGGTATAAAAGAAGAAAATCTAATGACATGGCCTCCTTGTTCACCTGATCTGAACCCCATTGAGAACCTGTGGTCCATCATCAAATGTGAGATTTACTAGGAGGGAAAACAGTACACCTCTCTGAACAGTGTCTGGGAGGCTGTGGTTGCTGCTGCACGCAATGTTGATGGTGAACAGATCAAAACACTGACAGAATCCATGGATGGCAGGCTTTTGAGTGTCCTTGCAAAAAAAGGTGGCTATATTGGTCACTGATTTGTTTTTGTTTTGTTTTTGAATGTCAGAAATGTATATTTGTGAATGTTGAGATGTTATATTGGTTTCACTGGTAAAAATAAATAATTGAAATGGGTATATATTTGTTTTTTGTTAAGTTGCCTAATAATTATGCACAGTAATAGTCACCTGCACACACAGATATCCCCCTAAAATAGCTATAACTAAAAACAAACTAAAAACTACTTCCAAAACTATTCAGCTTTGATATTAATGAGATTTTTGGGTTCATTGAGAACATGGTTGTTGTTCAATAATAAAATTAATCCTCAAAAATACAACTTGCCTAATAATTCTGCACTCCCTGTATTTTTTAAAAACTAATAAGGGTAATAAGGTCAGTAAAGAAATGGAACCAACATCTTCTGATATACTCAAAACACCCTTATTCATAACGGGGTATAGCAACCAATATAGGGAAATAAAGCGGATTATTAATAAACATTGGCCCATCATCTGTGATGACCCTTTCCTCAAGAACCATATCTCATCTAAACCACGGGTTGTTTACAGGAGGGCCCCCACTCTCAAAAACAAATTAGCTCCCAGCAAAATAGTTAGAGATAAAAATAGGGACTCCCATCAACATATGGGTCTAGATAGGTTCTTTTTGGGTAATTTTTTACCCAAATATGGCATTTTTAAATGCCTAAAGTCTAGATGCAATATGTGCAAGGTATTAAAAAGCGGAACCAATGTTTTTACTTCCAACCAGACAGGGGAACAATTTAAAATCAACAAAAGGATGTCTTGCGAATCCACATATGTAGTATATTTGATAAGCTGTAGTTGTGGGGTCCAATATGTGGGTCGCACGGGGCGCACTATCAAAAGACGGTGGGCTGAACATGTGTGTAATGTCAAAAGAAAGTTTCTGAAACACAGTCTATTTAGACATTGTGCATATCTACATAAGGGTAGTTCTAAATCACTCTCCATAGTACCTATTGAACAGATACCCCGGATGTCAGAGTCAGTACCTTTTAGGACCCTGCAGCTTTCTAACACCTTCCTCTCTAGCTAATAAAACACCTGGCTACACAGCGCTTAGTATTCTGTTTGATAGTATGCAAGCTACTGCTCTTAGAGCTTTCCTATTTTGGATTGCAAGGACAAGGATAATTGTTTCTACAACTCCTTTACCTATCTCACTAATTTTACAGCTCCGGATCTTCTAAACTATAGTAGGTGGCTATCCTAACAGTCTTTACATCTACCTGTTAATTGCCAAGCCTCTGTGGGAATTTACATCTCCTCCCCGCAACTCCACCGCGCTGCAAAATTTCAGCACAACAGGCTCTGATCCTCATCGCTGCGCAGCGCTACCTCTCAGCCGTCTCACTCCCAGTGACTCACCGGAACTCCGCAAGTTGTCAGCGTGTGTTTTCAGACACGCTTAGTGACTTCCTCATTCCTAACAACTGAGTTCAAGCACAGAGGCCGCAGCTGAACCGCTCAGCATCTGACGCTTCAGGAGAAGCAGTTGATAATTACTTACCAACACAGGAGCCTTAGGATTTCAGCACGCAAGTAAGACTTTCACTTTAATTGCCTTGTTGCTTGGGGTTTACTCCTTTTACCACAATACCACTAAGCATTTGGTTGTATATTACCTCTGATCATCAGTCAAGATTTGTTAACTGTTCATCTCACATTGTACATGTAAGCCATACATCAGATATAACTTGGTTTACAATTATTTCTGACTGTGAACTTATTTATATGAGTCCAGCTTATCCTCCATTTCCTTGAGGATTATCACCAGACTAAAGTCACTTCCTTCTTTATTATAGCACATGTTCAGTAGTGTTATATGCAAGGAGCTGATACATTCCACTCTTTAGCATAAAAACTCAACTTCATTTACCAATCTGCAGTTGCGCTCCAAAACCCCTGCCCCTACAATCTCACTCTTTGAGAGTATCAGTGAGAGTACATAACACCGGAATAGCCACAATCCCATGCTGACTCTACGTCGCAGAGAGACCTTCTGGATCCATAAACTACATACCCTAGCCCCTGATGGTCTCAATGAATGTGTCGATTTAGCTGCTTTTGATTTATAAGGTCAATGAGATTCACTAGATTTAGTATAGTAACCACCTATGTCCAGACCCTGATTCATCACAATTAAACTATCACTCAAAACCATACACTATCTAGCTACGTATCCTCTTAGTCCTCTATGTCCTCTGTAATCAGTCACTCTATTATTACATTACACTCTGTAAACTCTAGACTATACATTATTTAGTCACGTATCATCTTAGTCCCCAAATGTCCTTTTAACTAGTTACTTCACTAATATTAGAATCTATAAAACAAATATTATTTTTCCTATCAATTTTTATTCACAGGTTAGTCATATACATCACTTAAACAATTATTTCATTACAATATTAGTTTTCTTCTATATATACTGGTTCTATTAGATAGTAGCACATCTTACAGAAAATTAGCAACCACTTTTTTGACACCAATATATCACATATTATCACATAGGTTATGACATACATGACAAGTACTAACTTTGATACTACCTTATTACATACATATTATATAGGGTTATACATATATGATATACAATAGATAGCACTAAATATCACACTTATATTATGAACCTTTGGGTGACCATAAGACACTGGCACTGTTTCAACATTATGATGTGCCTTTTTTATTAACCTACACACATATGCTACCTCTGCATATATGATTGCACTTTCATATATCTATATATTATCACATATATCCTTATCACATTACACATGGTTACTCAAATAAATATTATTGTCCCTGTAACACTAGTGTCAATCGCACTCTATTACACTTAGTATGAAATCCGGTCAGAATTCTTTTGTTAGCACATTTAAAATACCAAGTATTAGGAAGAAACACACTCCTGATATAACATTTACTTTCCATATGATATTTATATGTATAGATATATATATCGTTGCATCATCCATTATAGAACAATCAGGCAGAATCAAATGTTATTCTAACAACTTCTCAGTTTGTTACAAATGTTGCTATAGTTACCAACAGTTATCGAGTGACTTGGTGTTTACAAATTTAGTGCGGTTAGACGCAGACAGTGCCAATGCCGATGGCTTTATTAGATGTACAGGGTAACAAGAAAGCGACTTTAGGTAATTCTAAACATTTATTAAATGTGGTTCACTTTCGGCTCAATTATTTACTTGATGAGAATACAGTGTCTGATCGGATTCATTTGTCCTGCCTATGCACACGCCCACCACTTTGCGAACAAATCACATTGCTCCACCTCACAACCAAAATATTAGAGCCAATGGGCTCACGCTATAATGTGCTTGTTGTTATTGGCTCAGAGTATCAGGAAATTAAACATAGATGGTATAGCTGCTATATAGCGATACAGTCTAAACATGTAAGTTTCCTCTACTACTTACTTTACTGAAATTGTTCACCCCTTGCCCCCATTACTAATGTTTTTTTTTGAATAGCACTGGGAATAGGAACTATTGATTCCGAATGTTGATTGTAGAAGACATGCCGGTTTAGACATCGCAGTAAGCACACTAACACGCCAAACAATTTTAAGTGATCACACTGGTTTAGCAGCAGTTTTTAATATGTCAGCAAATCCATCCAGTGGTCTTTCAGCTTATCATACTATCTACTAAGGTTTGTCTTTCTGAACTGTCATGTGTTCTAACGATCTCTGTATTATACTCACATTATGAACTGTGATTATAAGAATGTATGAATTTGGGTGTTCATTACCTGACCACTAATATATGCAATGACAATTTAGTTTATGTTATAGATATCCATATAGGATTATATATTTTTATACATACTTGCGAGAGGAACTTTGGATCTAACATTATGTATTTTTATTTAGAATTATACCTAACAGAAAATAGTGCAATATAGTTGTTTGTTTTTATATATATATAGTCATACTAGTTATTGGAACAAATGCTCTACTTATAAGCAGTGTGTTGACATGACACCTGATTGGTAGTAAACATACTACTTTCCCCATATTGGTTTAGATTTTGACTACTTATGACCAATAGGGTCTCATGTGTTTTCCAGGCTCCTCCTGGTATCATGTGATGCTAATTAACACTAATTAGGTTTTCTGTGTGTATATATAGCAAGTGTTCTTAAATCTTTTTATGAAGCCTGATGAAACAGCCTTGAGCTGAGAAACGCGTAGCTTTGTTTTTATCATTTTAAATAAAACTATTTTATATTGGGACACTTGCTATTACTTTTCTTTGCTGCTACATTTCCTATCGCTGAGAGGAGCCCTTGCACTGGGCCTCTCTCTGAATCACTGGTGGTTTCTGGATTCCTGGTAATCAGCAGGCCCCTGAATAAGTCTGGTGGGTGACCATATTGATCCCATCCTGCCTCTATAGCATCAAAGGAGATGCTACAACAAATGTGAGTACCTTTTTCAATCACTTACTGACTCACCTGTGTCAAAACAATACTAGGCCATATAGGCACCTATGTCCTTTTATGTTGTTCATCTAGACACCACATCTATACCGGAGTTTGGTCCCCTGGGTGACTATTAGAAATCCCAGACTGCTGCTACAGCACTATTTGAGGTGCTTTCTCAAATGTGTGTTCACACTGTATATATATATATACATATATTTCTACTGGACCAGACAATATTGGGCCATGTGGCGCTTCTGTTTCTTCTTGTCTTTATAGATTGCTGCTTTGGATCCAGGCCTGGATCTCCACAGATAGCTGCCTGCACTCATCTCAGTGATTTTCCATCACCACTACTAGAGATTTATCACTACTAAATATAGGACTGATTGTCCTCCACAAGCTTGCCATACATTGTATTGGACTTACTAGTTCACATTCTATTGTGAACCTCTCATTAGAGACTGACCTATCTGTTCAATACTATAATCTGACTGTTTGATATTTTGATCTATCTCTTAGGAGGTATTTAGGCATTACAGCTACCTATCACCATTGTGGGTTTTTTATATATTATTATATCTTTCTCTTAGGAGGTGTATATATATTTTCTGTTACTAATACTGCAATATTTAGACTACTCAGTCTCCGACTAGTATAGATATACTATCTTTCTCTACTGAGGCCTGTACCTCTATTGGCTTTAATATTACCCTAACAGGATATTTGCTATATCCCCTGATAGGGCGCCCCCTCCCTTTGTGTACTGTTGGGAATATCACTCCTGGCCAGCAGGAGGAGGCAAAGAGCACCACAGTTAAACTGTTAAGTATCACTCCCTTCCCCACAACCCCCAGTCATTCTCTTTGCCTTCGGTGCATGGAGGAAGTGAAATTTAGGTGTCTGAAGAAAATTTTTGATTTCATCTTCAAGCAAGTTTTGGGGTATAGCTGTATTCCACGTCATTCCTTGTAGTCGAGTAGTGGTGGCTTTAAAGCAGTTAGGAACTTGTAAAGAGGTACTTACTGCGTTTTCCTAAAAATTACTGCCCTAGTTTAGAAAGCCAGAGTTGGCTACTCTGTTCTTTCTTTTTCAAAGGTCTATGTGAAGAACTGTGTCTTCTCATACCTTGTAACTGTCTACATGCTGGATAGCGGAGCAGGTAAGTGCTTTTTCTTCCAGTTGGGGAGACCATGCACTTAACAAATTAAAAGGCTCTGCTTTTTTATTGGGACATAGATAATCCTGTTGTATGGGTTACACTGCATGAAGCAGACACTGTAGCATGTGTGATACTAACATTTAAACTCTTTTAAAAAGAAAGGGTAGAATGTTTTTATTAGGCTTTATTTTCTGACACATATTTACTTGATAAAACAATACAAGTTTAAACTGAAAGTAAGGCTGAATGTTCTATTTCAGCAGTTTATTCATTTCCCCTTTGCTTTAAAATAAAACGATGCAACATTTTAAACTGGCAGTGTACCAGGAAGCTATTTTTAGTGCCTCTCTGTGTCGCAGCAGTAATTTGAGCTCGGCAGTTGCGGTCACATGACCAGCTTTACTTTATAACGTTTCTGAGGAAAAAGTTTTTCTCCATTTCTAGGTGATCCCGTCTTAATTGGTAGCGGTAAGGCACCTCAGTAATTGAGGTGTGGGGTTGCCTTAGGGGTATTTTAGAAGTTTATTTGATGTATATTAAATGCTTTTTCTTAACTTTCCTCACATAATTTTAGCTGGGGATCAATCCTAATTTGGGATAAAATTTAAAGTGTATTTTTTCCTTGGCTTATTTTAATTGAATAATAAAATCAAGAGCCTGCTTTCATGAATTCGTGCTTATTATGTTTAGATGCACAAATTGCAGCTCCTAGGCAATTTTGTTCTTCATGTGTCAAGAAAACCTTGCAAAATAAAGGTAACATTTTTGAACCTAATGTCTCTCAGGATGATGCT